>NC_091469.1:126305589-126637506 GCF_036971445.1 Narcine bancroftii
TCCTGGTGGAATAGCCCCTCATTCCGTCCCCATCCCCTCCATGCCTCTTCTTGAAAAATCATAGGAAGAGTTTTCTGACCATTTATCTTCAATTAGTCCTTTATCAACTTGGCCTGTACCTCCACACCTGAATAGGTGACTTAGTTTAAAGTCATTTCCTGCATCAATCTTCACCTCATTTCAGCAAGATCACCCCACAGACACCTCTCTGAAAAAAGTGATGATTTTGTTTTTAGACATACGGCACGGTAATAGGCAATTCGGCCCACAAGACTGAATTTACACCCAATTAACCTACACCCCCGGTGCGCTGGAACTGGGGGGGGGGGGATGAAATCAGGGCCCCCGGGGAAAACCCACACAGATATGAGGAGAACGTACAAATTCCTTACAGACAGCGTGGGATTCGAACCTTGGTCCCAATTGCAGGCGGTGTAAAAGCATTGTACTAACCGCTACACCAACCATGCCACCCTTTTTGTGTATTGCAGTGCAGGAGGCTACAGATGGAAATGTCAGAATGGGAGTGGGCTGATGAATTAAAGTGGCCCTTTCTCTTTCCTCACCTGCCGCTTGACATATTGAGAAAGTAAAGCATTTTCTGCCTTAATTTCAGATTTACAGCATCTGCACTTTGTCCTTGTGCTAGGGTGATAAATGCTTTATTGGTTATACTTCCTGAGCAGGTTATAAGGTTAGTTAAAAGGCCTATGGTATGCTGAGTTTCATTAGTCGGGAGATTGAGTTCAGGAGGTGAGGTTGCATTCTATAAAATCTCTGGCGAGACCACACTTAGAACATGCTGGTCACCTCGTTACAGCTAAGGAAAGGGTGCTGAGCACATTTACCAGGAGATTGCTTGGAGTGGAAAATGTGTATTCTGAGGCAAGGTTAGCAGAGCTAGGGCTTTTCTCTTTGGAGCGAAGATGTATGAGAGGTGACTTAATAGATGTCTACAAGATTACAATATGAGAGGCATAGATAAGGTTGACAGCCAGGACCTTTTTCCCAGGCTGGGAGTAGCAAGCACCAAGGGTCATTGGTACAGAGTTAAGTCGGTAGGTTTAGGGGAGATATTGGGGTATTTTATTTTACACACAGAGAATTAAAGGTGCCTGGAATGCATTGCCAGGGGTCAGGTGGTGGTGGAGGCTGGAACAATAGGGGAATTCAAGAGACTCCTAGAAGCCACATGGATGAAGGAAAAATAGAGGGTTATGAGGTAGAGAATGTTTTGTTTCTTTTTAAAAAAGTATATATAGGCAGGCCCAATATCATGGGCCAAAAGGCCTGTACTGAGCTGTAATATTCGATCTTCCTGCAGGAATCAAAAATTTCTTGGACAATTGTCAGAGAGTTCCCAATCTGGACCAGAAGGACAAGGATAATGATGGTGTTGGAGATGCTTGCGACAGCTGTCCTGATGTCATCAACCCAAACCAGGTCTGACAAATCAAGTCTGTCATTATCCTGTAGAATGCAAGTGCAGATGTGCCTTTGCCCCACTGCTTTTGTCCTTTTCTTTGGTAGAGATCATGGGTTTCAGGGGGGTTTTTTGGAGAGACCTGGGTGAATAACTGAGTGAATTTTGTAGATAGTAAACGCGATAGTCACTGTATGCTGGAGGTGGAGTGGATGAACAAGGGTCTTCCTTTATTCCTCTATTGACAACATTCACTGGGAGCATTGCTTTAACAGGACTCAAAGAATTATTGAGGATGTTTTCCATCCACCACACAAGTATCTTTGACCCATTATCATCAAGAAAGAGGTACAGGAGCATTAAAATCAGGACTGCTGGGTTGGAAAGTTCTTTCTTCCTGCAGGCTGTAAGATTGGTGACCAGTATCCTGTAACCAAGTAAATAAATTCTAAATATTTACATGAATTTATTTAATTTATATCTCTATGTATATATTGTACGTTATGTTGATGTACTGTATATTGAGTGTGATTGTGTGTACACTGTGGACCAGAGAAACACTGTTTTGTCTGGTTCTATATGTACAGCCCAATGATAACAAATTCGAATTTGAACTTGGAAGTTCAGGGTCCCAATAAAGCAAACTGATGCTTTACTATTTGGATGGTTTTGAGCTTCCTGTTTTAGTTGCGTTCTCTAAAGAAGTGGAGGTTATCCCCTCACAGTCCTGACTTGTGCCCCAAAAATAGTGGAAAGGTTTTCATATGTGAGGGGTGAGTCATTTCACCACAGGATGGCCAGCTTCCAGTCTACTCTTGTAACCACAGTATTTGTATGGTTGGGCCAGTTGAGTTTCTGGTCAGTGGTTGTCATACAGGATGTTGATGCTGAGGAGCCTAGCAATGGTAATACCATTAAATATCAAGGCTCTCTCCTGCTGGAAGTGGCCACTGCCTTCTCTAGTGTGAATATTACTTGTCACTTATTCCATGCCTGGATGTTACTAGGTTTTGCAGCGTGCAGACACAGGCTGCTTCATTTACTGAGGAATGGTGAATGGAATTGAACATTGTGCAATCAACAGTGAACATCTCCACTGCTGAGTTATTGTTGATGAATTAGCTGAGGCACTGGCCTCAGGGACTCCTGCACTGATGTCATGGGTGTGCGATCGCTGCCCTCCAACCATCACTAACATCTTCCTTTATGCAGCCATCAATATAACTCACCCTTGTACCTCAGTTTTATCAAGGCTGTGATGCCACTCACTTTTACTTCTTCTCACCTCACCTCTGGAATTCAACTCATTGGTCAACATTTTGGTCAAGTATATTGAGACATGGGCCTTTAATTGTGGGGTCGTGCACCTATTATTTGTTTAGCCCATATGGAATGATGTGTAACAACTTCACCTGTTTGGTATGCCTGGGACTGCTCCCAACCTGATCTTCTACACTACTTATCGAACTAGGTTTCCTCTCCAGGCTTGGTACTAATGACAAAGTGGGGGATTCTGACCTTGGTTGCTGTTAAGTCCATCAGAGATAGGAGCATAATTAGGCCATTTAGCCCATTAAGTCTGCTCCACCATTCAAATCATGGCTGAGATATTTTCCTTTCAACCCTACTCTCCTACCTTCTCCCCATAACCTTTGACTCCCTTACTAATCAAGAACCTATCAACCTCTGCTTTAAATATACCAATAACATGGGCTCCACAGCTTTATGTGGCAACAAATTCCACAGATTCAACACCCTCTGGCTCAAGAAATTTCTCCTCATCTCTGTTCCTTTAGTTCTGGCTGTGTCCTCTGGTCCTAGACTCTCCCTTAACTAGAAATATCTTCTCCATGTCCATTTTATCCTGCCCATTCAATGTTTGGAATGTTTTGATGAGATTCAATGAGGGCTTAATAGGTGTGGTAGCCAAGAAGGAACCCAAGAAATTATTTATGGGGGCACATCACATAGGATCAACATGTAGGCTCCTGGCTCCCTTGGAAATTGGTGAAAAAAGTTTTAAACAATTGCTGTTTTAAGCTTAAAATATTTTTAAAGTCTACCTAAACATCCTCACTTTACATCTATGATGCCTCCAAAAAAATAAAATGTCATAACAATGACATTGGGAACCCAACAAGAAAAAAAAAAGATTTTGGGCCTACCTTGATGATGAAGAAAGGCACTGGACTTCAATCTGCCTCCCGATCTGGTGAGCTGAGGGAGGGGACTACTGTCGTCATCAGCGGAGAGCCTGCGAGTGAACTGTGTATGCATGGTGTGTCAAAACCCAAACCACTACTGGGAGAGAACTTGGGGACTTCAACCTCTGCACAGGAGAAGGAAGAATCAGGCTCAAGAGGAGGTTCTTCAGCCAAAGTTGAGGGAGAAGAGGAAGAAGTGATACAAGAAGAGGATGTAGAGCAGTGGTTCACAACCTTTTTCTTTCCACTCACATCTCACTTTAAGTATTCCCTACGCCATAGGTGCTCTGTCATTAGTAAGGGATTGGTTAAGGTGATATGTGGGTAAAAAGAAAAAGTTTGAAAACCACTGTTTTAATTGTACCTAATTGACTCATTATGTGCATGGCTTCACAACTCCAAAGGAAATGGGCCAATGACAATTTTTCTCAAGCAAAATATTTCAGTAACAATTGGGTCTAGAGCAGTGGTTCTCAACCTTTCCTTCCCACTCAAATACCACCTTAAGAAATCCCTTACTAACCACAGAGTACTGATAGCATAGGGATTATTTAAGGTGGTATCTGAGTGGAAAGAAAAAGGTTGAGAACCACTGAGGTAGCGGAAATTAAACTTGGATCTTATATTCAAAAAGAGGGCATATGTTAATGTTAATGGAACAATTTAAAGTAATGAAAGGGGAAATGAAGGAAGGATTAAAGGAAGATAAATTTGAGATTAAAGCTGAAATTAAAAGAGATGAAAGAAGAAAATGATAAAATATTGAATGTTGTAAATAAAATGAAGAAGAAATTAGATAAAATGGAAGAAACAATTAATAAAGTGCAAGATGATGTTCAATTTGTTGAAGACAAGGTGACTAATGTGGAAGGAACAACTACTAGTTTAAATAAAAAAAACTTTCTGATAAAGTGGATATCTCTGAGAATTTTAACAGAAGAAATAAAGTTAAAATTGTGGGTCTGTCAGAAAGGAAAGGACCAGATGCAGTTCTTTTTTTTTCCAAGATTGGATTCCTAAAATATTTGAAGAAGATCATTTTGAGAATAAGATTGAAATTGAGAGAGCTCTTAGGGCCTGAGACCTAAACCCTCTCCTAATTAGAAACCATGATCCATTTTAATAGAGTTTTTGCATTATCAAGATAGAGATATGGTTTTCAATTTGATTGTGAAGAGAGCAAAGGAGCAGCAAAGTCCTTTGTGAAGGGAAGGAGATAGGTGAGAATTTGTTGAAGAGAAGGAGAGAATTTAATACTGCTACGGAGATGTTACATGAGAAAGGTTACAAGTTTATTCTTCAGTACCCGGCTACTTTGAAGATTTTTGTTCCGGGACAACAGAATATATTTTTTACAAACTTTGTGCAAGCAGAAGAGTAGGTATGTTTAGCCTTCCTCAGGTTCAACCCTTGATTACTACAGACCTCATGCAATTAATCAGTTTGGTTTTTTTCCTTCACTTTGATATTTTTGAATTGGGATGGAAGAATTTGGTGATTTATTTCTTCCTTTATATTAATCAATTGAATTAAGTCATTTAGGCTTACATATTGAATAAACCAAGGGAGTTGGGAGGAGTGGGAGGTGTTGATTTCTGTGGGATTATGTGTGTATTTGTGACTATAATTTTGTTTTAGACAACACTTGTTGGGAGGGTTTTTCTTTGTATTGTTATAACTAGGTGTGTGTGTGTGTGTGTGTGTGTGTGTGTGTGTGTGTGTGTGTGTGTGTGTGTGTGTGTGTGTGTGTGTGTGTGTGTGTGTGTGTGTGTATTCTTTTGGATTACAGGAGGAGGTGTGTGCAGATGCAGAGATTCTGTTTTTTTCAATTGTGAGAAGGTCTGAGGGACAGATTGAGGGAGAGGGATTAATTAATATTTGATTTGATTAATAAAGTGATTAAGTTTGTTTATTTTAAAGTTAATGAGTTAAATGGAACAATAAAGAGTGTTAACATATATTTTTTAAAATTGGGAGTAAATATAGCTTTTTTACAGGAAACATACTTAATGGAAAAATAATATTTGAAATTAAAAAGCAATTGGGAAAGATATGGGATGTCTTCTTCATTTAATTCTAAAGCAAGCGGGGGAGCAATTTTGATTTTTAAAAATCTTCCTATTAAAGTTTAAAATAACATTACAGACCCTGCAGATAGATGTGTAATGATACATTGTCAAATATTTTCAGAAATGTGGAAATTTTTGAAGTTATATGCTCCACATATTGATGATGAGAAATTTATTCAAGATACTTTTTTGAATGTTATAGAGGCACATGAAAATTTTTTAATAGGAGGAGATTTCAATTTTTGTTTAGATCCTTTATTAGATAGATCTACTCGAATAGTAACAAGAGTGAAAGCTGTAAAGCCACAATGGGTCTGATGAGAGATTTTAATTTGAATGATGTATGGAAAAGAATTCATCCTGGAGAGAAAGATTATTTTATTCCAGTAGGTTTGATTCTTATTCTAGAATTGATTTAATTTTGGTTTCAGCTCAAATACAAGCTAGGATTCTTGAAGCGGATTATAAGATGAGGATTTTATCTGATCCTTCACCATTGTTAATAACTATGGAAATGCCTGATAAAGAGAAGTCAATGGAGATTAAATTCTTTGTTGTTGAAAGGGAAGGATTTTCGTGATTTTGTTCGAAATTATATAAAATATGTTGAGATACAAATTTGAATTCAACATTTATTATATGGGGTGCTTTCAAAGCATATTTGTGAAGGAAAATCATAAATTTCACATCTAAAATTAAAAAGGATTATATGAAAGTAGACCAATTAGTAAAAGAAATTACAGTTTCAGAAAATGATCTTCAAAAGTCGGTTTCTGAAAACAAATGTAGACAATTGATTGACAGAAAACTTCATTATAATACATTGGAGAGAGTTATTATTAAGACGAGGCAAAGATATTATGAATTGGGTGAAAGATTGCATAAAATTGTGGCTTGGCAGTCAAAAGCAGAGCAAACCTAGAATAATGAATGCAATAAAAAAGGATTCTAATGTAATTAAATATAAAGCTCAAGAAATAAATGAATTTTTTAGGAATTTTAAATAAAATTTATACTTCAGAATCTTTAGGAGATTAAATTAAAATAAATGATAATTTATCATGGATAATTTTGCCTAAATTAAGTTTAGAAGAACAAGTTAATGCATCATTTACTGAGACTGAAGTAAGAGAAGCAATGTAATAAATCCCCAGGAGAAGATGTTTTCCCATCTGAATTTTATGAAGAATTTAAGGATTTATTAATTCTTATATTTATGCAAGTATTGGAACAAGCTTCACAAACTTTTATTCTTCCAGAATCATTTTCAATGATGATAGTTATTGTGATTCCTAAAAAAGACAGAGATCCATTGAAACCTTCATCATATAGACCTATTTCATTATTAAATGTAGATTGTAAAATAGTAGCAAAAGTTTTGGCAAATGGAATGAATAGTTTGTTACCTAAATTAATTAATATGGATCAGACTGGGTTTGTTAAAAGAAACAATCTTCAGAAAATGTAGCTAGGTTACTTAGCATAATTAATTTAGCCAAAAAAAGAGGTGACTTGAGTATTGCTGTGGCTTTAGATGCAGAAAAGGCATTTGATAGATTAGAATGGATTTTTTTTTGTTTAAAGTATTAGAAAAGTTTGGCCTTGGATAAAACTTTTTAAATTGGATTAAAGCTTATTATAATAGTCCTAAAGCTAAAGTAGTAACAAATGGGCAGGTATCTATGCCGTTTAATTTAACAAGATCAAGTAGACAAGCTTTAATTGTTTTAGCTATAGAACAGCTTGCCCAGATGATTCAAATGGATTAACAAATTAAGGGTTTGAGGGTAAGTCAAGAAGAAAATAAAATTAGTTTATTTGGAGATGATGTTTTAATATATGAGATTGGACTGTGAATTAGATAACTTTTCTAAACTTACTCACACATTACATACACATGCACTTAGAATTAGAAGGGGGTTAAGTTAGGTAAAGTAAGTTAATAGTGATAAGTTAAAAGTTTGATCCTGTTTCCATGTTTAAAGGTAATTAAAAACTTTTATTTAAGTAACCATTTGTCTTGGTGAATATCTATTGCTGCTTGGTTTTGGGGTCCTCTGGGCTTGTGACAATGCAGATAACAATTTGAAGAATTTATATGTTGAGCTAATTATCATTACTTAAAAAGATTGAGGAAGATTTTTAAAAATTAATAAATTTCCTTTTAACTTTAATTGGAAGGGTGAATTGTTAAAGATTAATTTCCAACCATAATGTTATAGGCCCAGAAGACAATTGAGGAATAAATATAATATACTATGTACTATTCTTTTTTGTTATCTTTAATTAAGGGCATATTTGAGAAATAAATTAGGGGCAGTAATGTTTTTTGTCTGATTGTACTGAGATAGAACTTCTTATTAGGAGTGGGATTGTTAAAAAAAAAATTTCTTTGATATATTCATTATTGCAGAAGGAACTCTGAAATTAGGAATATATAGATCTAGGCAGAGATGGGAAACAGACTTAAATATTATGATAAATCAACAAATTTTGGAAAATTTATGTAGAGCTTCTATGACTAAAACTATTAATGAAAGATACAGATTAGTTCACAATATAATTTTTTACATCAATTATATCTGATACCACAGACGTTGAATGGACTGAAATAAGATTTATCAGATCAATGTTTTAGATGTGGTGAAGATGTAGGATCTTTTATACATTCAACATGGTCTTCTCCAAATATGAAACTTTTTACAACAAGTTACAGGAGTTATTTTTTTTTTGTTAAATCCTGATTTGTTTTTGTTAGGAAATATTGAAGGTACAGCTCCTAAATTGAAATTGTCAATTTATCTATTGAAATTTGTCAAATTAGCCTGAGCAGTTGCAAGGAAATGTATTGCAATTACATGGAAATCAGATACATCTTTAACATTGCCAAGGTAGCATGCTGAAATTCAAAGTTGTATTCCTTTGGAAAAAAAATTATTTATAATATAAGAAATAAATATTCTATGTTTTTACTAATTTGGCACCTGTATACTCAGGTCATGGGATTATAGTGATATCCTTTTCACCCCTCTGATCCTCCAAAATCCTCATATATATGTTATTGTTAGAACTGATGAGTTGTGCTGCATCTCTCTCTCTCTCTCTCTCTGTGCAATCCAAGATTCTTTGCTTTTTTTCTTTTTCTTTTTCTTATATACTTATTTTTCTTTCTTTTTGGGGTGGAAGGGAATTGATTACATACATGAAACCCATCATGTATGTAATCAATTTGATTTTTTGATATCTGTATATTATAATAATGTAAGGATTATTAAATAAAATAATCAAAAAGAAAACTAGAAAAGGGGCACGAGAAGGCCTTGTCAAGAAGGATTAAGTTCTATGCACGTGCAAAGAACAGACGTGAGGAGTTTAACTGTTCTGCTTGCAACTGCACAGTTCCCCCAGGTGCTTCCATTTTATGCCACATCCCAAAATCAGGGTATTCTGCTTGTTGATTGGCTACTGTGAATTTTCCCTAGAGTAGGAAGGTGGCTGGGGAACCAGTGGGGAGTTGATTGCCATCTGGAGGAGACTATATTACAGGGAAATAATCAGGGAATGGAACCAAGGGGAATGATTTGAAAACTTGCATTAAATAGGTAAATAGCCTCTTTCTGAAGGATGTTTCTTTGAAGCTATCGTATATCTAGGTCATTTCCAATAAATAACAATTAATATATATCAGACTGTATTTTGATGAAAATATGGTTAAATCATGTTCCAAAAATGACACCTTCAATTTTTTGTTCTAATTTCTCCAGTTAATCGGTTTCTCAAATTGTAATCTGCATTAAGTTGCGTGGGTTAATACCATTATACTGTGAAAACATTACAGCTCTCCTTTGCAAGTTCAGATGTATGTGACCTGTTGCCTTTTCCATCAACACACTTTTTTTTCCTCTTCACAGTCAGACGTTGACAATGATCTTGTTGGAGATTCCTGTGACACAAATCAAGACAGGTACTTTGTGAGTTGTATGACATGATATTTCAATATGAAACTGTACTATCTTGTTTCAGTAAGCAAAGATAGGATCTTTTAACACAGTAATCTGGCAGCTGCCTTGGCTCTGTACTCATACACTTAATATCATTCCTTCTATGCTATTTGATGGAGAAGATTACATTATTCATCTTAATACCATAGGTGAATGGATACTCTTTATTTGCAGATAATGAAAACTTAATCTCTTGCTATATTGCATATGATTTAGTCATATTTTAACCCAGTTAAAAGGCACTTGTCAATTAAAATACAGGTTGAGTACCCCTTATTGAATACCAGCAATCTGAATTGATCCAATATCTGAAACTTTTTTGAATACTGACAAAATGTCACAAGTGGGAAAAAAAGATTCACATGAAAAACAGCATGCCAGCTGATGACTTAGTTAACATGGCAGAAAAAGTGCCGATAGATGACATGGTGAAAATGTGTGAGGACTAGAGCAGCGTGTGTTCATAACAACAAGAAATCATGTCAGTTTATAAAATCAGAGAGAGACTTCTAAGACAAAAATCATTGTTAATGAGGCAGGTGACTCTGGAGAAAACATTTGGAAAAACCCATCCAGCAGAATTTCTAGTATTTGGTGCTGCATTTATCTTCTTTTGTAAGCAGAGATCGTTTTTTTTTGGAAGTACTAAACATTATTTCAGGTGGATTTTCAACTTGAGGTGTCATGTTGGAGCTCAAAAAGCCTGCCGTTGTTTGTTACTTAGTTCCATTGTTCCAAAATCAGAAACACTTCTGGTCCCAGGCATTTTGGATAAGGGGAACTCAACCTGCATACATTAATTTGAAATGTCATTATGTAAACATGGAGCATAGAACATTACAGCACAGGCCCTTCAACCCACAATGTAAACCCTCTCCACAACAATCTAATTTTTCACTACTTCACACCCATAATCCTCTATTTTTCTTACATCCATGTACCTATCTAAGAGTCTTGAATGTCCCTATTGTATCAGCCTCCACCACAATCCCTGGCAATGCATTCCATGCACTCACCACTCTCTGTGTTAAAGATTTACTTCTGACATTTCCCCTAAACTTTCCTCCACTCGCCTTAAACAAATGTCCTCTGGTATTCGTTGTTGTCACCCCAGGAAAAAAGTTCTAGCTGTTCACCCTAGAAAAGCCCAAACTCTGTCAGGCTTGCATCATATGACATGTTCTCCAATCCAGGCAACATCCTGGTAAATCTTCTCTGCAACCTCTCCAAAGCATCTACATACATCCATCCTATAATGAGGTGACCAGACTCTAGTATGGTCTCACCAGAGTTTATGGTCCTGCAACATTACCTCATGGAATTTAAACTCAATTCCCCCACCAATGAAGGCTACACACTATACGTACAGCACGAAGGCCTGCTGACACTTTGACTGAAGTAAAAACACAATGCTGGAGAAACTCAGCTGGTCAAAATGTGTCCTTTATATAGCAAAGATAAAGATACATAACCAGTGTTTTTGGCTTGAGCCCTACATTATGGCTCTTCTTAACCACTCTTATCAACCTGCCTGGGTAACTGAGAGATCTATAGATCTGGACCCCAAGATCTCTCTGTTTCTCCACATTGTTAAGAATCCTGCCATTAACCACATCCTCTGCTTCAAGTTCAGCCTTCCAAAATGCATCACATCTCTTCTATTTGGATTTAACTCCATCTGCTACTTCTCAGTCCAACTTTGCTTCCTGTCTATATCCTGTTGTAACCTATTTTACACTATCCATAACACCTTTAAATTTTATATCATCTGCAAACTTAATGAACTGCCCTCCCTCTTCTTTATCCTAGTCATTTATAAAAATCACAAAGAACGAATACTTGAGGAATGCCACTAGTCACCAACCTCCAGGTAGAATATGTTCCATCTACTATGGGTGCCTAACCTTTTATCTAGGATTTTGAAAACCAGAAACCTCCAAAAACTGGCACTTTTTTCGGTAGATGAAATCTGCTTAAAGATGGCGTTTGGCGCCAACTTGTCTCTCAACTCTCATGTATCCTGTCATGTTCTGCGTTGATAATTTGTGGTATCATCACCTAATAAGTGGTCCTTCATGGCACGTGCCATTGCTAATTAGTCTGATTATCATTTTACAAGAACAATTCCCTGTCGGGCGCCATCACTGATTAGCGCAATTGTTAGTTTATAAGAGCCCCTCCTGTTGAATGTCATTGCCACCTGCCCTCCCAGTCAACTCTGCCAGTAAGAAGCATATGTGAAAACTATGATCATGGCAAAGAGAGCTGCAGGGTCCCCTATGGGTACCAATGAGATGCAGTAAAGGAAACATCTGTGCTGTGCATATCTCTTGTAGCGAACCAGGCCCGCTTGTATCGCCATGCTTGTGGGGCAGCTGCAGGAAGATGGTGCTGTCAGGGCTTATTGATTACCTCGTGGCTTAGGCCACAGCTCGTGCCCAGGGCAACGTGATGATGTCACCATTGTGCGGGGAGGAACTCCTGTTGGCCTTAAAGGGGCATGCGTGAAATTCAAATAAACAGTTCAACTGAAACTTTCACCATGTTCTGTGGTGTGTTTCTGTGTGTGTAGCAGTTGCTACAATGGTGACCCCGCAGAGCTCAGACATTATCTGGTCTCCAACCATGGATTCGACAGCGATCAGAGCTGTGGCTGTGAAACTTCCCCCCCTTTTGGACCCCGCACATGTTTCGGGCAGGTGAAGGTGCAATTTCACCTCAGAAAAATCATCTCTGACTCCACAATGTTCTACCATGTGGTGAGCGCCCTCGATGAAGAAACCGCGGCCAGAGTGGATGACGTGATCCACAATCCACCAGAGGAAGGCAAGTATGTTCCCTCAAAGCCCTCCTCCTCGGCACCTTTGGTCTCTCTCATTGGCAGTGCGCAGCCAGACTGATGCACCTCAATGGCCTGGGGGACAGAGCCCTAATGGATGAAATGCTCGCACTGGCAGAAGGCCACAAACCCTGCCTGATATTTGAGCAAGCCTTCCTGGAACAAATGACGGAAGACATCCTGCTCCTACTGGTGGATGAGGATTTCTCAGATCCCCGGAAGGTCGTAGCCTGCACCGACGTGCTGTGGAGAACCAAACGAGAGAACGAGGCCACAATGAATCATGTCACCCCCCCCTGGACCCAGCTGACCACAGCCCACCCCCAGGCAGTAGCAGGAAGAGCACCAAACCTGGTATTTCTACCACCAACACTGGGAAGCCCAAGCCCGCAAGTGCCGACAGCCCTGCTCATACCAGGGAAACTACCAGGCCAGCTGCCGCTGATGGCTGCGATGGCTGGCCACACGAACAACCTCCTGCACATGGTCGACAAGGCCAATAGACGGCGTTTCCTGGTAGACACCAGAGTGGAGCTGAGTGTGCTTTCCCTGACTGCCCTCGAATCCCGCATGAGAGTACAAGGCCCGATCCTTCTTGCCATTCAAATGGCTCCGAAGGAGGATCTCCAGGTTTCATCTGCGGAACTCATCTATGGTGCACCGTTATCATTGCCAGGTGAGTTCTTTGGGTCAGGCACAGAATCCGAAGGTGAGAGCCCATCCCTCCTTGTAGACCTCCACAACAGGCTCGCCTCACTGGCACCCCCACCACCAACCCACCATGGCAAACACGCGGTGAACATGCCCAAGGAGCTGGCCTCAGTGGAGTTCATTTTCGTCTGGTGTGGCCGACACTCTACCCCCCTGCAGCACCCAAACAAGGGTCCATACAAGGTCCTAAACCAGTCGGGAAAGACCTTTACCCTGGACATTGGGGGCAGGAAGGAGTTATTCACTCACCATTGACAGACTGAAACCAGCGCATGTGGACTTAGATCAACCCGAGAGCACAGCCCAACCTAAGCAAAGGGATTGGCCACCCAAGCGGCGAGATGCATAAGCCGGTTCTGGGGGGGTGGGGGGGGGTGTTGTGTGGTGGCACAGATCTCTTGTAGCGAACCGGCCACGCTTGTATCACCATGCTGGCAGGCAGCTGCAGGAAGATGGCACCATCAGGGCTTACTGATTACCTCATGGCTTAGGTCACAGCTCGCGCCCCGGGAAATGTGATGATGTCACCGCCACACAGGGCGGAACTCCCGTTGGCCTTAAAGGCACGCACGTGAAATTCAAATAAACAGTTCAACTGAAACCTCCACTGTGTCTTGTGGTGTGTGTAGCAGCTGGTGCACATCTATCATTATCGATTGTGCAGAAGGTGGAGTTATTGCAGAAGTTTGAGAGTGGCATATCTGTGTGTCATCTAACGGAAGATTATGGATCATCCACCATATAATTTGAAGAAACAGAAAGAATAGTTGTTGAATTTTTACAGGGAGAGGGATGACCACAGACTGATGAATAAAGGAAAAACTTTGCATAGGGCCAAAAAGCGTAGATGTTGACCGAATGCTTATTGAATGGGCGCAACAACGAAGAAGTGAACGCATGCCACTGACTGGCCTGCTTGTAATGAAACAAGTTTGAAAATTCCATGAAGAACATGGATTTACAAAAGGTAAATCATGCTTGACAAATCTATTGGAATTCTTTGAGATGGTGACAGGTAACATAGATGGGGGAGAGCCAGTGGATGTGGTGTACCTGGATTTCCAAAAGGCCTTCGATAAGGTCCCACGTAAATGACTGGCATGCAAAATCAAGGCTCATGGGATTGGGGGAAAAGTATTGATCTGGATTGAGAACTGGCTTGCAGATAGAAGACAGAGAGTTGGGATAAACGGCTTGTTTTCTGAGTGGCAGGTGGTGACCAGTGGGGTGCCACAGGGATCTGTACTGAGACCCCAGCTGTTCACAATTTACATTAATGATCTAGATGAGGGGATTGGATATAATATCTCCAAATTTGCAGACAACACTAAACTAGGAGGGGTTGTGTGCACTGAAGAGGGGGTCAGGAAGCTCCAGTGTGATTTGGATAAATTGGGGGACTGGGCAGATACATGGCAAATGCACTACAATGTGGATAAATGTGAGGTTATCCACTTTGGTAATACAAACTGGAGGGCAGATTACTATTTGAATGGCAATAGATTTGGAGATGGGGAAGTGCAGAGAGACCTAGGGGTTCTTGTGCACCAGTCACTGAAGGCAAGCATGCAGGTACAGCAGGCAGTTAAAAAGGCAAATGGTATGTTGGCCTTCATATCAAGAGGGTTTGAGTATAGGAACAAGGATACCTTACTGCAGCTGTACAGAGCCTTGGAGAGACCACACCTGGAGTATTGTGTGCAGTTTTGGTCGCCTTACCTGAGGAAGGATGTTCTTGCAATGGAGGGAGTGCAAAGGCGATTCACCAGGCTGATACCTGGAATGGCAGGAATGACTTATGAGGGAAGATTGTGCAATTTGGGATTGTACACGCTGGAGTTTAGAAGATTGAGAGGGGATCTCATAGAGACATATAAAATTCTGGCAGGACTGGAGAGAATGGATGGGAAAAGGCTGTTTCCAATGGTGGGGGAGTCCAAAACCCAGGGCCATGGTTTGAGGATAATAGGCAAACTATTTATGACCGAGATGAGGAGGAATTTCTTTACCCAGAGGGTGGTGAATCTGTGGAATTCATTGCCACAGAGGGCAGTAGAGGCAGGTTCATTGAATATATTTAAGAGGGAATTAGATCTATTTCTTCAGTATAAGGGGATTAGGGGTTACAGAGAGAAGGCGGGGACGGGGTACTGAACTTTAAGATCAGTCATGATCTCATTGAATGGCGGAGCAGGCTCGAAGGGTTGAATGACCTACTCCTGCTCCTATCTTCTATGTTTCTATGTTTCTATGTTGAGGGTGAGTGCAAATATTCACATGGTTGACTAGATGGCACGGACTTGTAGGGCCAATCTGGCCTGTTTCTGTGCTGTCAATGGTTATATGGTCACAGAATAAAATATCTTAAAATCCGTGGTGAGAAAACTTCTGCAGATTATGATGCAACTGAATGTTACATTGATACATTTGCTGAAATGATACATGATCAAAACCTTAGTCCAGAGTAAATTTACAATGCAGTTGAGTCAGCTCTCTACTGGCGTTACCTTCCTAGAAAGACAGTAACAACTGTAGATGGAAAAGCACCATCAGGTTTCAAGGATGCCAAGGACAGGGTGACTGTTCTTGGGTGCGCAAACGTTGCAGGCACACACAGGTTAAGGTTAGCAGTGCTTGAAAGAAGCCAACATCCTCGCTGCATTAAAGGTGTAACAAGGTGAATTGTGCATTAATATGCCTTTAGGAAAGTATGGGTAACACGAGAAATTTCTACTGATTGGTTCAGTAACCACTTCATACCGGTTGCACGTGCACATTGTATGGAGGTGGGTCTGGAAGAAAACTGAAAAACTCCTTGGCAATCGCTCCACGCATCCCCCTGCTGAAGTTCTTGGGAGAAATAATGTGTTTGGCATTTACCTTCCCCCTAATGCTACATCATTAATACAGCCTTACAACCAAGGAATTTTACACTAGTGAAGAGCAACTACAAGGACTTTTTTTCTGAACTGCGCGCTCAATGCAGTCAACAAAGGACTTCTTGAAAACTTTCACTCTTAAGGGTGCAATTTAAGTACTTGTTAATGCATGGAGAAATGTAACATTAAAACATGCTTGGCATAGACTTTGGCCGTCAACAATGTTCAATGAAAATGAGCCTACAGGTGAAGACTTTGAAGGTTTTCGTGTTTGATCGCTAACCTCATTGCCTACACCAAAAGTTTTGCAGCAGAAAATGTAAACACATTAGAGGCAGCCAACATCGAAGAAGTGCTGAACATTGACAATGTTGTACCTTCCTTGAGTGAAGGGGAATATGCTGAAATGGTGTTGATAAGCATGAGGAGAGTAGTGAAGAAGGCAAAGTTATTGTGCGCACAGATGAAAAAATGCCCATTGATGATTATGGTTAAAATGTGCGATCAGTTAATTGATGAGATGGAACAACGTTCATTTGTCAGTGAGAATGAGATTGTGGCTGTTTATTCAATTCAAGAGAGACTGCTTAGATAGAAACCTC
This sequence comes from Narcine bancroftii, assembly GCF_036971445.1. NCBI lineage: Eukaryota > Metazoa > Chordata > Chondrichthyes > Torpediniformes > Narcinidae > Narcine > Narcine bancroftii. The sequence continues at coordinate 126,322,318 of NC_091469.1, forward strand.
TTAATGAAACAGGTGGCACTGGAAGAAGTCTTTCATTCTGAAGTGATGTTTGAGGTGTATATGCATTTACTGCATTGCACTGTTTGAGAAGTCTGCGATGTCTGAGCCAGTTTTATTTTGAATTTTTACCTTAAAATAAAAAAAAGCATGTTAATGATATTATGGTCTCAAGAGTGAAAGTTTTGAAGAAATCTTTGATGCATTCTCCTTTGTTGACTGCATTGAGCGCGCAGTTCAGGAAAAAAGTCCTTGTAGTTGCTCTTCACTGAGCGTAAAATTCCTTGGTTGCAAGGCTGTATTAATTATGTACCATTAGCTAAATTCATTTAACACCCCACTCCCCCTGTTTTGTGTGATTTTGCATGATTTTGAAACACTGCCATTTTAAAATGATTCCGAAATCCAGAAGATTCCAAACAACGGCAGGTGTGCAGTCCCGGATAAAAGGTTAGGCACCTGTACTACCATCTGCTTTCTGCAAGCAAACCAATTTCAAATCCAAGCAGCCAAGGTTCCTGAATGAGCCTACATTGGGGTATGTAGTAAAATGCCTTACTAAAACTCATGTATACCACATCCACCACTTTACCTTCCTTTGTACCTACTCGAAAAACTCAGCGAGGCTTGTAAGGCACAAATGGCCCCTCACAAAACCATGATGACCATCCCTGAGAAGACCATGCTTCTCTAAGTGCTCGTAAATCTTGTCCTTAAGAATCCTCACCAATAGTTTGCCCACCACTGATGTAAGACTCACTGGTTTATAATTCCCAGGATTCTCCCTCTTACATTTCTTAAATTTTAAAGATTGATTATTTAAAGAAGAATAAATGGTACTGAGATAATGTTATCAGGTCAAGTCCAATAGAAAAAGAAAATGTCTTTGTGTGCACCATGATCTACTGCTACATGTTCAGCGGCAGATTGCGGGACCTCTTGGTTGTAAACATCACAACATTCCTTCCCTAGAAATTCCACTGATCAGTCAGTGATATATCTGGAAAATCCCCATGGAAATTTGGAGCCCATCTGGATGCTAAACTCCCCTCCAATTGATCATTTTTATCAACAGCATTTTTACTGGATACATTTACAAATCGGTGAAGAAGTTTGACACAGATGTCCCATTAAAACTGAGAGGAGAATTTGTAAGATGTGACATTTCATTTAGGCTGATATTATAATTAGGAACTCTCGAGTTCCTTTTGAATCATTTTTAAATATCTGAGTGTCCTTCTTGAGGGACTTATTGCTGGGCACTTCTTGGTGGGAATTCTTCCTTTGCATTTGGCTGTAGAGGAACTATGTACTGTACAAACCCAAGTTTGTAAACTTTTTGTGATGGAAAATTACTCCACTAAATATGTCATATAATCAATGGGACTGATTCAAAACCCACTGGTATAAATATTTTGTTTGGCTACAGAGTGGTCAGAACATGAAGCAAAAGCATCTAACAACTTTTAAAACCACAAAGACAGCCATATTTTCCTTTCCTTGTGCAACTTCCTTAAATAAAGTGGAAATTATTCAACCTGTTGAAAAATCTTGCTAAACATTTCAACAGATGCACATTTTTAGAGATACATACAGGCCCTTTCAGCCCATGAGCCTGTACTACCAATTACACCCAACTGACCTTCCCCACCCCCCCCCCCACCCCCCCCCCCCCAACCCCCGCAGTACGTTTTGAACAGTGGGAGGAAACTGGAGCTCCCATGCAGATGAGAGTACGTACAAACACTAACACTGTAACAGTGTTGCACTACCCTAATCAGGTCATTTTAATTGGGTGATCACAAAGTCTCACATGTGCAATGCTTTCATTAATATACGGTAATGTTTTGTGCATAGCCCCATAGCCAAGGTTTTCATGGGCAAAATGTATTATTTCATAGAACCAAAGGGGTGTCTCTGAGTGTATCTGTGCATGGATATGTGTTTGCAGGTGTATGAGCTTGCAAGAAGGATCTTTAGTTTATTTTCAGTATTATAAATGTGATGGGTGCCATGAGGTGCATAGTAGGGAACATATACAGCAGCTATTTGGGCATAGCTCCAGCCAGATTTCAAAGCATGAATACTGAAAAAGAAGCTCAAATGCTGCTAATGTTTCAATATATTGTTTTCCTTTGACAGTGATGGAGATGGGCACCAAGACAGCAACGATAACTGTCCCACCATCATTAACAGCTCCCAACTTGACACCGATAAGGATGGGCTTGGAGATGAGTGCGATGAAGACGACGATAATGACGGAATTCCAGATGTTTTCCCCCCTGGCCCAGATAATTGTAGACTGGTGGCCAATCCGGGGCAGGAGGATGATAACTGTGAGTATGTAGGCTCTGCGCGGCTACAAGAACGGAACTTATAAAAGCTCATTGTAGACTGGTGGCCAATCCAGGGCAGGAGGATGATAACTGGGAGTATGTAGGCTCTGCGCGGCTACAAGAACGGAACTTATAAAAGCTCATTGTAGATTGGTGGCCAATCCAGGGCAGGAGGATGATAACTGGGAGTATGTAGGCTCTGCATGGCTACAAGAACGGAACTTATAAAAGCTCATTGGCACACCAGTCTATATCCAACAGTCCAGAGACATTTTGCAATGTTATGAGCACCATCTACCTTAACCACAATAAAAACATCCAGATATATAATGCTATTAATTTTCTCACTGTGCCATGAAAGCAAAGTAGAAAACTCATTAAAAACTCCATTATACAGTTTTTGTCTGTCCTTTACACCTAGACCAGACAGACTCGAGCAGATTAAATTTCTACAAACTTAAATGTAAATGTAAAGATAAGGGGTGTACAAACTGTGGCATGTGAGCCACATACAGTTCTTTGACATATAATGTGTGGCTCGTGGAAATACGTTGGCTGAGACAGGAATCGTGCAAGCTGGTGCTCACAATGGTAGTTTTAGTGGGCGTGTCTCGCAATTGAAAATATTTGGTATATATACAGTATATACTCAGGTAAGTCAAGATTTTTGGACTGATTTTTCGGCTCATATCTTGGGAGGGGGTGTTGTCTTCTTACATGGGGCATACTTTAAGTCGTGGTAAGTACCCGCTGGTTCAAGGCATCGGGAGGTCGGATTGCCAGGAAGGGGTGGTAAGTCCACATACAGGGCATCAAGGAACTTGGATGAGCAGGCAGCTGGAGCCTAGATGAGAGTCTGCAGTCAGATCATCGGAAGCTCAGATAGGTGGGCGGCTGACGTGAGGGTCCGCGGTCAGGCCTTTGGGAGCTCGGATAGTCAGGTGGCTGAGGTGAGGATTCGCGGTTGGGTCTTCGGGAACTTAGATGGGTAGGCAGTTGACTTTTGCACCAGTCGCACGGAAATCACACTCTCTTTTGGCCAGAAAAGTGTGGGGAGGAGTCGACAATTACATAAGATCAACTATTACACAAGCATATACAATATATACACATTTCACAGTCGATACCATGTAAAAGTCAATCCCTCTATTTTTGGCCCCAGCTACCCGCTTACCGGAGCTCCCAACACCCCGAATGCACACCCATCTGAACTCCCAACGCCCTGACAGTGGACTCTCATGTAGGCCCCAGCCGCCTGCCCATCTGAGCTCCCAACACCTCAAACGTGGACTTACTACCCTGTCCCAGCCATCCAAGCTACCGACGCGTTGAACTCAAACTTGCGTTACGTCACAGACCAGTAGCAATAGAAATTCACCAAGACAGTGATATTTTTAAATATTAGTTTTATTATTAATTACTAATAATATTACATCCAATTTATCAAAACTTAACCCCACAACTATGTGCGAATATACTTAATTGTGTGTGTGATACCCAAACCATTACAGCTTAGGTACAATTCCAGAAAGTTACTCCAAAGTCAGTCTTAGAAATTCCAGTGTTGACACAAAGACTCGTAAACTGAGGCAAGGAAGTGGTTATGAATGAAGTGGGAGAGACTGAGAGACAGACTGCTGCAAACTTGCAAAACCTTGACGAGTTACATCCAGAGCGAATGTCATTTCAGGCAAGTGGTGCTCACAACTCCCCTTTTCCTTTTCTAGGGGAACCAAAATGAGTGACTTTCACAATACTTCCAGAACCCAGAGGCAGGTCAGTCCAAAATGACCATCACGTTGGTCACAATCCAAATCCAATGCTTCCTCTGCTTCCAAATACGGGTTGAAATGACCTTTCCTTTAGTCACAGTGAGATTCAATAATTCCCCTTCAAAATGACCTTTCCTTTTGATCACGGTGTGTTACACTAATTCCCCTTCAAAAATTACCTTTCCCTTGGCCTTGGTGGGGATCAAAACATCTCCTGACAAGGAAAAACAGATTGTCCATTACCACAAAAAGCCACTCCAGCAGAGTGTTCCTTCAGAGAGCTGCTGCTTCTTTGAAATGGACCCTGATCACACAATGTGCCGTTACTTAATGATGTTGGCCACATGATTCTCCCCACCTATATCCCTGGAATATTTCTTGTCTTCTCTTCAAAAATAGCGAAGTTGGTACATGCTGCACCAATCTGTTGCCATTCCACAGCTCTGTAGGGCTTGCAGCTTGATTTGCTAAGTGACAGTCCCATTAAAATGAAAAGGGACCCCATAATACTTACCACTCGGTCCTGGCGGTCCTGGCCACCCACCCACCCATCCAATCTCATGATGCCCGAATGTAGACTTACTTCCCAGTCCCAACCATCTGAGCTCCCAATTCCCCAAATGAAGTAGGTACTTACTGCGGTCAAAAGTAGTATCCATGTAATAATCAAGACCCTAAACTTTATCCTAAAAATTGATACACGCGTTTACAGTGTGTTTCCTTTTTGAATATTGAAACTAATACAAATCAGCAGTTTTAAAACTACATACATTAATAAATATTAATACATACATGTATTTCTTTATAGTTATATAAAATTCTTGTAACAAAATTTGCATGTTAGGGTAAAAAAAATTATGTCTTGTGGCTCTCAAACATCTAAAGTTTATCGTATGTGGCTGTTACGTTACGCAAGTTTTCCCCCACCCACTCAACGTAGTGGGGGCAGTTAAGAGTCAACCATTGTTATGTGTCTGGAGTCACGTGACTGACCAGATTAGTATGCCAGATTTATGAACCAGGTGGATTAAGGATGATCCAATTGTTTCAGAGCAGACAATGGGCGGTTTATATATTCATAACTCTTTTGTAAAACCCAAACATGCTCATGTCAGAGCAGGCTTGTGTGAGTAAGGGGCTGAGGTGGGATTTCCCCCAACCTTACCCTGGTTACAAGCAGCAGCCAATGAATATGCCAAGCAGAGATGCTCTGTGGCATAAGGTCCAGAGATAGATGTGGTTTGGTCAGCCAAAGCTCTTGAAGGTTGTAGAAACTGGTGAAATGGGATACTCCTGATCGTCACACTTGATGTTAGTTGACATCTATCTTCATACAATGACATTTTGTCCATACCTTGATGAAGGGCAAAACATTGGTTCTGTGTCTTTATCTTTGTTCCATAAAGTACACTGTTTGACCTGTTGAGTTTCTCCAGAGTTATGTTTTTAATCTCAACTTTGGAGTCTGCAGACCTTCGTGTTTTACTTGATGACCCTGTTACTTGGATTGTGCTCATTTAAGTTACAAGGAACATCTGACACGATTAGAATAGAAAGTATTTAATTTCTAGTTTTCAGTGTAATAATAAATTGCTCGTGAACACCTGCCCAACTCAGCTTGAGAAATAGCGATACAATTCAATAGATGTTCAAATCACAGCTTTTTGTTCTTAGCTTCTTTCTACACCTTGTTTTGATAGTTATTGACAATTACAAACTGTTGATATGAATGATCGTGCCTTATGAAAAATTGTAAGTGTATTTTGCAATAACAAAACTTTACTTGTCATACTTAGTTGATGGAGTTGGAGATATTTGTGAAGGAGATTTTGATCAAGATACCATCATTGATAGAATAGACGTTTGTCCTGAGAATGCAGAGGTGACATTAACGGATTTCAGAGCATACCAGACGGTTGTCCTTGATCCTGAAGGGGATGCACAAATTGATCCAAACTGGGTGGTTCTTAACCAGGTTAGAATTACAGCAATGTTCATGATGTTATTTAAGTTTGCTACAATGTCATAAAGCATTCAGCTATCTGAAGCTTAAGGCGGAATTTCCCCCCCCACCCCCCCACCCCTATACTTTCTGCCTCTCTCAAGTGCAGAATTTTCCCCATTAATCTTGACTCTTGTGATCTCTCTCTATTCCTTTTAATGGCTTCCATTTTATCCTATTTCTCCTCATTTGGCTTGCCCCAGGATAATTTACTTTCATGAACCCACTGTGTTAATGCAAAACATAAAACAATTTCTGCCCCCTCCAATGTGATCCTCTCCTCCCTTCTTAACTCCATCATCCACTCATCCCTTTCCAATCATCACCCCCTCAATACCTACCCCTGTGATCACAGGAAAAGCTACATTAGTAACCATACCTCCTCCTCTCACTATTATTTGGGGCCAAAAACGGTCCGTCAAAATGAAGCAATAGAAGGGCTCAAGCCCAAAACGCTAGGTTTCTTTTTCTTTGCTCTACATTGGAGAGACTGGACATAGACTTGGGAGATCATTTTGTTGAACCCTTCGCTCTGCCTTCTGCAATAACAGAGTGCTCCCAGTGGCAACCATTTCAATTCCACACCCCATTCCCACACTGACAAGTTTGTTTATGGCTCCGTGCTCTGCCAAATCAAGGCTATCTAGAAATTGGAAGAACAACACCTAATATTCCATCTGGGAACTGCCCAATGAGATGGTATTAACATCGACCTCCATTAGACCTCTATCTCTCTCGATTCCTCTATCTCCTTTCCTCCAGTTCTCCTTGCCCCTACCCCATCGTGTTAGGACTCCTCCTCTGTCTCTCTCACACACTCTTTCCTACAGCTCCATTCCGTCCTCATTTCTCAGATTTGTTTTAAATCATCTGCCCTCCCACCCATAGACTTGTTGGCCTGTGCTCCTTCCCCCGTCCCTTCTTCCATCCTCCCCCTATCTTTTTTTAATGCAAGCACTTGCCAGCTTTCTGCTCATATCTTGATGAGGGACTCAGGCCCAGAACATTGGTTATAGATCTTTGCTTCCTCTGGAGGCTGCATAACCTGCTGAGTTTCTCCAGCACTTTTGTACATTAAATTATAATCACAGCATCTTCAAAGTTTCTTGTTTAACTCTTTTATCTTTTTGTTATCTTCGTGCTGTATCGATGAACGGTCACCTGGACCCCGTTTTACATCATTAATATATTTAAACATGTTTAAAACTCTGCAGCTATGTCAATCACCCACCCTCTCTGTGCCTCTGAACTACAGTGATCTGGTAACTATTTTTAAAATTCTTGTATTCAAATAGTTTCTCTCCCTGGTTCTGTAACTTTTTTTTTCCAGCTCTAAAACCTTCTGATGTCCCTGCTATTCTCCAATTATAAGTTCTGGCAGATTCTCAGCTTTCTTTGTCCTTCCACTGGTTTTTAGACATTAGGCTCCAAGAACCGTGGAACACCACAGCACAGAAACAGGCCCCTTCAGCCCTTCTAGCTTGTGCTGAACCTAGAGACATGGTGAAAGGGTGAAATGTTTAAAGGGAACACAAGGGGAATTTCTTCATTCAGAGAATGATGAGGGTGTGGAATGAGCTGCCAGCTGACATTGTGAATGTGGGATCAATTTTGATAGTTAAGAAAAATTAACTATTCTAATTAAGCAAGTGCAGTAGTGACTGCAAGTTACCCTAGGTCGTTTTGCCAGTTTAAACCAGAATTCATTGTCCTTGAAGATTCTGATACACAAGAGATCCACTAACTGTTAACTAACTGTTCTCAAGTGCTAATCTAATCACATTCCACAACTTCTCACAGTGGTGCTAGTTTTATCACATTCCACCACTATTCACAATCCACCCTTTTTCTTTTACCATGTATATTTGATTAAACTACATCAGCATAGCTTTGGTGGTCTCTTCTGCTTCTCTCAAACTGTTGGAGCATGTTTAAATTCTTGCTGCTCATCCCCTACAGGCCTTAGTACCATTTGCTGTGGGCCAGTCACAGAGGAAATTAATCTTGTGATGATACATCTTATAACTGCCAATCTGACAACCAGACCCACCAGGATAATTAGGCTGTAAATAGCAAGGTGGATCAGCCATTGTCCCCAGCCTTTTAGACCCCAATCATTTCATGTCCACTCTCCCCAACCAGTCTCCTTCCTGTACCGATTTCCTGCCGCTCAGATCTTCTCTCTGTGCTCACTTATGTGAGAGGCCAGATCCAAGATATTGGCAGAGGCATCAGGAATATACGTGCCCTTCCAATCAAGGCACAGGTGCCTCCCTTCTCTGCCAATATAAAATCTAGGGCCATGCAATTTTGGAGGGCTGTCAGTCAGATAGCAATCATCTCCATAGTAATGGCCTGCACCTGGGACTGAATCTCCCCTAACGCTAAGTCTGTGTTATTCACCAGTTCCTCTAGGACCGCGGCTAACTTCCATATCTCTGTACCAGCTCTCGCAGTCCCATAAACGGGAAAAAGGGTCCAGAGTAGCCTGTCAACCTCGATCACCTTACCCTTACGGCACTGGAGCGGGAGAAAGGACGCAGGCACCCGGTCTAAAATGCGAACATGGGGAGTCAAATATGCCAAGTAACAACACCTGCTCCACCCCTTCTGCTCCGGCGGCAGGGAGAACCCCGGGAGTTCCCCTCCCCAGGTAGCCATGGGTATGCTTGGTCACCACACACCCAATAGGTTCCATTTACAGGCTGTGGAAGGGTATATTTTGTGGCAGTGATGTTATATTGGCAAAACAAGTTTCCCACTTGGAATGGGGCACTGCAATTCAAATTGCAGAAGCAGGTGGCATTCTCCCTTTCCGCCTCAAAGGAAAGTCGCAGACCGGGCCCTATCCTAGTTGAATCCTTAGGTTTTGGTCTCAGGAACCACCCCCCAAAAGGTACCTCCGAGAACTCCACTACCACTACTTCCACTTCCCCCGGATTATAGCGCAAGATATCCATAATTTCCTCCAGGGAGAGGGGAACTACCATTAGGGGAACCTCAGACTTCCCATGATGAGGGATCACTGCGCAAACCTAGCAATCTGCCTGCCTCTGGTGTCTAGCATAATTCGTACACAGGGAGATAAAATAATTCTTGAGTTCAGCATACTGCACCATAACACACAAAAGTAAAATTGAATATACAAAACACAAAAGTCTCATTTTAGTCCTTCAAACAACAGTAAGTCCTCTGATCTCTCACTCCTCCTCCTTCCCCTCCCCTGATGGGTCCACCGGGCATTTTATTCTTGAAGCATGGGTCCACCCCTTTTGTCCGGACAGCAGTTTCCATGGTCAACAGCACCAGGTATAGGCCAGTCCACTGGGGTTAGAGTTTCTCCTCCTTCCACGACTTTATTAGGACCCAATCTCCAGCATTCACGGGATGGATGGGGAAATCGAGGGGAGGGTCCTGTGCCAGCAAACCCTTGGTCTTTAGATCTGCAAGTGAATGGGAAACTGCCAGTAAATAGTTCCTTAAAAATACATCAGCATAGCTTTGGTATGCCCTCAACCTGCCCCATGAAGGGAAGTCCAAATAGCATTTCGTAAGGGGATACCCTGATATCCAGCCTAAGGGCCATCTGGATTCTGAGGAGAGCAATTGGTAGGCACTTGGTCCAGGGCAGTCTAGTCTCCTCCCTCAGCTTCATAATCTGGATCTTTAGAGTCGCATTCATTCACTCCACTCTTCCCGAGCTCTGCGGATGCCAAAGGGTATGCAGTTTCCGTTCTCCTCCTAGAGCTTCGCAGATCAAACTGTGGACCATACCGGGAACTATTTGTTTCAAGATTATCTTCGCCACTACCTGTGCCATGGCATTGGCGGTGGGGAACGCCTCCACCCACCTGGTGAAGTGGTCCACTATTAGCAGTAAGAACCTCCATTGCTGGACCTTAGGGAGTTCGATTAAATCCACTTGTATTCTTTAGAATGGCCGGATCACCAGTGGCTGCCCTCCCCCAGGCATGGTCCTCCTGATTTTTCTGTTTACCTTTAAGCAAATCACACAGCGAGCCACTGTTTGTTTCACTTGGATGTAGACTCCTCTGCAAGCATATGTTCGTAAAAAGGCATCACACAGCACTTGACCCCCCAGTGTGATCGTGAATGTAATTCTTCCAGTAGTTGTCTGGTGATCTCCTTATTCAACAATTGTCTCTCATCTGGGAGCCACCATCTTCCATCATCTGTCTCCTTCGCTCCCATCTTTTCCATTTGTTCCTCGACCGAGAGGGAAAAGATAGGCACCTTCTTCAGCCCTTCTCTGAGGGGTATCAATGTCATCATGTGCACTGTTCCTGATCGCGCCACCTGCCGGGCCACTTCGTCAGCCATCCGATTCCCTCGGGCTTCTGGTGAGCTTCCCTTCTGGTGCCCCGGCACATGTACTATAGCAGCTCTTTCTGGTTTAAGAAATGCTTTCAGAGTCTTCTCAATTAGTTGTTCGTGGGCTAATTATTTTCCTCTTGCTGTAATCATCCTCTGCTCCTTCCAGATCTTCCCGAACATGTGTACCACTCTGAAAGCGTATCTTGAATCCGTGTATATGGTACCCTCCAACTGTTCCAAGGCTCTCATCAGGGCATACAGCTTGCAGGACTGAGCGGACCAACTCCCGGACAGACGCCCGGCCTCCACTTCTGTTCCGGTGACCCCATCGACGATGGCATATACACTGTATCTCTTCCCATCCATACAACTTGACGAGCTGTCTATGAACCACCGGTGTTCTTCCGAGAGGGGCTCCTCTTCCAGGTCGTCTCGACTTTTTGTCTGCAGCTCTACCACCTCACTGCAGTCATGTCCTGAGTCCTCTAGTTCCTTATCTTCTTTTGCTGAGTATAGGAAATGGGAACAGTTCAGGCTTTTATCTGTAACAATGGTTAGGTCATCTTTTTCTATCAAGATTGCCTCATACTTCAGAATTCTCGAGTCTGTCAACCATCTATGGGACTTCTGAGTCAGGATTGTTCTAACTGCGTGGGGAGTGAACACAACCAGACTTCCTCTGAAGATAAATTTTTGACTTTCTTCAACCAGTATAGCCGTGGCTATAAAAATTGTACTTTCTGTACGTATTTATCTATCCACAATCGGCAATACCCAATTAATCCGAGGAACTTCCTTATCTCCTTCTGATTTTTAGACATAGGCAGACTGGCGATGCCAGCAATTCATTTAGGTCTGATCCTCCTTCTCCCCTGGCTAATCAAATGTCCCAGATACTTTACTATCCTCATCCAAGGGGCAACTCCAAAAGGCACCTTTCAAATCTACCACACTGAACCACTCGTGATCTGGGGAAATTTCATTCAGTATGGTATAGGGGTTTGGGACCACAGGGTGTCAGGTCTGGACAATCTTGTTTAACTCTTGAAGGTCCTGGACCAAGCAGAAAGTCCCATCCGCTTTCCGTACAGGGAGGACTGGGGTATTATAGGGGGACATGCAGCTTTCTAGCACTCCATCCCACAGCAAATTTTCAATGACTTCGTCCCTTCACAGAAATGGGATACTGTCTCACCCACACCGGACAGAACCCCTCCTTTAGGGTTATTTTGAGTGGGGTTATCTGTAGTCGTCGTCCCCCCGTCCCCCCCCCCCCCCCCCGTTCCCTTCTCTGGCCCAGACACTGTTCTCAATGTTCCGGATAACCTCTTCCTGCAATGGGTACAGCCGCACCATTATGCGTCCTCCTACTGGGGTGGTTGCTACTCCCAGTCAGATCTGCAGGTCCTGTCCCATCAAATTCACCCCGGCTTGGGGAACCAGAATCAGATCCTCGACTGCCTCCCTGTCCTTGTACTTTACGCATATTCCCTTGAACAGAGGTGTTTCCATGACTCTCCCACCTACTCCCGATATTTTAATGTTTTCTTTCTCCACCGACATGTCTCGTCGGACTTGAATCATACTGGATCTCTGCTCCTGAGTCTACCATAAATACTACTTCTTCTTCTTGGGGTTCTAATTTCAGGTTTACCATGGGTTCCTGTTGATATCCAATTGACCCCAAGGAGGGGAACCCCTGACACCCCTATTCCTCATCCTCCATCAGAGCATAAGATCGAATCTCCCTTCTCTGCTTCAGGCATTCTCGCTTCCGATGTCCTTCCTCATTACAGTAGTAACACCTCAGGGGTCCCGTCTTCCAAGCTCCCCCTCTTTCCTGCTCTCTTCTTCCTCCTCCTCTCTCTCTCTGTGCCCCTTCCTTCCCTCGGGGCTATCTGTCTCTCACGTTCCCACGTCTTTTCGACCACTTGCTCCACCGCCTGCATCATCATTCTCACCTTTCCCTTCTGTTTCTCATCATCCCTCCGGACGTATACCTTCTGTGCTTCTCTTAACATCATCCCTCTGGACAGATACCTTCTGTGCCTCTCTTAACAACTGATCCAGAGACTTCTCATTCCAGTCCTCCATTTTCTCCAGTTTCCTTTTAATATCGGGCCAGGATTTTGCCACAAAGTTTGCTCAAAGGAGTTGCTGCCCTGCCTCTGGATTTACACCCAAATATTGTTGCATGTTCCTCCATAACCTCTGCAGGAAAGCCGCTGGAGCCTCATCCTTCGCCTGCTCGAAATTTTGGCCCTTCGGCACCGATTCTCTTATCCCTTTTACTATTAAATTCCTCAAATCCCACAAGTTCCTTCTCCCCTCCTCCTGTTACTTGTCCCAGTTCGGTTGGAAAATAGGGAATTTAGTTTCTGCCGCAGCACCCTGTTGGTCCCCGGGAGGATGTTCCCTCTCCCAAATTTTCATTCCTGCCTGTCGGATCATCTGCCTCTCTTCCGCAGTAAACAAGGTCCCAATTATCGACTGCATCTCATCCCAAGTGTAGGTATTAGATCCCAGGAATTGGTCGAATTGTTTTGCTAAGCCTGGGAGTCTTCCAAGAGACTTTTCATCTCCTTCTTGAAGTTTCCACACTGGTGAGGGGAACATTCACAAATCCCAAAGTCCTGTTCCCTATCGGAACTTCCCAAAGAGGAAACATCTGTAGGTTTGATGTGCCATCTCCTCTCTCTTTGCCAAGGGGAACGATTTTATATCATCTTTCAATATCTCAACCTCACCCCTCCTCTTTCTTTTGAGTTCTTCCTGACTGTTGGGACCTTCCCATTCTGCTCCCTCTGGTTCCGGGGTGGGTGCCTCAACCACCTCATTCAACATACTTGCTTGTTGGCGTTCATCGGGGAGAGCATCACCCCTGGCTGTCGTATGGCAGAGGCAGGTGGTCTAGGTGGTCCTAAGGGGGTGCAATTGCCTTTCCACCTCCCATTGAGTCCTTAAACAGTTCAGCTACTCAGATCCAACATGCAGCATAATCTGATTCTTCCTGATCAAAAGGAGACCTCAAATTCACAAAAACATTTAATTTTTGGCATATCGAATCTTCATCCGACCCCAGTCGTGGCCACCAAACTGAGGATCCCATAATTAGGGTCTGAGGCCACTTGTAATAAGTTTCTTTGTTTTTCTCTTTTGTTTTCCCCCACTCTCAGTTTCCTAACATTCACCCCAATGGACTATCTGCCGGTTTGTCAGTTCTGGGACCCTCATTCCGGGGTCCCTCCTTCTCCCGGGACTCATCAGTTCTGGTACACTGTGTACTGCCAATAACCACACCAGCAGTGCGAGGATAAGACAGCTTTAATAAACTAATATGTACACTAAGAGGTCTTGTCTCTCTGCAAGATGAACCTGGAAGGCTAGACGGTAGCTCTGGACTGCTTTATATACAAGGTCACCGGGATGACCCCTGGTGACCTAGTGGTGTAATTATATATCACCACACACTGATTACTCATTTTCTTTTCCTGTCAGACCACAAACCGCTGACAAACTATCCCCAGTCACCCAAGTAATAGTCAATTTTCTTACCCGGGTCCAGAGTACGAGAGACTCCCAACTGAACTACCCCTCCTGCCGGAGTTCCCTCTGTTCTCCAGAGTTTCCTGTCCGGATATCACTCACTCAAACCACTGATGGCAAGCAAGGAAATCAGAGACCTCTGAAATCAGTGGGGTGCACCTTCTCGTCCTTTAATAGCCAGTCACCAAGCGGTGGGAGTTACGATCCCGGACGAGCCCCCAAGTTTGTGAAATACAACGTGTTCACAATCACTACTCAGGAGACAGAGTCTTGGAGAACAAATTATTTTTTATTTCAGGTCTGCAGACCCGGGTGTCTCTTAGTCCCAAGACACACTGGAGATTTCAAATCATCACTCTTTTGTACAATTCTGCACTTAGCAAAGACACCTCCCCTTACAGCTCCTTCCAATTGGAACCCCAACATTTCACAGCCTTCCCATTTCTCTTCCCATCCTCCCTGATTCTACAGGGTTCCTCCTTGTTCATACATCGCATGTTATGTTAATCAGGCAGCCTTGTCATTGGGGGCGTCCAGGTTAATATTTATATTCTAATTAAGCAAGTGCAGTAGTGACTGCAAGTTACCCTAAGTCGTTTTGTCAGTTTAAACCAGAATTCATTGTCCTTGAAGATTCTGATACACAAGGGGTCCACTAACTGTTAACTAACTGTTCTCAAGTGCTAATCTAATCACATTCCACAACTTCTCACAGTGGTACTAGTTTAATCACATTCCACCACGATTCACAAGTGCAAGGTTGTTGTTGGTGCATCATTCAGCCAAGTTTTCAATTTCCATCCTATATGCTGGCTCATCCCCTTCCTTTATACAATCCACTATCATGGTATCACCAGCAAATTTATGGATGGTGTTGTTGTATCAAGCCACACAGCCATAGGTGTACAGTGAGTAGAGCAGGAGCACAGACTGGATGGGCCAAAGCCTCTTTCTGTGTTGTATAGTTCTAGAAGACCCTTCATCAAAAGTGGAAAGAAAGAAAGTAATTTTGTTTGAATTTGCTGGGAAAAGGGATGGATAGAACAAATAGTGAGGTCAGGGTGGCCATGGAGCTATGTTGTACACGTCATCTGGTTGGTTTGGACACTTGGAAAAAAAATTAGATCCAAAGTCATGATGGGAAATTGAGAGAGTAGGAATGCAGACAAAGGCATGTGACTAGATATGAACTGCAGGGGGACTATGGAAGTTCACAACAGGCTGTACTAATGCATAGAGGAAAACTGAGGGGAAAACTTTACAGCTGAAATGGCCAGACCCTGTTCAGATGGTAAAGGCACATTATCTGTTGTTGGATTAAATGCAGATTGTGGAAGGCCGCTACAACCTCAGAGAAAAGCTGAAGTACTGCTGAACATTGTTAAAAACAGTGCAGGAGGCTACAGACAAGTCAGAGGGAATAGGCTGGGAATATACAATGGAAGACAATGAGGAGCACCAAGTCACCCTACAACTGAAGGCAAGGACTTGTGCAAGTGGCTGCCCAATCTGCCTTTTATTTCTCCAGTAGGGAGGAAACCCCATTGTCGACACATGAACGCAGTGCACTAGATTGGCAAAAGTGCAAGCTACTCTTGAAAATCCTATTTGACCCCTGAATAGTGGAAAGGGAAGAAGCAAAAGGACATGCCTTACATCTCCCCAGGTTGTCCGGCAAAAGGTGCTGGGAAGAGAGATGGGTGGTGAGGATGGACAAACAGACCTGGGAAGGGAACTGTTTGAAATGTTGAAAGAGAAGAGGAGGAGAATATGCACCTGGTTGTGGAATCTTGTGGAAATTATTAAAAATGCTGTGTTGAATGCAGGGGCTGGAAGGTGGAAGCTGCAGATCAGATGTTTTCGACTTTGCTCTATGCAGGAGGAGAGGGGGTGGGAGCAGGAGTGTGGGAAATAGGTGTGATGCATCCAAGGGCTTTGTCAGTTCTGGAGAGAGGAAGTCAAGGTTCAGGAAAAAGGAAGGCATTTCAGGGACACCTCTGTGTCTAAAGCATATACAGTGGTGGCAGAGGGACTAGAGAATGGAATAAAGTGCTTACAGGAAGAAGAGACAGATAAAGTATTGTCACCACAGTTGTGGGAGTTGATAGACTTGTAATGGATGTTTATCACTCACACATCCCCAGAGGTGGAGCAGAGGAGAGATCCAGAAGGGTAAAATACAATCCTGTAGTTTCCTCTCTAAATCTCTTTAACTCTCAGCACTCCTTTCATTGGTCAATTAAAATCAATCTTCCTGGTCAGCCCATTGATTGCTTCATCTCACATAACCCTAAACCTGAAATTTGTAATGCCTGTAAAATGCCCTGCAATATTGTACAACATTAAATGTGTCGTATATTTCATTGTTGCTTCATCACTAATCAATTGATTCATTTCAGGGAATGGAAATTGTGCAGACAATGAACAGTGACCCTGGCCTGGCAGTAGGTATGTAGAGTCCTCCAAAGCATTCAGCATCTTTACATTGTATCAATAATCTCACTTATAGTATAATAACTATAAGGAGACAAGAATGCATATTCCAGTTGTTTACGCCAAGAGATGGTAAACCACATAGATTTAATGCTGACTGATTCCAGTGTTTGTGCTACAATGCTTGTCAACAAATTTATCCATCCCCCTCCTTGGCACTCTGTTCTTTACTACCCTTGGTTCTTAAAACCACCTCCTTCTGCCAGTATACCAGCTCAGCTGCTCAGTGCTGGAGACCGTTTTCTACCTGCCACTCTCAAGATCTATGGCTCTCAGTTCATTACTCCTCTTTTGTATTTTCCCACACCTGTTAGTTCCAGTGGATTTCCTCCGTGAGTAAGCTTCCTGATACTCTTTTACTTCCATTTGAATAATTTCTGAGCATCTTCCCCTCCAAAACCAATTCCAAATCTGGACCTGTGTCTTCTAGTTCCCATTCAACTCCCTGGTTAAGCCATCAGACCCGCTTTCCCATTCTTCGGGTAGTATTTCTCAGCTTCTGAATGGGCCGTCACCTTCAAGATACTTTACTGCCGCAGATTTAATTTTGCTTTTTCCAGTGTAGTCTGAAGCAGCCTATCTATTGCTGCTACGGATTCCCTTGCCTCCCGCATGGGTAGGTACTCAGTCATATAGTTGCAGACATACAGAGAATTCAAGTAAATGTTAACAGGAGGCAC
Organism: Narcine bancroftii; assembly: GCF_036971445.1. Classification (NCBI taxonomy): domain Eukaryota; kingdom Metazoa; phylum Chordata; class Chondrichthyes; order Torpediniformes; family Narcinidae; genus Narcine; species Narcine bancroftii. Next base: position 126,339,479 of record NC_091469.1, read on the forward strand.
CCAATTTCCTGATGAGTTACTACATACAAGGCAGCTGCCAATTCTGCCAGCTTAGCTGACCAAGTGGAAAGTAGCTTTAATACAAATTGCACTCCTATTCTCCCTATTGTAACCACCACTACTCCACATCCTGACCTCATTTTTCCTGTTTTAGCACTAGAGGACTCAAAAAAAAATTTTTAACTTTTAAAATGGACTGTTCCCCTGCCATGGAACATTAATTTTTCTGTGAAACAGTGACCTTTTTATAACAAACTTTCTGCTAAGAAAGAAAGAGCCTTTTTACTTTATATTTTTTCCTTGTAAATACATGGCCTATTGTGCAATCGTATATTGACTGACACTCCCATCTTAAAGACATTGTCATCTTATACCAGATCTGATATGGATGGGGTTCAGTCCCATCATACAAGTGTAATGTTGAACTGCCCAAAAGACTGTCAATAAATGTCTCTCATATACCCAGGACCCTTGAACCATATACTAGTGGTCTCACCTTCCCATATTGTTTTTGCTGATAAATTTTCCAAGGTGACTGCCACCTCAAGACAATGTTTTATTTCTGGCTCCACACCTCGCAGTCCAGATGCCTGTTGGAATGCCAACCAACTCATTGTCTGACTGAGTGTGTATTTTATTTAATGTTACATTAGAAATATAGTATGGTAACAGACCTTTCCAGCCCACGAGACCTCACCACCCAACTACACCCATATGACCAATCAGCTACCAACATCCGTCTGTACGCCTTTGGGAGAAAATCAGAGATCCTGAAGGAAACCCAGAAAGTCACAGGGAGAACATACAAACTCTTTACAGACAATGCTGGATTTGAACCCAAGTCATTGATGCTGCAATAACATTGAGCTAAACGTCTATTCCCAGGACTTTCTTTTCTCAGTCAGTTCATATGAAGGATCACCCTTTTCAGGAAATCCTTCCATGGGATCCCTACAATATCACACTAAATCCAAGGAAGGATCTTAAACCCATTATGTGTACTGGTAAAGGACATTTCTGTATGGCTTCATTTCTACCCTTTCCAATCGATCGCTGTCACTTGGGTACCCAACCTGATTTCCCTATCTGGACTTTGAGCTAATTTTGACTCCTGCCTTCTTTAAAACTTTCAAGAAATTCCCTTGGTTGCTTCACATGTTCCTCTAAATTACAACATTCAAAGTCTTCTAAAGATTTGGTTCTTTCAGAATAAGATGGGAAGGGGAATAGCTGTGTTTAAACCAGCTCCTGGAACACATCTCAAAGTGTCCCCAAATGTCAGCACAATTCCCCCAGCTCCATTAATGTTGGTAGAGCCAGCCATAGATCTTGCAGGTATTGTTCTCATCAAGATCAGATGTTAGGCAAGCTGCCCCTTCACCATAGCTAGATCAAACTCCTGGATCTCCCTCACCAACAGCATTGTGGGAACATCCACACCCCAAGGACTGCAGTAGATTTACTGGGATATTGCTGGGACGAGGTACAGGAAAAGGTTAAACAGGTTACCTGGAGCATAGAAGAATGAAGGGAGGTTTGATAGAGGTATAAAAAATTATGAAAGGTATAGATAGAGTAATGCACATAGACCATGTCCAAAGGACATGGATTAAGGGTGAAAGGGGGAAAGTTTAGGGAGTTGTGGGAGTGTGGAACGAGCTGCCAGCTGAGGTGGTGAATGTGGGCTCATTTTTAACATTTAAGAAAATTTTGTTTAAATAAATGGATGGGAGGGATATGGACTGGGGGCAGGTCAGTGGGAAGAGGCAGAATAATAGTTTGGCACAGACTAGATGGGTCGAAGGGTCTGTTTTCTGTCCTGTGATGTTCTAAAAGCTATTTAGTTTACAGCATTAAGTTGGGCATTTACATTGACAGCTTGTTGTAAAGAAAAAGGTGGTCAGCAGACTGACAATTGGATCTTATTCCCTGACAGGCTATACTGCCTTTAATGGAGTGGACTTTGAGGGCACATTCCATGTCAACACCATGACTGATGATGATTACGCTGGTTTTATATTTGGATATCAGGACAGTTCCAGCTTCTACGTGGTGATGTGGAAGCAGACAGAGCAGACCTACTGGCAAGCTACCCCATTCCGAGCAGTAGCCGAGCCAGGTATCCAGCTCAAGGTACACAGGCCACCAAGGTCACTGATCTCACTTTGCTCATGGAGATTCATGTTTGTTAGATACAGTATTAATAGTATTCTCCACCTGGAGAATCAGCACGTCTTTCTTCACTGCCCACCGCCACAAAACCTAGCTCAATTAATCCATACACCTGCCAAAATTACCCCTCCTCTCTGATCTCTACCAAGTACCTCTCCTAGAGGCGTTGGTTTACATCCTGTGTGATTGTGGTGCTGTCTCTCCTTCCTCGTCCACTTAAGGCCATCACACCATCCTCTTCTGACATCTCTCCATCAAACCAAACTTGGTAAGTTTTATCCAACATATATCTGAGGAAGAAAAAAAATTAGTGGATATCATCGTTATTGAATGAAGATCTACTGAAACCAATGCTTGAAGAGGGCGCACAAAATCAGTGAACTGGTGCGGATCTACCAAGACCAATGCTTGAAGAGGGCGCACAAAATCAGTGAACCAGTGCGGACTCGAAAGGCCAACATGGCCCGTTTCCGCTCTGTAAATGGTTATATGGTTATATATGGTTATTTGAGGCTGGTCCTTTCTCCTTTTTTAAAAAAAATTATTTAAAAGTTTTTAACCAAACATGGAGTCAATTGCAAAATTAAATATACAAGTACAAAAATACACTCAATATTTACTTCATGATGGCCAGTCCTCCCAACCCCCACCCTCCCCGCAAAAAGGACCCCAATAAATAAATAAATAAATAGATGAAGAACAGTATAGAAAAGCAAGAAAAAGATAAGATAGCAAAGAAAAATATTGGATTGCTGAAAAGTGTCACACACTCCACGGATCACAAATTCATATTCTTTTTAATTTTCTTTGGAGAAGATCAACGCTAGTCTCGAGGGCTGGGAAGAACTCATCTAAAGTGGATCCTTTCTCCTTGATTCAATCCTAGCCAAAGAGCCACACAAATGTCTTTTACCTCTCAGCGTTCTCATCTCCAAGGATTGTCCTCAGCTCTGTGCTCTGTCCATAAATTAACCCTTAGAATTATCAGATGAAAACACAGATTACTTCTGGTATCTCCATGACATGCAAATTGTCAGGTGTCCTCTGTGATATCAAGCAATAGACCAGCAGAAATTTGTCCCAGCAAGATGTTGCACCCCTAGACCCACATTTTCATTGCCCACCTGAAATTTCATTTCTTGGGCATGAGGAACCCTGCCCTAGTACTTGCCTATGGTTGAACTAAATATTCATTTCCTATTTCTCCCTGGAATGAGATGACCCATGCATTCCATCCCACGTCTTCCTACTTGACTCAGCTCAGCTGCTGCCAGGATTTCACATTGGCCTTTGTCATCACTCATTCCAGTTCTTCCTCGCCTCCCTCCTTCTGCACTCTGAAAATCTGACCTCAACTAAGACTTTGCTGTCTCCGTCCAATCTCTCACCCATCACAGAAATGTTCACATTTGTAGCGAGGCGCTAGAGCAGAGCAAGAGAAGAACGACACACTCACGGGTGTAAGTGAAGTCAAGACTGATTTATTGATCTCCCTCTGCCCTGCTTTTATAGACCCAGCATCCCGCCGCTGGGTCCGATTTTTCCCACCACTGTGGGCAGATGTGACATCACTGGTGAGCTGGTCTTTGATTGGCCGTGGCTCCCACCGTGCAGTCTCTAGCCCGTAAAGGCCATTAGTATGCACGGGCGTTCCACGCTAGTCTGCCATTTTGAGTGCTAGTTCACTTGCCAGATAGCGGGCAAGTGACACTGACTCTTGTTTAAACAAGTCACCCGGTTTTCCAAATTCAATATGATTTTGTTTCTCCTTATTGCTATCATTTCTTTCAGCCCTACAAGCCTTCCATATATTTTTTGTAGCTCTAATACTGCTCTCTTAATCAGCCCAAAACTTAAATACTCGACTACTGGTAGGTGGGCCTCCAATGGTCAGAGATCTTAACTCTCAAATATTCTTCGAAAACCTCTCCCTCTCTTTCTTTTCCTTTACAAATATTTCTTAAAGCTCATCTCTTATGTCATCTGCTATAATATCTGGATGATTGGCCTTAAGGATTGTAAAGCAAACCCTCCTGACAGCAAGATACCTGCCTGAAATAATGTCCCAAATAAATCATTAGATATCATCTTTAATCAATAATCAAGTCAAATTGAACTCCAGAATCCAAAATTATTTTAGCTCAAATGGTGCCCTGGAACTGTAAAATGTCAGGCCTCACCTTTTCAGAATTTATAATTCTGAATTATAAAACACAATGGAAAATATGCATGCATAGTTACTGCAGAAGTCCACAGCATTTAAGAGTAGCACTTTATTGTTCTGCTATTGAAGCAATGATACCTGTAATTTGCTATAATTGGTTCTGTAGGCAGTCAAGTCAAACACCGGACCGGGTGAACATCTGCGAAATGCTCTATGGCACACTGGAGACACCACAGATCAGGTCCGACTACTGTGGAAAGATCCCAGGGATGTTGGTTGGAAGGACAAGGTCTCTTACCGTTGGTTTTTACAGCATAGGCCCCAAATTGGCTATATAAGGTAAAGTAGGAATTATTAACCTTTATAAATTTGACACAGCCAGCGCTTGCTTTCATGATAAAACTAGATGTACACCCAAAATCAAAATATTTAGAATCTGCTCCAGCTATAGCAAGCAGACGAATTCAGCTATGCATGAGAAAATAAAACATTTCTCATGTCCTGTCTCATTGCATGACCTGTGATGTGAGGAACAAGTTCAGCAGGTCTGAGAAGTAACAAGTCTGAACAAAGAAATAATCTTTATTCACGGACAGGGGATTCTACATCAGGATTCGCATTCACTCACATACACACAGATCGCACACAGTTCACACACAGTATACACAACTAATCAACTGATATATGCTACAATCCGTAATAGTACCCACCATGCCTAGATAACCATCAGGCAAGGCACTACAGTAGATGGGAATAAATGACAACACACTCATGAGCATGCACCAAGTATAGCTCCCCACCCTATAATGGGGCACTCCTGACAATGGTAATGAACTCTCCAGCATCACCCATAACTCACCACCTGGAGTGCAGCTAGGGTTCGATCCTCAGGGAAAAGAGAATCAGCTGCTCCATGTGTTGGACTTTATACAGCAGCTGGCTGGAGAGGTCGGCTCAGGTATGGCCAAAGTATGGAAGGTGATTAAGGGAGCCAGTGGTGAAGTGAGCCAATAGCCATGTGCATGCTTATCTGTGGGCAGCCTGAGCCTTGATTGGCAGGTGAGGTGACTTCCAATCAGGTTCCTGCCAGAGAAATCATGTGACCCTCCAGGATCTTACCCCTCCTTCCCCCTTATCTGTATCTGCAGGTTCTCTTCACACGTTAATCATTCTGTCAGCCCAGAATTACAGAACAAATGATCGGTTGAATAAAATCTATTTCTATGCCCAAGTTTCCTGCTGATAAATTTGAATAATTTTGACCACACTTGAACAGCCACTTTCACCTGCAAATAAGAATTGTTGCAATGATATCACATACTGCTGTGATAGTACAGATTCTATCACCAATGTGTATATGTACAGGTTGTAGTGTAGGATGACTGTGATTGGCTGAGAGCGTAGCCACACCTACTGGCAGGTCTTAAAGGATAGCCAGACCAGGTCATTCTGGACTGGTCGACCAACATGTGATATTCTCCAGTCTTTTAGTTAATAAAAGCCTTGGTTTGGATCAACAAGTCTTTGGTTCTTTCGACGCACTCTACACCGCTCTCGCTCAAGATTTAACCCTTGTAGAGCGTTTTGAAAGAACCAAAGACTTGTTGATTCAAACCAAGGCTTTTATTAACTAAAAGACCAAATAATATCTCAGATCAACCTTTCTCAGGCAATTTTATATTTGTCCATATCAAATCACTTCTGAAACATTACACACCATGAGTGAAAAGGGCAAGGTCCTTGATGACATCTTTGCAAGTTGTACTCCTGACATTCGGGATCTGCATTGCATCATGAGAGACATTGACTGTATGGATGGCAAAGACCTCTTCCCAGGGCTGAAATGGCTAATACCGACCGGGGGCACTGTTTTAGGTGCCTGGGAGTGAGTATAGGAGAGGGGGAAGGGAATGTGGTACATGTTCTTCACAGAGAGAGTGGTGGATGCATGGAATACACTGCCTGATATGGAGTGGGAGGCAGGTACAATAGTATCTTTTAAGAAACTATCAGATAGGTGCACGAAACTGAGAACATGGAAGGCCAGGCAGAGCAGGTTATTAGGTCAGCACCACACTGTGGGTTGAAAGTCCTGTACTGTAGATTTCTATGTTCTATGTCTCCTTTGTACCTTCAGTGACCCTGAAATGCACAGATTAAAAAATGCCTTTAACATGGTCTATCAACTACATCAAGGGATGGAAGAAGATTGGCTGGGGGGGGGGGGGGTGTTTGCTGTGGTTGATATAGAACCATAGAACATTGCACTACAGAAAACAGGTCCTTCAGCCCTTCTAGTTTGTGCTGAACTAGTATTCTGCCTAGTCCTACTGACCTGCATCTAGTCCTAAGCCCTCATACCCCTTCCATCCATTTACCTGCCAATTTTCTTTTGATGTTAAAATTGAGCTGCATTCACTACTTCAGCTGGCAGCTTGTTCTACAACTTCCCCTTCCTACTTTGGTCTCAACAATGGTTCCATGTCAAAGGGTCTCTGCACCTGTGGATGCTGCCTGGCTCGCTGAGCTTTTCTGGCAGCTCATTGTTTGCTTAAAATTTCAGCATCTTCAGTTTTCGTGTTTCTCAAAACCAAAGGGTCTACTTCTCTCTCATGTTCAGTTCACACAATAATGAAACTGTTCTTGGGGTTGTGATAGTACAGATTCTATCACCAATGTGTATTTGTACAGATTGTAGTATAGGATGACTGTGATTGGATGAGAGTGTAGCCACACCTACTGGTAGATCTTAAAGGGTTGCTCCTAGTCAGACTAGGTCATTCTGGACTGGTTGACCTACTTGTGATATGCTCCAGTCTTTTAGTTAATAAAAGCCTTGGTTTGAATCAACAAGTCTTTGGTTCTTTCAAAACGCTCTACAGGGGTTAAATCTTGAGCGAGAGCGGTGTAGAGCGCTTCACATAACTGAAAGTACCCAACTGCTGGCTGCCTTTAGCCAGTGACTAGAGATGTTAGGGGTGAGGGTTGTTGGGTGGAGGGTTATAACTTCTGGAACATTTGCAGAAACCTTGGCTTGGTGATTGCAGAGAGGAATGGAAGGCCATCTGGAGGCTGGCAATCATTGGACAGTGATCCTGAGATGTCAGACTGGGGTGCTCTCAACAGCCCATGGTATTAATGTGGGCCCCAAGGAGCATTTCTCTTCCTCCCGGCTCCACATTCAGTGAACTGCTGAGATTTGTTTCAAAGTTAACAAAGGCCAGCATGGATAGTGTAGTGGTTAGCACAACACTGCTATAGCACAAGTGACTGGGGTTTGAACCTGGTGCTATCTGTAAGGAGTTTGTACATTCTCAAAACATACCGGGGATGTAGGTGAACTGGGTGTATTTGGATGGCATGGGCTCGTGGGCCAAAAGGACCTGTTACCATTGCTGTATATCTAAATATAAATTTAAATTTAAGACAAAGATTGATAGGTTCTTGATTACCAGGATATCAAAGGTTATGGGGAGAAGGTTGGGGTTGAGTGGGGAAATGGATCAGCCCATGATTAAATAGCAGGGTGGACTCAAGGGGTTGAATGAACTATTTCTGCTCCTTACTTACGGTCTTAAGCTTGGTGAGCAGTAAGGCATTGGGAAGGTGGTGGTGGGGAAAGTTATTTCTCCTTTCGACTGGCAAGGAGAGTTGGAAGATGTTTACCTCTTCTGGTGCTGTGTGCTTTGAAAGACAACCTTCGGAGCAGGTTAACATTGGAATTTCAAGCCTCTATCATAGATTCAAACTGTATGCTGTGAGCAGGCTAGCTGCTTGCCCCTGGCCTCACTCCTTTAGGTTTATAATCCTCTGGAACCCAGCAATGGAACAGTGGTAACAATGGCATTTACTCATCAAATTAAAGAATTGAGTAGCTCTGTCCTGTTTACATAAACCATAACAAATCCTATCATCCTAACTACAGCCCATTAAAGGAAAAAGTAGATAAAGGAGAGGGGAATATGGTAATATTCTGATACGAGGATGCATGTTGAGGATAAATAATCGAAGGAGACCAGTCAAACTAAATGGACTGTTACTGTGCTGCAAGGGTTTATGAACATATGAGCTCTGTCCCTGCTATCAAGACCCACATTAAAGTCCCAGTGTCATGTTGGGAATAGTATCAGGTTTGGTGGGTTCACGAGTCTGAACACAAGAGTCATGATCAAAGGTGCACACAAGAATCAAACAGGGGAAGATGTCAAATGGTACTTAATCACTCAAACTAATCAATAGCCATATATACATTCACATCGGACCCAGGTTGGACTGATGCCACCTATTCTCTACACAGTACCAGACTTAAATACTATAATGGTGTATGCAGGCACATTGGATGCAAGGTTCCTCAATACCAGTGGTTGCTTACCCTACCACACTCTCCTGCACTCGTACACACTCACAGAGAGGGATTTTAACAGATGCTCCCAATTCCTGTACCTTGGGGTACAGCTCAATGTTAAGTAATATATGGTTACTAACACATTAACAAGACAGGGGCTTCAGACGACATTCCTGATCCCTGTACCTTTGGGTGCAGCTCAGCATTAAGTAATATACAGTTACTAACAAAACAGGGACTTAAACACACATTCCCAGTTCTCTGTACCAATAAGGAAGTGGTTGGTTGGGGGGTGGTGGGGCAGCTCAATGCTAAGTACTGTCAAACGATACTACGGTCCTGCTCTAAGTGTAGTTCACACCTTAACAACGACTCCTCCCATGATGTCCACAGTTAAGAAATTGTTGTAGAGCAGCGTTCGAGGCCAGGACCAAGGAGCAGAGAGAAAGAAGTCTCACACGTATTATTATTTACATGGTTCCGACTGGGCGCCTGACCGATAATGGCACTGCATCATTCAAATGAGCCAATGGTAAGGTGTGCACTAATGAGTGGGCAGAGACCGATCTTGATCAGCAGGTGATGCAGCTTCAAACCAGGTTCCAGACAGGGAGGTCACAGAATCCTCCACAATCCACATACAACAGTTTCAAATGAGAAATCAAGCAAGATTTTCTCCAGTTTTTAGACAAAGTTTAATTTTTCACTTTCGAGCATGCTCTCAAAATTCACTTCTTGGTTCAAGGTTTATGTCACCTCTCAACGTCTGTTTTCTTGCAATCCATGAAGAATACTGAGATATTTTTTTTATGTTCAAAGCCTAAATGCCATTAAAGATAAAGGCTTGTGTTCACCACTGTTCATGTTGCTTTTCTCAGAGCAAGGTTTTATGAAGGGTCTGATCTGGTGGCTGACTCTGGAGTTACAATAGATACCACCATGCGAGGAGGTCGACTGGGAGTCTTCTGTTTCTCTCAGGAAAACATCATCTGGTCCAACCTCAAGTACCGTTGCAATGGTAAGAAACTGTTATCCTTCATTACATCAACAGAACTAGTATTAGAATGGGAAATTAATGCCAATAACCAAAAAAATGCATAGCCATCCACCAACATCTGAAAATAGAAAGATTAGGTTAATTCTTCAGAGTATGTAGTTCCTCAGGTCCAAAAATTACATAAACCACTTTGTGGGGCTGAACAAACCCAGGAACTGCCAAACATGTGGATCGGGTCTTGGAGAGTTTGTTATTCCAGCCTCTTGAATGGCGATTCACTGGAATTCTCTACCCCTGAGAGTTGTAGGAGCTAAAACCTAAAGAGAAAGTAATAAGATTTTAGAAAGATTGAGGAAATGGTCTGGAGGAGGTGAGGCCTGGGCCAGATTAGCATGGTAGTGAATGGTAGTGAATGGTAGTGAATGGTATGGCAGATTTAAGGAGCGTACTCCTCTGATTTTCTTGTATGGATTTACTAGAGGGTTCAATGTATTGGGTTCAAATCTTCCTTCATGCTAATCTGTGAGTTGTCACTCTTTTAATAGCCTAATACAGTGGTTCTCAACCTTTTTCCTTTCCACTCACATACCACTTTAAGTAATCCCTGTGCCATAGGTGCTCTGTGATTAGTAAGGGATTGCTTAAGGTGGTATGTGAGTAGAAAGAAAAAGTTTGAATACCACTATTTTAATCATACCTAAATGACTCGTTATGTGTACGTTCTCCTCATGTCTGTGTGGGCCAATGACAATTTTTCTCATGCAAAATATTTCAGTAATAATTCCATCTAGATCAGTGATTCTCAACCTTTCCTTCCCACTCACGTACCACCTTAAGCAATCCCTTACTAATCACAGAGCCCCAATGGCATTGAGATTACTTAAAGTGATATGCGAGTGGCAAGAAAAAGGTTGAGAACCACTGGCCCTAATAGTCAGAAGACATCAGCAGCAAGTAAAGCTCGGTAAGTTGAAAAACTGTGTTTACTGTAACCAGTAATTTGTTGGAGGCAAAAAGGCAAAGGAGGAACAAAAGGCAAAGGAGGAAAAACCCAACAACAAAAGGCAAAGGAGGAAAAACCCAATAACAAAAGGCAAAGGAAGAAAAACCCAACACCCAACCCCAACCAACCAATTTTCCCCTGCAACCGCTGCAACCGTGTCTGCCTGTCCCGCATCGGACTTGTCAGCCACCAACGAGCCTGCAGCTGACGTGGACATTTTACCCCCTCCATAAATCTTCGTCCGCGAAGCCAAGCCAAAGAATTTGTTGGAAACAGGCAGATAAAATAAAGCTGCCAGTTTTAGTCCAAATTCTCAGTCATTAATATTGTTCGAGAAGGAGAACATACCATAACTGTCTAGTCACCTACATGTAGCTCATCCAAACAAAACAGGCAACTTTAATGAGCTCCAGGAAACCTTGTCATGACTGCTCTTAGACTTGAGAGCAAATTTTAGTAGGGAGGGTTCAATCTGAGCAATCCTTGCAAGAGAGTACATATAGGCTAGGAAGCAGGCAGATAGTGACAGAAGTCCTGTCATTTTTGCTGATCGCACACAGGATACAGCTGCCTGGTAATGAGTCAGGTGATTTAAGAAAGAACAAGGGCTCTGTAGCAATCAGTTGAGGAACAGAAACACATGATTGCCACATGGGGAATTCAGAACTAGAGGATGTGTTTTCTGAATAAGCGATTACCCTTATAAGAGAATTAACTTCTCCCAAGGGACCGGTTTTTTTTGATTCTCTAGCCCAGGCAGTTGTGGAACGTGAGACCATTAGATGTTTTTGTGGCTGTAGATCCTTGGACCTCGGTGATCAGCTAGGAAAGTGAATTTGTGGTCAAGATCAGATCATCCAGGACTTTATTGAGAAATAGATCATTGAAGACAGATGAGAGTAAATATTTTCTCTCAGATAACTCTTCCACAAAGGTTGGGGGCAGAGTCTTTAAATGATCTTAGGGAAGTGAAAGATTATCAAAATTAGTTGGATTTGAGGTCACAATTAAATCAACCAGGATCTCATTTAAAAACAGAACAGACTTTGAGGGTCCAATTTCCTACAATTTTATGTTGGTAGTGAGAAAGATAATGGAGAGAAAGATAAAGATCGGTGACCATGCAAATTATAGGAGAATTGGAGTATTCAACAATAGCCAAGAGGAAACTGCCAACAGTCCACTAAACCCATTAAATTTTCTCTGTGACCAGGGTTGTTCTTCTCAGATTTCTCTTTTGAAATTAACAATTAATCTTCCATTTAATTTAGGCATGCGAGGACTTCCTATAACTTCCCAATACCAGATTGCTTAGAAGGACAAAAGTACTATTTTGTCTTCCCATCTCTTAAGTACAGATGGGCTCACATCTTCTTGTGCTTTACCCCAAATTTGCAACATTTACAATTAACATTAAAAAGGTGACATTTATTACATTTTTTTAAATTAAAAGTTAGACATACAGCACAGTAACAGGCCATTTCGGCACACAAGTCCATGCTACCCAATTGACCTACAACCCCAGTACATTTTGAAGGATGGGAGGAAACCAGAGCCGCTGGGGAAAACTCACACAGACACAGAGAAAATGTACAAACTCCTTACAGGCAGCCCAGGATTCAAACCCCAGTCCCAATCACTGGCTCTGTAAAGGCATTGCACCAGCCGTGCTAAGCTATTGTATTTTGAGAAGTCAAGATGATCCATATGAAGCATATCAAGTCAAGTCAAACTTACCATCTTCTGATTATACAAGTACAACCTAACAAAACAGCGTTTTCCAGTCCTCGGTGTGAACCACTCAGACACACAACCAGACATGTCACACAAATAGACATATGCAGGACAAGTATTTTATATAAATAAAAAAATAAATTTTGCTTTGTACAAATGAGAGTCTCCGATGGTTAGTGTGAGCAGTTCCTTTGATCATTCAGCATTCTCTCTGCCTGTGGGAAGAAACTGTTCCTCAGCCTGGTGGTGCTGGCTCTAATACTCCTGTATCTCTTCCCCAATGGGGAAAGATACTGCATGCAGGGTGGAAGGAGTTCTCATTGATTTTGTGTCCTGTCTTCAGACAGTGATCTTAGTATATCATGCTGATGGGTTGGGTAGGGAGACTCCGGTGATCCTCTCTGCCCACTCTTATGGTCTTCTGGATTCACTCTGATCTATTTCTCTGCAGCCAACTAGGACGCTCTCAATAGAGCTCTCATTAGACCCTCTCAATTGGGTGACATAATGGTGGCTGGTAACCTTGTTCACTTCAGTCTCCTCAGGAAGTGTAATTGCTGTTGTGCCTTCTTGGCAAGCGAGGAGATGTTGGGTGTCCATGAAAGGCAACTAGTTAAGTGAACTCTAAGGAACTTGGTGTTCTCCACTCTCTCCAATAAATTGAAAGGTGTGCAGAGGAGATTCACTGGGATGTTTACAGGGCTGGAGGGGTTGAGTTACAGTGAGGTTGGACAAGCTGGGTCTTTATTCATTAGAGCGAAGGAGGGTGAGGAGTGACCTCAGAGGCTTGTAAAATCATGAAGGCCATGGATAAAGTGAATGCTCACAGTTCTTTCCCCAAAATAGGCAATTCTAGAACTAGTGTTCATTGGCTTAAGGTGAGAGATAAGAGAATTAATAGTGCTACAAGATCAAACCAGCAACCACAAAGAAGGCATATCACACAGGGATAAAGATGAACAATTATTTATTAACAAAAATTCACCTTCCAACGTTAATTCAAAATTCCCCCTTTTATAACAATGCCCACTAGTTACTATGCAAATTTCTATAACAGAGTAAAACTAATAAATTCTACAGCCTAAATATAACATATGTAATTAAAATCTGAGTTATATTTTCAACCGGCCCACAGGAAAAGACAAAGCAAACACAAAACACACAAGACTCACAAAACTTTGATCTCAACCGAAGCAAAGAACATAAACAAAATTCAGTTTGGTAATCTGAAGCCAAAAGATCTTTGAGAGAGAGAGAGAGAGTGAGAGAGAGAGAGCACAAAATTCAAAATTGTCTTGTGTTGCTTGCAGAGAGAGGTACAATGGCTTGGTCCGGATCCTTCTGACTGCCTTCGGAATGTTTATCTTTTTTGAAATCCCAACATTCTAAACTGTCCTCCAGACCATGACTCATGCTCTGGGCCTTCTTGTTTATTGTCCAAGTCCAGAAATTTTTAGATCATTTTCTGCACATGCCCAGTCCGTCTCCCACTCTCTCAGCAGTCCACCTTCACCTTGACTCTCTAAGGCAAACTGTCACTTTTTAACATAAAACCACACAACACATAGCTCAATACACAACACAGAACTCTGGAACAATAGGAACCCAAAGGGCATCTTTTTCAGTCAAAAATTGTCCATATCTATAACAAGCTGGGAGAGGAATCTATAAGCAGGTACAATTGCAACATTCAAAAGACATTTGGTCAGATTTATGGATAGGAAGGAAATGGAAGAATATGGACAAAATGAAGGCCAACAGGAGAAGCCCATATGAGCAGGGCTAAAGGGCCTATTCTATGCTGTACAACTATCTAATCTCAAGTAATAAAAGAAATTTTCATTTCATTCAAATACTCTGCAGCAAACTCTGATTTAAATAACGTGATATTCATTACATTTTCTAATTTGTTAACAAAATAGCAGTCTAAATTCAATGCTGTAATTTAATTGAAAGCTGTACATTCAAGTCTTAAATGTACGAGAAGTCAGCAATGAGTATTTTTCTTGTATACCAATCCAGATGGAAGTTTCCTTAGCCACAGAAAATTACGTATTGGAAAAGTACAACATGATCATTGGTTTCTTACCCTGCAACACATCATTGGATGAACATCTGGCTTCCTTTCCCATTCAAACATTAACCTTCACAAACCTGGCTTTGAAACAACAACAGGTTCCATTCTGATGTTAAAATCATGTGTCATGAATATTAGCTTAAAATCAGACAAACTTTCCATACATTTTACTGATCTCAGGAATGGAAAGAGAATGTCACATTACTGACCTTTGACAGAACAATCACAGGCTTCACAATGTTCTGATTTTCTAATACCTCAGGGGAAGTGTCTGAGTGGGCAAGCTTGGAAAGTGAATTGGCAACAAATTGCAGAGTTCTTGTCCCTCTGTTGTTTTGAAATTTCTGCCTAACACAAGGGGTACAATGAGCCCTACCTGAAGAATAAAGGTTAGGAAGATTACTGTTCTACCCAACTGCATGGCAGTACTTTCTCTAGCATTTCAAGAGTAAACATTGCCTATTTGATGCATTCTTGTCAGTACCTCATGCTTTAGAAATGAAGCCACCAGGTCCAATGAAATATCAGTCAAGTTACTAGACTACTAAACTGAAGAAAAATTTTAAATTCCATGCAACAGTCATGGAAGTTGAATTAATTAAATAAATCTGGAATAAGAAGCTGGTTTCAGTAGCATTTCCCGTGAAGTGCAATAAAAATCCATTTGCTTCAATAATATTCTTCAAGGAAGGAAATCTATCATCCTCATCTAAACAGATCCATACACATGACCAGTTCTATCACAAGTGATTGATTCCCAATGCAGTTTAGTGGGAACTGAGGAAATGAAGATGAACAATGTTGACAACACTTGTGGGCCCTGCTAGTAACATCCATGTAGTGCTAATGAATAAAATTAAGACCTAAAAGGCTGAGGGAACTATATAATGGAGCAAATTTGGCTAACTGGTCAACAGTCAGTTTTTAAAAAATGAAATGAAATGCCTTGCTAGGGAATTATTGAAAGATGCAACATGCTGGCTGTGTCTGTTCCCCTTCCTCTACAACTCAACACCAAAGTAGGCATCTGGAAGTAGCATAAATACCAAAGATACACAAACAACAACTCCTCAAACAGAACCACAGGCAGAGATTCCTCTTGGAATTTGGTTAAAGGACTCAAGATAGCTAATGACTAGCTATCTCCAAAGCAGCAGACCAAGGTATAAATGTTGACCACCCTTTGACTCCTCCCTCTCTCAATCACCTCTCATCCTCCCCTCGGAAAAGGTGCAACATGGCGCCAGCTGATTTGTGAAAATACAGGTTGCTTCAGTTTAAACCCATTCAGGTCACTTATGCAGATCTTCTCTTTGGTAATCAAGTAAACATAGAACAGATATCGAGAGAGTAAAAGTTAAGGTCTTAATTGAAGGCTCAATACCACATGATGGTCAAGCAATATCTTTTGGTATTCCAATAAATTAAATAGGATCAAATTTTTGACTTTAAACACTATACTAAAAACAAAGATTACAGAATACAATTCACCAGGGAGAAGGACATGGAGGCTGGAGAGTTAAGGGAAGAGGTCGGGATTAAATCTGCATCAGGAAAGAGGAAGTACTCAAAACACTGGTGTGTATGAAGGTGGATAAATTTCCAGAGCCTGATGGAATCTACCTCAGTATACTAATAGAAGCAAGGAGGAGGTAGCTGGGTCTCTGAAGATTTTGACATCTTCATTAGACACAGGAACACTGGAAGATAGCTCATGTTGACCCTTTGTTCTTATAAATCTGGAAGATGCAGGCCAGTGATCCGCATATCAGCGGTAAGGAAGTTGGAGAAGACTCTGAGACTCAGAGTTTGTGTTCAGTTGGACAGCCAACTAATTTTGTTTAGCCTTTCTAATTTCCTTCTTTTATTTTTAATGCTTTATTTAAAATAAAACCACTTATATCACAATATTTCAACTTAATCCAAATATGTGGATATTTTATTTTTATAAAATATTTTATAAAAAGGATAAAAGAGAATAAATAAATTTTTTAAAACCCTCCTATTAATCCCCCCACCCCCTTCAAACTAAAAAATTTAAAAAAATTAAAAAGAGGGACAAGAAAACCACAACAGGAGCACTTCACTTTCCAATATCTTTAAATATATAGAGAGATCTATAAGAGAAAGGGAATGTTTGAGATTCATTTAAATTTTAATGCCAACATTTTCTAAATATGGGCTCCATATGCCATGTATGATATTTATCTCTTATAAGTAATTTTCTCAAGTGGAATATAACTCCGAACTTCTGCATGCCATCTATCCATTCCCAAATCAATATCAGACTTCAAGTTATAGCAATACATTTTCTAGCTATTGTCAAAGCATTTTGAACAAATTCTACTTGATATATATTCAACTTTCAATCAACTCCCAGTAAAAATAACATTGCATCCTGTGGGAATTTTACTCCAGTTATTAGTTCCAATAAATTCTCCATTTCAAGCCAAAAAAGGTTTAAATGTGGAACACTGACACATTGAATGCAAAAAAGTACCAACTTCTTGCCCACATCTACAACATAAATCTGAATAAGTATAGTTCCTATTATGTTAAATATAACTGATGAATAAAATTATATTGAACTAACTGATCTCACATTTATTGCAATTTTCAATATTTCCTCTACATATCTGAATCCATCTACATTCATCTATTTGCTTATTTAAGTCTGCCTTCCATTTATGTCTTAATTTATGAACTTTATTGAGCCCTCTTTTGTAATAATTTATACATCTCTGAAATAAATTTATTTACATCCCTATTACTTAATAATTATTCTACTTCTGTCTCCACTGGTAATACTAAATCTTGACCAAATATTTCATTAAAAAACCTCTTAATTTGATAATAACAACATTTTGTATTTTCCAATATCTTAAACTTTTCCTTCATTCTACTAAAAGTGATACATTTTCTGGCTTCAAAACAATCTTTAATTTTCTTAATACCACAATTTTGCTAATTTAATTTTTTTTAAATTTTCTATAGAAAATGGAATAAGTCTATTTTGAAATAAAGGTGTTCTTCCAGACATTAAACCTCATCCTCCAATCTCTTTATAAACTTTATTCCAAAGTTCAATTAAATGTTTCAGAATGGGGGTTTCTCTATTTGCTATTAACAATCTTGCATTCTATTTATGAATAAAATGTTATGAATTTGTTCTATAATTTATCCATGATGGAACATTATTTAACTTGTACATTATACTAATGAACATCAACTGGGCTGCTTTATAATAATTCATAAGGTTGGGGAGCTGTAAACCTCCCAAATCATATTTCCACATCAATTTCTCCAAAGAAATCCTAGCCATTTTCCCTTTCCCTAAACATTTTCTAACACAAACATTTAATTCCTTTAACAAAATTTTGAGGAATTGAAATCAATTGAAATAAATATATTTGATGAAAAACATTAATCTTAACTCAATTTACTCTCCCCATCAAAGTAATTGGTTACATATTCCATTTTTTACAAATGCTCTTTAATTTTAATTTAAATAATTTTGTCAAATCTGATTGTATTAATTTTGGTAAATACATTGCCTATCTATTTGCTAATATTTTATAATCAACACTTAATAATGAAATTGGTCTATAAGATGCTCTTTTCATCAGATCTCTATCTTTTTTCAGAATTACAGAATAAAAAAGGATTCTGTCAGAGAATGTACCTTCATTGTATAATTTAACACCTCCATAAATGGAGGTATTAAAAGATTTCAATTTCTTATAAAATTCTACAGGAAATCCATCTTCTGGTCATTTGTTATTTTGCAATGAACTCATTACCTCACTAATTTACCTTGCCATAAATTCTACACTGAAATCTTTCAGAAAGCCAACTATTGATTCGGATGAATCAGTATGGTTTTGTGCAGAAGACATAGTGTTTTCAAAGGTAATTGAACATTTTGTGTTGGTATCAGGGAAAATTGATGAGAATAGAATGGTAGAGGATAGAATGATAAATTTGGTGGGAGAATGGGATTACTGCGAGCTGGCTTAGTGGCTGAATCGCCTCCTTCTCCATCATAGAGAATAAGGAAATGTTAATTTCTAAAACTTGTTCTTTGATCATTTGTGTTACTTCCTTTTCAGATACAGTTCCGGAAGATTTCCAGGAGTTCGGAACTCAGCAGGTATAGCCATTTACTTACAAAAGACTCAAAGAAAAGTCTATGTGGAGCTGGTTCTGAATATCCAAGTGAAAAAAAAACAGCTGTGAAAATCGAAGTGCATTATGAAGAAATGTTAACAAACGTTTATGTCATAGAGATGGACTGTCTCTCGACAGCCAAATTGAATACTTATTACAAATTACAATAAATCATTTTAAGAAGCCATGTTTAATCCTATTTTTGATGTTTTGCTTTAGTTTAACACAAATAACAGAAAATTTGTGTTAACTTGAAAATTTTAAAATACTGTAATTTAATCAACTATTAATGGCACTGTTATTTATTATTTATGATGATGAATCAAAGTAATTTTTCTTACAAACTTTCTGACTGCATATAATGCCTTTCCTTTTTAAATTGGTAATCAGATATGGGTAACACGAACAATGCAGCATTCATCGTCATTCTTCCTACACTTGTATACCGTACAACTCCAATTATTTGAAATGGTCAGGACCGGACCTATTTCGGATGACTACATTTTTCAGATAACTAGTCATTTTTAAAAAAAACAGTCCACTAGCAACAGCAAATTAAATGTATCACTGTTTAAACGGCAACAAAAGAAGGCTTTTAAGCATTAAAATAATGTTTAATTCTCACCAAAACAAAAAAATGCTGGCCTCCACCGATCCCTGCCACGTCCCCAACACCACCACTGACCACTGAGACCATCCCACCGCTGCCGCCAATCCCCAACGTGTCCCCACTGCTGCCGCCAATACCCGGGGAGGCTTCCCAGGCTGTTGGAAAACTCATTGGCGAGTTGGCGTGCTTCTGACTCACCGTGGGCTCGTTCCGCAGGGGCTGCTCCAGCTTCACATCCACTGCTCCAGCACCTCATCAGGCCACTTCAGATAAATGAGGATTTCAGATGATGTGGTCTGATTTTGGATAATTGAAGTTGTATTGTATTTGTAAACAGCTCTGCTATGTATTAGACTGCTGACAGAAGAAACCAAAACCATCACCTGAAATTTTAAATGTATATATACCATATATGGCATTTCAATCCTACATCCCATTCATTTTCTAGCCTTTGCCAGACATCAGTAGGATTGAACTGAGAATTTCAAGACTCGAGCAGAGAGGGGAAAAAAAACATTAAGGTGCTTGAGAACAGACGATGATTATTCCCACACTGAGTCTATCAAAGATCTGCTGATGGCAGGGCAACTGCCCTTAAATATAATCCTGTTAGCAGCCTCCCCAGAATAATTGAAAGATCCATTACATTTCTAACCTCTCAGATTGATGTCAAAAGCTGGCACTGTCCAATTTTTTTTATCTCAACCATTGTCATCAATAAATGAGGACATGATTTGATAGATTGACTAAGATCATGCTCTCTTTGATTTAATTTTAATTTTGAGATACAGCACAATAACAAGCCTTTCTGGCCCACAGGCCACGCCATCCAAATACACTAATTAACCTACAAACCTCGTACGTTTTTGGAGAGTGGGAGGTAACCGGAGCACCCCCATGCAGTCACGTGGAGAATGTAAAAACTCCTTATAGGCAACGCCAGATTCAAACCCATTTATAGACACTATTCCTTGATGTTCTTTGAGGGATTAAACTTCTCATCGTTTTCAGCTTTGCTAAAATTGTAGTTTTTGTGAACAATGACATGGTTAAACCCTTAATACCCTCCAAGCAAGCCATTCATATTTTAATCGAGTTATGCAGCGTGGAAACAGATTTTCATTCCAACTTGCCCACACTGGCCAAAATGTCCCATCCACACTAGTCCCACCTGCCTGCATTTGGCCCATATCTATGTATTCGTCTAAAATTTCTTTAACTTTGCAGTAGTACCTTCCTCAACAACATCCTCTGGTATCCCATTCCATACACCCACTACCCTCTGTGTAAAAGAAAAGTTAAACTTCTCTCTCCACCCTTCACTATGTCCTCTGGTTTTCAATTTGTCTACTCTGGGCAAAAAGCTTTGCATTAACCCAATTTATTCCTCATGATTTTGTACACTTCTATGAGATCACCCCTCATCCTCCTGCTCAACCTCTTCCTATAGCTCAGGACCCTGAATCATACTGCTCCAGGAGAAGGCCCCTTTCTTTCAAGGGTCTCAGAACAGCATTAAATGTGGGCTGTGCATTACTGTTAATATCCTGAGAATGAATACTTCAAATATGAAAAGTTGGGGGGCGTGGCAAGATGGCATAGAGTCTAGATGTGCAATCTCGACCTCCCTGGCCAGACTTTTAAATACCCATTTTTTAACCCCTTTGTTTCCAAGTTTAAACTTTTTTTATTTTAGTTTAAAGTATTAAGGAATTATTATGGCCACTAATGGTAAAAAGACTAAATCTCAAGTTCAAAAGAAGATACATTTTCGAAGTGCTGAAGATCTGGGGCCTAGACTACTTGAAACAGCCCCAGGCTCAATTTCTTCATTGCCTAAATTCCAAAGATAGCCTGTGGAGGCTGAAAAGGAAATGCATCAGGCAGCATTACAATCTGAAGAAATCATTTTTCTTCGCGAATGGATGAGAAAACAACAAGATGCAGGGGGAGACCAGCGGCGACTCCCTGAAGAAGTCGGGATGCCATCGCTGGGAGTCCAGACCCGCAGTAAAACTTTTAAAATGCCTTCTGTTGAATTGCAGCAGGAGCTGCAGTTACCTTGTTCTGCCACCATGACAGAGAAAGCAGAGCTGAGATTTACTGATTCACAATGTATGCAATTGAATGCAGTTATTCAACCTATGTTGACATCTCTAATGAATGAGATGGTTCAAATGAACGCTGGTATAAGTTCAGAATTAAATATGGTTAAGATACGTGTGGATGCATCTTATGAAGAATTTAAAAAATTTCAGACTGCTTTTTTGGACTGTAAACAACAACTGACTTCTAACACAGAAGGTGGAAAAATCAGTCATAGAATTAGGAGATCATGAGAAGGAGCTAGAAAGAAAAATAGATTATTTGGAAAATCAAACCAGAAGGGATAATGTGAAAATTGTTGGTTTGCCAGAAGGTATAGAAGGACAAGACCCTCTTCGTTTCTTTAAAGACTGCATTCCACAAATATTAGGGCAAGAATTTTTCTCTGGGGTATTGGCACTGGAAAGAGCCCATAGAGCTTTAAGAAGAATACCCTCAACTGGTCAACCCCCGAGACTGGCAATAATTCGATGTCTGAGTTATTTGGATAGAGAAGCAATACTTCAACTTGCAGTACAAAATGCAAGACAACGACAAACCCCATTATTGATTCAGAATAGTAGTCTTTTTTTAATCCTGATCTGAGTCAAGATGTCATTCAACGTCGATGTCGATTTAATCCAGTTAAAGAAGCCTTGTGGCGTAAAGGTTATAAGTCTACTTTTCGTTACCCTGAAGTGTTGAAGGTGTTTTACGGAGATTATCAATTTCGGTTTTTTGAAACTGATTGTGAAGCAATGATTTTTGCTGACACATTGCCACATATAAGAGAACAAAGATGTAGTCCACCATTATCTCCTGAAGAAAAATTTTGTAGTTCTGGAAATGGAAGAAATGGCAGAAATGGGAAAAATGGGAATGGTAAGAGTCTACCTCCTTCTGAAATGGGATCTTTGAGATTGGAGTCTTTTGGATGAAAAGAAGAATTTTCTTATTTATTTTTTCTTTTGTTATTATGATACTTGGATGTTACTGATTGTTTGGCTGGGGAGGGGGAAATTTGCACTAAGTTCTTTACTAGTTATCAGCCACTGGTGGGTGATCCACACCCAATTTTTGTGAGGGGATTACTACCATTTGGTAGTTTTTTTTTGTGGGGGGGAATTTTCTTAGTTTTTAATTTGTGATTTTTTTTAATTGGAGGGCCTATATACGTTGATTTGAGTTTTTATATAAAGATATTATTGGTATTTAGTAATAATAGTAGATATGTCAAAATTGAGGTTTGCTGCTTTTAATGTTCGAGGATTAAATAGTCCGATTAAACATAAGTGAGTTTTGGCGTATATTAAGAAAATGAAAATTGATATTGCCTTATTACAAGAAACACATTTGAATGTGAAGGAAAGTGTGAAATTAGAAAGGGATTGGGTTGGGCATGTATATTTTTCTTCATTTAATTCTAGACATAAAGGTGTAGCAATTTTGATACATAAAAATTTATCTTTTGAATTACAATCAATGGAGGAAAAGGCAGGGTGTATTCTTAAATTGAATTGTAAGATTTCTAGTGAATTTTGGACTTTACTTAACATTTATGCTCCAAATGCAGATAATGAAGTATTTCTTTCAGATGCATTTTTATGTTTGGGTCAGGCTAATGATAATATTTTAGTTGGTGGTGATTTTAATTGTGTTTTGGAACCTTTATTAGATATATCTCCGAAGAAAGTTAAGAAATCCAAGATGGCAATCCAGGTCCAAGTGTTGATGAAAGATCTTATTTAGTAGATATTTGGAGACGTCTTAATCCGTCAGAGAAAGATTTTTCCTTTTATTCATCTAGACATTAATAGTTTTCAAGGATTGACTTCTTTTTAGTATTGGCACATTTACAAGGGAAAATACAACAAGCGGAATATAAAAGTAGGGTGATTTCAGATCATTTTCTGTTATATTTTACATACAAAACTTCTGAGAAAATTCAAATAGCTTATCGTTGGAGATTTAATACAATGTTGTTAAAAAATACAGAATTTATTTATTTTTTGATAAAACAAATTAATTTTTTTTGAAATAAAATTCTAAATCTGTTCAAAGTAAGTTTGTATTATGGGATGCTATGAAAGCCTATTTGAGAGGACAAATAATTAGTTATACTTATAAAATATTGAAATTGAAATATGATACCTTGCAATCTTATCAATTTGAATGTGTGATTACTAGGACTAAACAACGGTATTACGAATGGGGAGAGAAAGCACACAAGGTATTGGTGTGGGAATTAAAGAAAGAACAGATATCGAGGACTATTAATGCCGTTAGATGGATTCTCTTACTTATAAACCTCGTGAGATTAATGATGAATTTTATTAAAACAGAATAAAATCAGAAGGAAAACAGGAAACTGGATCGATTGATTTTTTTTAATCATAGTTGAATTTACCAATATTAAAGGATGGAGATATACAGGAGTTAGAAGAACCATTTACTGATTCAGAAATTAAAATGGCTATGCTGGAAATGCCAAATGGTAAATCGCCTGGTGATGATGGATTTTCGGTTGAATTTTATAAAATTTTTTATGATGATTTATCTACAGTGTTTGGGGATGTAGTACATCAAGTTTACCCGAGTCTTGTTCTAGTGCTTTAATTACAGTAATTCCTAAAAAAAGAGTTCCTTTGAAGGTATCTTTATATAGACCAATTTCATTGTTAAATGTAGATTATAAAATAATAGCTAAAGTATTAGCGAATAGATTGGCTAAATTTTTACCAAAGTTGATTC
This sequence comes from Narcine bancroftii, assembly GCF_036971445.1. Classification (NCBI taxonomy): domain Eukaryota; kingdom Metazoa; phylum Chordata; class Chondrichthyes; order Torpediniformes; family Narcinidae; genus Narcine; species Narcine bancroftii. Next base: position 126,363,584 of record NC_091469.1, read on the forward strand.
ATATTGATCAAACAGGTTTAAAAAAAATAGATATGCTTTCGATAATATTTTGCGAGTGATTAGTTTAATAGATTTCGACAATCTTTAGATCATCCGATGGTGATATCCTTAGATGCAAAAAAAGCATTTGATAGAGTTGAATGGAATTTTTTGTTTAAAGTTTTGGAGAAATTTAAGTTTGGTCCTTCTTTTATTGGTTGGATTAGGGCTCTATATAGTAAACCGGTAGCTAGAGTATTGATGAATGGTTTGATTTCAGAATCTTTTAAGTTAACTCAATCAAATAGTCAAGGTTATCCTTCATCATCAGCTTTGTTTGTGTTAGTGATTGAACCTTTAGCACAGTTGATAAGACAAAATACACAGATACAAGGTATGAAAGTTTTAGATGAGGAATATAAAATTAATTTATTTGTTGATGACGTGTTGGTGTATTTAACAAATCCAGCTCAGTCACTTTTGCATTTGAAGGAATGTTTAATACAATATGGATATCTTTCTGGATATAAAGTTAATTGCGAAAAAAGTGAAATATTACCGGTAGGTGAAGGAGATTATTCAGTTTATAAGAATATTATTAATTTGAAGTGGACTGATCGAATTAAATATCTGGATATAATTTTGAATGTTAATTATCAATCTTTATATAAATTAAGTTATGCTCCATTAATGAAAAAGATTAAAACTGATTTGATTAAATGGAAAGATTTACCTATTAATTTAATGGAAAGGATAAATAGAATTAAGATGAATATCTTTCCGTGTATACAATATTTACTTCAACCTATTCCGTATTTACTTGATAATTTTTTTTTGAGATTTAAATAAAATGGTTAGGGAGTTTTTATGGAGGGGTAAATTTTCGAGAGTAGCTTTGAATAAATTATGAGTTAGGGGGATTACATTTACCACATTTCCAAAATTATTATGAGGCAGCCCAACTTAAATTTATTAGTTCATTGATGGTTTTGGTATGGCCTCCTAGTTGGGCTAAAATTGAGATGGCAAGTATTTCTGAATTTGAAATGCATCAATTTTTGTTTAGATGGAATATGAATTTGTTACAACAATATAATGTGCTTATACTAAAACATTTAATGAAGTTATGGATAAAGAAAAATAAAATGATAGGTTCTAGGAGTAAATTATTGGCTTTGACTCCATGGTATAATAATCAACTTATTTCTTTTTCAATACATAATCAAAGTTTATTGCATTGGAGATTTAAAGGTGTGAAAAATTTGGGAGATGGTTTTAAAGAGGGTAAGTTTTTATCTTTTAATCAGATGAGGGAAGATTTTGGTATTGATAAGAGTTCTTCATTTATTATCAAATTCGATCTTTGGTAAAATGTATGTTTGGTAGAGATATGATTTTACCTAAAATGACTAAATTTGAGACTTCTCTTATGAAGGTACCAGAGAAGGGTTATATTTCATTTATGTATCAAATATTACAGGATGGTATGGATAAAAAGGGTTGGGATAGATCTAAAATTAAATGGGAAGCAGATATTGGTTTTATTTTTTCTGAAGAGGATTGGTTAGATATTTGTTATGATAGTGTAACTAGATTGATAAATGCACATTATGCAATGATTAATTACAATTTTTTTACATCAATTATATTTGACATCTGAAAAATTTAAAAAATATGGTTTTAATGAATCAGATTTGTGTTTTAGATGTGGTAGTACGGTTGGAACATTTTTTCATGCTGTTTGGTTATGTATTCAGATACAATCTTTTTGGAAGAAAGTTCAATTGTTTTTAGAATATCTGTATAAGATTAATATAGTTTTAGACCCAACAGTATTTTTATTGGGTAGTTTGCAACCTCTGAAAGGCTTGGGATTAGATAAGTTTCAGCTTGCTTTTGTATATTTAGCTTTATCTGTAGTGAAAAAATGTATTGCTAGTACGTGGAAAGATACAAATATGATTGATATTAATAGATGGCATAATGAGATGAAATATTGTTTAATAATGGGAAAAATTACATAGGTTTCACATGATAATTATAATTTTTCATTAATAAGTGGCTGTAATACTCAGAATATTTACATTTCAATTTATATTGATTAGATTTTAATATGTATATTTAACTTTTTTAATTTTTATGGCTCTCCTTAGGAGAGTTGGCTGAAGTGGGGGAATCTTTTCTTTTCTTTTTTTTCTCTTTTTTTATATATATAAAAAAATGTTCATGTTCATGTTTAATTGCTGTATATGTCATATATTATTTGTTTTTTGAACAAAAAGTTTAAAAAATATGATGGAGTAACTATATTATAATGACTGTATTATCAATATCCCAAATAGTGAATATAAACTTTTATCTAATTATTTTTAAATATTACAAAACATAACACATTAAGTAGCACAGTGGATAAACGGCTTTGGAGTGATTTTTTTTTCTTGTCACAAGCTGTCAGTTGAAAATAAAGTGAAGAATTGTGACCAGTATGTCGATCGTCAGTGTAAGCTGGGCTGTACCACGTTCAGGCTTGTCCAATGGGCTGCCACAGATGCTGCTAACATTTACAACAATAACAATAGGCATAGTTTTTTTAAAGATTCAGATTTTTACTGGGCTGAAAAGCCAAAATTCTGCAAGTTTATGAAGGTGTCTAAAAATTGTTTATAATTAGGTTATGCTTATTTGCCACAAAATACCTGACACGGTGAGAAGTCCTTCTGTGAGCAGACCATCTCTAACATTCATACCACTGTTTAGTCAAATTTATTGTCATCTAACTGTATAACCTGGTGGAAAACATGCAGACACACAACCAGAAATAACACACATACAGACAAGCAATACATATGCAGGTCAAGTATTTCATCTATACAAATAAATAAATATTGTCTCATGAATACGAGAGTCTCGGATTATTATTATGAGTAGTTGCTTTGTTCATTCAACATTCTCACTGCCCATGGGAAGGAGTTTCTTCTCAACATGATGGTGCTAGCTCTGATACTCCTGTATTTCTTTCCTGATGGGAGCAGCTGAAAGATGTTGTGGGCTGGATGGAAGGGGTTCTCAATAATTTTGCATTCCCTCTTCAGAAAATGATCCCAGTAGATTGCGTCCAATGGGGGGGGGGGGTGAGGGAGAGGGGAGAAGGGAGACTCCAGTGATCCTCTCTGCCTCTCCTATGGTCCTGTTGATTCACCTCTGATCCACTTCTCTGCATCTGAGACTGTGTTGCAGCCACCCAGGACTCTCTCAATAGAACTCCTATAGAAGGGTGACAGAATGGTGGCCAGTTGCCTTGCCCACTTCAGTCTTCTCTGGAAGTGTGAGCAGTCGTTGTTGTGCCATCCTTCAGCTCATGAAGGAATGGTGGAGTGGACTCAATGGGCCAAATGGCTTTCTACTTGCATAACAATGTCTCAGGTACCCTTTAAATCTTTCATACAACTTGTATGCTTGTAACACGAGCTTGTGAAATCAATGCAAGATTGAACACAAGTACGTCAACACCCTTTATCACCTTATCTATCTGCATTACCATCTTCACAGAACTATGTGCCAACATTCCTGTCTCTCTGCTCAACACTCTCAAGACCCCTGCCCTTTACTTTGTCTTGCCCTGGTTTGACCTCAAAAATGCAACACCTCACACTTGTCAGAGTTAAATGCTATATCTGTTATTCCTCAACCAACTTATCCAGTCGATCTACATTATGTTGAAATTGTAGATAACCTTGTTCACTGTCTATGATACCACTAATTTTGGGATCATTTAATTTTAGAAATACAGCATGGTAACAGACCATTTCAGCCCATGAGTCTGTACTGCCCAATTTACACCCAATTAACCTACAGTAAATTTTGAAACTGGAGCCTCCAGGGAAATCCCACAGGAAGAACATACAAACTCCTTACAGATAGCATGGGATTTAAACCCCAGTCCCGATCACTGGCATTGTAAAGGCATTGAACTAACTGCTATACCAATTGATCTGCAAAATTAATTACCATACCACCTACTCTCACATCCAGAAGTTTAAGATCCCTGTGACACACTGATAACAGCTTCCAATCAGGAAAAAAAACCTCTGACTCGTACCACCAAGCCAATTTTGCATTAATTGGTCAACTCACACCAAATCCCATGTTACCCAACCTTCTGGACAAGCCGACAATCAGGATCCATTCACAGACTATGCTAAAGTCCACATAATGTCTATGGTGACAGAGCATACAAATATATTTTTGGGAGATAAATTGGGAAAGGTTTGTCAGATTAGGTTACATACAAACACTTTAAAACAGATCTTAGTTGAAATATTGGAACTCTGCCCCATACTAGACATATCAGCTATAAAGCTTTTCCAAGAGCTTTGAAGCATCCTCAAGAGACTTCACTAATGGATTGTTATTTACAAAAGACAACAGATGAAAGAGCTTGTCAGAGCTGCTGCTGTCTGGAGGAGAGCTTGCTTTTCTGAGAGGGTCATGTGGTTTTGCAAGCAAAGAGAGTAAAACAGGCTTTCTCTCAGAGTCAGAGAGAGAGAGAGAGAGAGAGAGAGAGAGAGAGAGAGACATCACTTGAAGTGTTGCAGCCAGCAGAAGTAGCTTGGACTGGAACAGGACAAGCTGGCAAGCCCATTTGAAACATAGCCTGGTCAAAACCCTTGTGATGACCTGAAGGAAAGCGGTTATCATCTGGAGAACCCTTAAAGGGCAAGTTTTGTCAGCAAGACATTGCAGTGGCTGATGGAAGTACATCAGTTGTGGATGTCCTGGAACAACCAATCTCTCTCTGAAAACTGAAAAGAACCTTCCTGAGCAGTAACCATTTACCTTTCAAGCATCAATGCCTGGTGAACTTTATAAATGCTAAATTCTGTGCACAGTATAAGAATTGCCTGCAACCAGTGAACTTGGAGGAATGAGAAGTGAGATTGGACTGTGAACCAAAGAACTTTTCTGAACTTACACACATGTGCATTTAGAATTAGAAGGGGGTTAAGTTAGGTTAAGTAAATCAATAGAGATAAGTTAAAATTTGATTCTGTTTTCATGTTTAAAGATAATTAAAAGCAACTTTTGTTTAAGTAACCATTTGTTTTGAATATCTATTACTGCTGGGTTTATGGGTCCTCTGAGCTAACACTACTGCCTTGATCTCAATCTACTTGGTCACCTCTTCAAACAATTAAATATCATTCATGATACAGTACATGATTTCCCTCATACAAAGACATGCTATCCCTCATCAGTTCTTACTTTTGCAAACAAAGAGTAGATCCTCTCAGAATCTCCCCAGTAGCTTTCCTATCAATGATGCAAGGCTCACCTGCTTATAGTTGCAAGACTTGTCCTTGTAGTCCTTCTTGAATAAAGGCCCTTTAGACACCCTCCACCTGTGACTAATGATGCTGGTATCTGGGTCAGAGCCAAGATTTATTTCCTAGCTTCCTACAATGACTTGGATCAGTCCCAGTGGATTTATCCACCGTTATGCACTTTAAAACGGTCATTTCCACTTGTTTTGTAAGGTGGACATGTTTCATCACTATTCTCATCAACTTTCCCAACTTCAATGACCTTTCTAACAATAAGGAAAACTATCCATTTAAGATTTTGCCTGTGTCTTCTTATGGCATCGCATATAAAGAGTTATGGCGATTTTTAAAAAGGGTTTATTCTCTTGCTAGTTACATTTTTGCTCTTCATTTAGAATATTTTAGGGTTTTCCTTTACATTACATGAGTATGTATGGTATCTTGGCAGGTAATCATCGATACTGTGTAATAGTCACCTCCCCCAAAATTGGGCGTTTTCGTATGACCCATGTAAAAGTGACACACCCCATTTTTGGCCTGACACCCCATCAACAGACTCTCACCTTGGCTGTCCGCCCATCGGAGTTCCCGACACCCCGGCTGCCCACCCATCCAAACCCGACACCCCAGCCACCCAAGCTCCCAACAGTGGATCTTTGCACTGGTGGCATGCCCATTCGATCTCCCATCAGCAGGCCCTCACTCTGGCTGCCCATCCATCTGAACTCCTGACCACAGACCCTTGCCCTGGCCACCTGACCATCCAAGCTCATGACCATGGATCCACCACCAGGTCCCAGCCATCCGAGCTCTCAATGCCTTGAATGATGCAGGTACCTGGAAGTGAAAAGTTTGAACTTTGTAAAGTTGACTTTCCCCCACCCACTCCAACATTTTTTGGCCCAACAGTGATCCAAAATAATTGATGATTGCACAAGTATATATGGTAATCCCTGTCATCCCTGTCCCCTTTTTGTTCTCCTAATCTTCTTAAGTGAACTCCGACACCACTTATATTCCTCAATGAATTCATTTGAATCCAGCCACCTATATTTGACATATGCCAGGTTCCCAACCAGACCCTCATTATCCTGTTAGCCAGGGTTCCCTAATCATACCAGCCTTGCCCTTCACCATGAAAAGAAGATGCCAGCCCAGAACCCTCCCATTTTAACTTTAAAGCTTCTCTCTTACCAGTGTTACACTCCACAGCAACAAATGGGAGGCACACATACAAATGAGTTAAGTTTAACACAAAATTTATTTACCAAATTAACAATAATAGAATTAACAATAAACCAGTCAATGGCAACTCTATATCAACAACTCTATTATGCAGCGTATGTAAAAAAAAAACCCAGATCTTTACAGTCCTTGCTGAAATGTCCAAAAATCCCCAATTAAATCACCAAACCAAAACCCATGTCAAGTCTATCGGGGAACACAAGATTTCCTTGGGGTTCGAATGGGGCTACCACTGTCATTCACTTCCTTTATCCAGGAATTTCCACAATGACCTCCTGGTCACTCTATGAGGTTCACACCTCCGGACCCTACTTTAGGGTTCACGTGTGCCCTTCTGGCACGCGAGTCCTCTTCTTTCAACACCTTGTCTTGAGTGGTCTGGTGACCCTCCAAAGCCCTCGCTAGGGTTCAGTAGTGCCCTTCTGGCACACGTCCTCTTCCTTGAAAGGGGACAAGAGAGGAACTGGTTAGTCCCTCACACTCCACCAACAAACAGAATTAGCACTCTGGGGTTTTTAAGCTACCCAGCACTGCCTCTAGGTCTCCCTATTGGTGGAGAGAGATCAACACCTGCAGGCTCTCTCTCCTGCGAGCCCACGGACTTCCAGCACGTGGTTCCCGTGCTTTGACAGCTGTCAAAATTTCCTAGTGGTAGCTTAGCGCTACTACAATGGTCAAATCTCCAGCAGTCAATTCAGTCCAGTCAAAAAGCAAAATAGTCAAGGTCCATAACACTAGACATCCCTATACCTATAAAAAGCTTCTCCCAATCAACAATTGCAAGTTTCTATCTCATACAATCAAAATTAGCTTTGCCCTAATTCAGGACTTGAATTTGTGGACTAACCTCATCCATTTCCGTATTTTAAAGTGAATAGTCTATGGAAAGGAGTGCATAATCCAAGATGACACATTGGTGCAACACTGAGGTAACCTTTTAGATGGCATCAAATTATGGTTTTGCTTGACCTCTGGAATTGCTCCATCTTCTTGGAGCAATAAGGGATGGAATGCTGCCCATGCCATCACACATTCAATCTGGTAAATTTAAAATAAAATCCTGTTAATGATTCTGGCCAAAGATTATTCCTTAGTCAACAATCAAAATAGATGATCTATTGATGCCCGTTGAAAAGAAATCGTGGGTCACCTTTTCTCCTCTAATAACTACTCTCGAAAAGCACTTTAGTGGTAGCACTTTGGGGTATCCTGAACATAAAAGCTGCAATAAAAATGAAAGTCTCTTTTACTTCATTCAAAGTTCTGCAATTTTATTAAAACAATAAATCAAAAACACATATCTAGATTAGTGTGACATCTTGAAGGCTTTCAAACACATCAACATAATAACTCAGAAAGAACTCCCAATTTATTGAACATTTTAATAAAAATGTGTACTTGAAGGATAGAATGACAGCAAAGCAATATTACGTTGCAAAATTTAGACAAATTATTATTGTATAATCATCAGATAAAAACATTCAAGGCAGAACTTGTTATGTATTGCCATGGATGATTTGTGTTCTGCAACCATACCTAACTGCCATTCCACGAATTGTACATTTGAGTAGAATCGTCAGTTTGGGTGCAGATAAATAAAACCTCAACCTTAATTTAGACAATATTAAAAATGACAATAAACAAGCCATATTAAAACAATGCCCACAAAAATAGAAAGGTGCAGCAGGATCCTCGTATCAAAAGATTATTATTAAAATTGAAACATTTAGCAATTTTTTTGTTCAAACAAATGTTCAAAAAATCTGACCCACAGCTCTAAAAAGTATGCAGTTGCTCTTTAAAGTTCATGATTTTTGTCTTATTGGTGAAGACAAACAGGCCCAAGGTCCATGGCGCATTTGTAAAAAAAAATTAAAATCTGAATGCCATTTAATTTGACGAGAAGATTTTAAGACATTTTGCAGAACAGTAAGATTTGGCCACAAGGAAAATTCAAAACTTTCAAACGTATAAAATGTGTAGCCCCAGAGAGGCATGTTAATACTAGCACCAGAATTAAAGTACAAAAGAAGATAACTGAAAATAATACTTTGCAACTGCTGCAGATTGATCTGTTAACATTTGAACTCAAGGGGATAAAAATGCCACTTGGCACTGTTCATTTCACTTGATGTGAAAATAACTGCAACACGCACATTATACTTTAGCATTGTCAGTTTCTAATCAACATCTCTATAAACTTGCTCCTTTCCAGAGTCAAAATTCAAGGGATGATAAATTCCAGATTATAACCATTTATCCAGGTAAAAGTTGATTATGGTAACGTCTGCTTGTTAAACTGCAGCTCTGTATTAAATTCAAGCTTCTCCCTCTCTAATCCACACAAAGGAAAACTTTCTCAAAGGCTCAACCTAGAAACCAAATTTTACGGGTAGGCATTCAATTATACTTGAAACAGGCTGCTGGATGTGACCTGTTGGGTCAGTTCCAGCTATTTTGTTACTTCTCCCTTCATTATTCTCACTGATGGTCCACGTGCAGCAACAAAGGTGCAGCTCCTTTTGAAAATCTGCCGCAGAATTTTCACTTCTCACGTACACACATCCAAAGGTTTTAACCATTAAACGAAGTGTTAATGAATTACTAAATCTTTTGGGTGGGTCACTATCACAGTAATTAGCTTTGACACTTCAAGTTAACTCTGGAACTATGATGAACTTAAGAGTAGTTATTACAGCTACACAACCCTTCATCCAGAACCCTTGGAGAACAGGGTTCTGAATTTTGGATTTTTCCGGATTTCAGAACAAAAGCCAGCCGAATTGTGCTGCTGTCTCTACCCCCCCAACCACCCAGCCATCTCCCTCCCCCCCAACCAGAGTCACGTTGCTGTCTCCCTCCCCCAGCCCACCGGAGTCACACTGCCGTCTCTCTCCCGCCCCCTCCACCTGAGTCACGCTGCCATCTCTCCCTCTCTCCCCCTCCCCCTCTGCTGTACCAGCACCAGGGAGAAAAAATGCCGGTTTTTGGAGCTTTCCAGATTTTAGATGTTCGGATAAAGGATTGTGTACCTGTACCATCAATATGCTACTTGAATGTTGGCATTAGGCTATTAATGCAAATAAAGCTTTTCAGCTTTACTTTGGTATTGTCACAAAACATTTTAGCCATTTAGCACCCTAACACCACCCCCCCCCCCGCAACCCGTCTTCCTCACCCCCTTCATCCACAATGACAAACAAGGAACTGAAGTCAGAGAACAAGATTCAGTCATTATCTACATGTGAATTCCAGTTCTTCTTGGTGTCAATAGTCTATATGGCTCTTTCACTTGGTAGTCTGGCTTGCAAGCTTCTACAATGTAATGATTTAACCAAATATAGTTTCTTATTGTGCAAGTTTCTGTACAAAGTGTGTTTCAGGAAGTCTTGTTCATATTTTCACAAACCTAAACCAGCTCTGCTTCAGTTTCAGATGAGCCAAGAAGAGGAAGCACAACCCATTCTGAACACTTACACTTTCTTGTAATCTTTTCAAAATAATATCATTAACTATTGTTCTTCTCCCCACCTTTAAAATTTTTTTTTTAATTTTTAAATTGCTCAATTAATTTTGTCAATTTTTCCTCATTTCAGTTTATTTGCAAAGGCCATAAATGGATGTAACTGAAGCTTTCCTCTTCAATTTAGTGTAATTTTAAAGAGAATGTAAAATACAGAGAAACAACTGAGTGAATGCCAATTTGACTCAGAAACAAAGGAAACTGACTGAAAGTCTTATTTCTGCAAAGTGTTTTACCCACTCAAACATTTAAAGTGGGTAATTGGCTGAACTTTGACAAAAGGTAGCACATACTTGCTTCCAGTAGTGTTACTTACCAATACTTTATAGCCACACGTTTGGCCTCACAACCAGTTTTCTCAAATAACTTAGTGATATTACTAACAAAATTTGTTTTATGATATAAAGATATCTCAAATTTTGCATCAAAAACTACATTGAAAAAGACTACATTAAATAAATACCACTAATACCCGCATCAAAACACTTCATACAATCAATGCAGCTTAGTTACTTTAAATAGAGGTGGTGCATCTCTTGATTTTGCCCAATTACATATTCTTTCCACATTCTGCTGACAATTAGTAACACATGGAGCCAGAGTGCTTTAATTCCCATTGCTGCAGTGAGATTTACATAGGGCTCTGTTGCATATCTAATATTTTCCACACTACTGTAGATCCGCTAGACAAGATCCAACACTTCCCATCATCTTTTGCAGTCTCAAAGTTGTCAGAGTACAACTCATTGCTGCTTCTGCAATGGGTGAGACAAAAAGTCACTCATTTTGGTTTTTTTTGCACAGAAAATAGCACCAGTTTAGACGAGTCCAACTCACAAGTGGGATCCAGAAGCAATGTGCTGGACTGCCATTGAGAACTGCCAGTTTATTGAAACCCAACAACCTAAAGGACACTGTTTGACCTGTTGAGATTCTCCAGCATTTTGTGTTTTTACTTCAGCCACGTTCGCGATTTACATCTCAACAACCTTGAGGCTGTTTAAATGATCAAAGTTGGAAGATTGCTCGATCTCAAACTCTAGTACAGTGCTGCATACGATATTGATTGATCATGCCAAATCAATTTGTGTGCCTAGGACAACATCAGTACAAGGTAACATTATTGACCGAAAATTACTTTTCATTAATTACTAACACCCTCCTCCACCACTCACTGCACATGAATTGCAGGTCCAATCATCAACAATGCAAACTTGTTATCCGTGAGAGTAACCCACTCCATTCAGGTCCAAAATACTACCACAGTTGAAAACTGTAGGAATGTAACTTAGCATGAAACATCATCGACAGAGACCATGCATTACAAAAGGAGGACATATTAAAGAGTAGTAGTGGGCCCATCTGTTATAAAAGGAAACAGGGCAGGTTATGTAACATAATAAGGTTGAACAGGGCTGTGGTATTCTGGAGTTCTGGGATACAAAATGTATTACGCTAAAAATTCACGTTTCGGGCAGCACAGGGGAGCAATAAGGGTCCATAAAAACAGCAAGATGCAAATCCAACAGGAGGCCATTTTAACCCAAAAGGTGGATGTGTTTCCAGGGTCAAATAATGTTTCCAGTTCAACAACTTCATACCTATGAAGAGAAAAAGTACAATCTTTGAAATTTAGACATAATAATTAGAACACATTCTGAGATATTGTTCACCGTACAATACATCATCCTTTTCAATAAATAATAGAAGAGGCAGAGAAGATTTACTAGGATGTTGCCTGGACTTCAGGAACTGGGTTACAGGGAAAGGTTAAACATGTTAGGACTTCATTCCCTGGAGCATAGAAGAATAAGGGGAGATTTGATAGAGGTATTTAAAATTATGAGGGGAATAGACAGAACAAATATTGATCGGCTTTTTCCACTAAGGATGGGTGAGATACAAACCAGAAGAGATAGGCTAAGTGTTAAAGGAGAAAAGTTTAGAGGGAACACGAGGGGGAACTTCTTTACACAAGAGAGTGGTTGAAGTGTGATATGAGCAGACTCAATAAGAATTTGGACAGGTACATGGATGGGAGAGGTATGGAGAGCTATGAACTGGGTGCAGGCCAGTGGGGCTAGGCAAAAAGAATAAAATAAAATAGTTTGGCGTAACTGGAAGGCCTGAAGGGGCCTGTTTCGTGCTGTAGTTTTCTATGGTTCTAGGACAGACAGGTCAGTGTGGGAATAAGGAGGGCAGCTGAAATAGCATGCAACTGAAATCTTGTGATGGCCATTACAGACAGAGAACAGGAGCTCTGCCCACCACCCACCTAGCCTGCACTTGGTCCCATCGACGTAGAGGATCACTGAATGCAGTTGGATAAGGTTGGAGGAGGTACATGTAGATCTCCATCTCATCTGGAATAATTGTTTAGGATCCGAGATGGTGATGTTGGGAGTAGTTGTAGGAAGAGGCATAGCACCTATGTTTGCACGGAAAAGTGCCAGGGGTCAGGGAGGAGTGGGATGAGAGGGAAGGGAGTTACAGAGAAAGTGGAAAGGGGGGTTAACATCTGGCTTATAGAGGGATCCAGTTGCAGCTGCCAGAAAAGATGAAGGATGAGGTGCTGGACTTGACATCGATTGGAATTTAATTTCTGAATAGTCGATTTTCATGGTATAACCATTTGACTCATTGCTCTTTTATTAAAACTGCTACAGATTCAATCAAGCTATTCCCACTCCTTTGCTCTTTTGTTGTAGCTTTGACAGTTGTTCTTTCAAATGCTTATCAGATTCCTTCTGAACACCATCATCAAACCAGCTTCCAAAACTCTGCGCATGCTCCAGATTGTAAGAACTCCATGTATTCAAAGCATTTCTCTACATGTCTCTTGTAGTTCTTTTGTCAATCACATTCATTCTATCATTTGTATTTCTTAATTTTTTTGCCAATATGGAATCATATCTAATCTATCATAATTTTAAACCATATGCCCTCACAACTCTACCACAAGAAGAAACACTACCAAAAGAAAAAAAAAAAATCACTCAACACCTACATAAATCTCTTCTGCATATTCTATGAAACCTCCTCAGGTATGAAAGCCAGAAGTGAACATTACAAGTTGTGGGCAAACTGTCGTTTAATAAAAATTCATCACGACTTCCTTTTGCTTTTATACTCTGGTTCCACTTCAATGTACAGCCCAGGCACAGTGGAAAACCCACTTCCACTGTGCAGTGAACATTCACTGTTCATTCAAAACCCTGGATCAAATAAACCGATCAGAATGGTTCCAGTGTCCCTTTCAATACTTTTAAGCAACATTTTTGGTCTCCACTCTGGACGTTTCCTTCTCTTTCTGCTTCAAGTCCTTTCGCACTGTACAATTAGAGATCTACTACATTTATTATCCATTTAAATCTACAACAAAGTGCAATACACAAAGGTGCTGAAGAAACTCTGCAGGTCATGCAGGGTTAGGCACAAAATGCTGGCAACTTTTTACTTCCTATATATGTTGCGTGACTTGCTGAGTTTCTCCAGCACCTTCGCGCATTGCACAACACAAAGTTAATGTGATGAAATAACAAAAGGTCTAATAATCCAAAGAATGCCAGCTATTTCTCTGCAATGATCCAATGAAACCCAAATTTTAAAAAAAAATCACGACTTTGGGTACACTGAACATGAATGTTCACCACAGACCAAGCTCCAAGAACTGTCCACACAGAAACCCTTTTATGGCCAGCTACCAACTTTGAATCAAGAATAAATGAAGTGAATATGGTGCTTTTGGGTTTTAATACATTTTGATTCAAGAAATTTAAATGACCAAAGCATCAATATTCACTTATTTCCTTTCTAATTATATTATCTAGCAATAGAGCGGGTGACAGATTTCCTGCAAACTGGTGACAAGGCTCATTTTGGGTGAGATAATTTGACCACTTTTTCCCTTAATGAAATTATTTGCAGCAAATACAACAGTGGACACATCACGTGTACAAAGCCATTTTGGTAGTCGTTTATAATGCAGAAATTGTCTGCAGTTTACTTACTCAAACCAGTTCGTTAAAGTCACCATGACATAGAGTGAGCCCAGAAAAAACACAAAGTGGAAGAAGGAATAACTGTAAACCACGGCATTCTTCTCATTGTGGATCACCTTCTGGATTCCTCGTTCATTGCCATCTATTTCGTAGTTACCTGTCACATGAAGGCCAAAAGAGGAGTGAAGAGTTTAGGAACCAAATTAGCCAAGTACTGCAAATAATATCTGCTGCTGGGAAACATCGATATAAAAGTAGAGAAGAATGGGGATCCTGGACAGAGTGGATAGTAGGAGATGTTCCCTTTGATGGAGTTGGCAGGGGGCGGGGGGGGGAAATCAAAGAGTATAGTTCACAGTAGCACAATAATGGGGAAATAACTCCAGAACAAGTCAAGGAAAAGCTTTCTTAAAAACCGAACACGTGGTTCGAATCTGGAAAGCAGATGTGGTGGGAACAGTTCCATTACGCTCTTCAAGATAAAAGTGGTAAAAACAAATGGAAGAAAATTTACAAGAATATGGAGAAGGGCCTGAATGGGGTCTAATTTATGAGACAGTATGGAAAAGGCGGTCTTAATGGTACCCTACAGTGCTGGGGCCATTCGATGATTTTATGAAAAATGCCAACATATTTTATTATTTAATCCCTATGACAGCATATCAGTGAACTTAACACCATGCCAAATATTTACAGAACAAGGGACACAGACACAAACACCTCTCCCCAAACAAGTATCATTTGTTGCAAATTACGGTGACCTAGCGCAGCTCCAAAGTTGTTCAGTAACAAGTGGTGGAAGGTAGCATAGTATGGACCCTTTGTTCCATATAAACCTATATAAACCATTTAAACCAATAATAAACCTACTCCACCATCAATGCAACACTTCCCTCCCTCTGCTCAGAAGCCTCTAATTCTCTTACATCAATGTGCCTATCTAATAGCCTTTTAATTATAGTCTGTTAGGGGCCCTTCTATTGCGCAATGGATTAAGGGCATCAGTTTCTTTATTAAACTAGAGAAAAATCAAATACATATCAAGAGGGTCCATTGGAAAATTTTTCCACAAATGGCAACCCTTTATGTTGTTTCTCTGAATCATGAGTGCTTTTGGAATAAAATAGTATGAGATAGTTGCACCAGAACTCTCAGTAATATACCAATGATATTGTCAGCAAAGGTGCCAAGATGATCAGGGAGTGGGGGGCCCGGGTGTGTATGTGAACATTTGTGTACATTTATTGATTTTTCTGTTAAAAAATAAAATGGGAGAGCAATGCATACATTTGTATAATGTGTACAAAGTTGTTTTTGTTGCTCAATATATTTTGTAAAAGAGTTTTAAACTTCCCTATTGCCTCCATATACTTAGTATGGATAGATATATCTCTCACACACACACACACACACACACACACACCACTCTGTGTAAAAAAAAACATCTCTGTCATTCACCTCGAATGTTTGTCTTCTGGAATTGGGCATTGTTACCCTGGGGAAAAAGGCCACCCACCTTTCAACCTGATACACCTCTATTAAGTGGTCTCTCATCCTACATCACTCCAAAGAGAAAAGGCCTAGGCTGCTCAACCTTTCCTCATACAATGTATTCACCAATCCAGGCAGCATCCTGGTAAATCTCTTCTGTACTCTCTCCAAAGTTTCCACATCCTTCCAAAATGAGGCAACCAGAAATGAATACAATACCCTACAAGCACAGCTAATCAAAGTTTCATAGAGCTGCATCATTACAGCACTTTGACTGCATTCCACCAACGAGTGAAAGCCAATGCATCACACTCCTCCTTGACCACCTAAGGGCTCTGGGGGCTTGGACACTAAGATCTCTCTGTTGCTCCACATTCTTAAGAATCCTGCTATTAATCTTGTATTCTGTCTTCATGTTTAATCTTCCAAAGTGCATCACTTCACACTTTTGCTGATTACTTGTCACTACCCCACCCAACTCTACATTCTGTTAAAACCCAGTTGTAACATATGACAACCTTCAATACCACTCACACCTCCAACCTTTGTCATCTGCAAACTTACAAACCCGTCCCCCACTTCTATACCCAAGTCATATTTCTAAAAATAAGAGTCGAGGCTTCAGAACAGATCCCTGCGGAACTCCACTGGATGCATCTGACTTTAGTTTCTCCTTGTAAAATCTCAAATTGAACTCAGTCTAATGGTTTGTTTATCCTACTCTCTCTAATCACCTCTGGTGCATCACACAACACCCAATCTAGTGCATCCGATTCCTTAGTGGCTCTCATCAAAAAGCTGCTCTAAAAAACCAATTCATAGGTCTTCTACAAATTCTTTCTTGAGATCCAGTCTCAACCTGGTTTTCCCCAATCTACTTGCATGTTAAAAACTCCCATGACTAATATAACATTGTCTCACATGTCTTTTCTATTGAAATTTGTTGTCCACATCCTGGCTACTTGTTTGGAGGTCTATACGTAACTGCCAAGAGTCCTTTTACCCTTGCCATTTCTTAACTCAACCGACAATGATTCTACGTCTTCAGATCCAATGTCACCTCTTTCTAATGATTTAATATTGTTCCTTACCAACAGAGCCACATTACCCCCTCTCTTTACCTGCCTATCCTTTTGATGCTCTATATATCTTTGGACATTCAGCTCCCAATAACATCCATCCTTTAGACACGACTCCATGATGGTCACAACATCATACCTCCCAATGTGTCGCTGTCCTTCTAGGTTATCTGCTTTATTTCTTATGCTGCATGCATTTATATACAAAACCATTAGCCCTTTATTTGTTACTTTTGACTGTGTCCCTGTTGCATTGCAACTCAACCCACTGATGCAATCTTTCCCCATGTGCCTGTCCTTCCACTCAAATACCCTTCTAGCTGTCCCTACTTGTGCGCCAACTTCCTCTGCCTCTTCACTCCCCATCAACAGAGGTAGCAAACCTCTCAGGATATTGGTTCCCCTTGAGTTGAGATGCAACCTGTCCCATTTCCCAAGAAAAGGTTCCAATGATCCAAATGCTTGAAACCCTATCCCAAATTTTCCACCATACATTTGTTTGCACTCTCTTCCTGTTCTAACCTTCCCTGCCTCATGCCATTGGGAGCAATCCATAGATTACCACCATGGAGGTCCTGCTCTTCGGTCTTTTTCCCAACTTTTGCCACATACAGGACATCTGCTCCATTCCTGCTTACGTCATCAGTATATACCAGGACCTCTGGCTGCTCACTCTCCTCAAGAATTTTCTGCACCCACTCATAGACATCCTGGACCAAAGCACCCAGGAGGCAACACACTATCCTGGAGTCTCTTTTGTGGCTGCCTTCACTCTTCCCATTCGCGCTGCCTTCACTCTTCCCATTCGCGCTGCCTTCACTCTTCCCATTCGCGCTGCCTTCACTCTTCCCATTCGCGCTGCCTTCACTCTTCCCATTCGCGCTGCCTTCACTCTTCCCATTCGCGCTGCCTTCACTCTTCCCATTCGCGCTGCCTTCACTCTTCCCATTCGCGCTGCCTTCACTCTTCCCATTCGCGCTGCCTTCACTCTTCCCATTCGCGCTGCCTTCACTCTTCCCATTCGCGCTGCCTTCACTCTTCCCATTCGCGCTGCCTTCACTCTTCCCATTCGCGCTGCCTTCACTCTTCCCATTCGCGCTGCCTTCACTCTTCCCATTCGCGCTGCCTTCACTCTTCCCATTCGCGCTGCCTTCACTCTTCCCATTCGCGCTGCCTTCACTCTTCCCATTCGCGCTGCCTTCACTCTTCCCATTCGCGCTGCCTTCACTCTTCCCATTCGCGCTGCCTTCACTCTTCCCATTCGCGCTGCCTTCACTCTTCCCATTCGCGCTGCCTTCACTCTTCCCATTCGCGCTGCCTTCACTCTTCCCATTCGCGCTGCCTTCACTCTTCCCATTCGCGCTGCCTTCACTCTTCCCATTCGCGCTGCCTTCACTCTTCCCATTCGCGCTGCCTTCACTCTTCCCATTCGCGCTGCCTTCACTCTTCCCATTCGCGCTGCCTTCACTCTTCCCATTCGCGCTGCCTTCACTCTTCCCATTCGCGCTGCCTTCACTCTTCCCATTCGCGCTGCCTTCACTCTTCCCATTCGCGCTGCCTTCACTCTTCCCATTCGCGCTGCCTTCACTCTTCCCATTCGCGCTGCCTTCACTCTTCCCATTCGCGCTGCCTTCACTCTTCCCATTCGCGCTGCCTTCACTCTTCCCATTCGCGCTGCCTTCACTCTTCCCATTCGCGCTGCCTTCACTCTTCCCATTCGCGCTGCCTTCACTCTTCCCATTCGCGCTGCCTTCACTCTTCCCATTCGCGCTGCCTTCACTCTTCCCATTCGCGCTGCCTTCACTCTTCCCATTCGCGCTGCCTTCACTCTTCCCATTCGCGCTGCCTTCACTCTTCCCATTCGCGCTGCCTTCACTCTTCCCATTCGCGCTGCCTTCACTCTTCCCATTCGCGCTGCCTTCACTCTTCCCATTCGCGCTGCCTTCACTCTTCCCATTCGCGCTGCCTTCACTCTTCCCATTCGCGCTGCCTTCACTCTTCCCATTCGCGCTGCCTTCACTCTTCCCATTCGCGCTGCCTTCACTCTTCCCATTCGCGCTGCCTTCACTCTTCCCATTCGCGCTGCCTTCACTCTTCCCATTCGCGCTGCCTTCACTCTTCCCATTCGCGCTGCCTTCACTCTTCCCATTCGCGCTGCCTTCACTCTTCCCATTCGCGCCGCCTTCACTCTTCCCATTCGCGCCGCCTTCACTCTTCCCATTCGCGCCGCCTTCACTCTTCCCATTCGCGCCGCCTTCACTCTTCCCATTCGCGCCGCCTTCACTCTTCCCATTCGCGCCGCCTTCACTCTTCCCATTCGCGCCGCCTTCACTCTTCCCATTCGCGCCGCCTTCACTCTTCCCATTCGCGCCGCCTTCACTCTTCCCATTCGCGCCGCCTTCACTCTTCCCATTCGCTCCGCCTTCACTCTTCCCATTCGCTCCGCCTTCACTCTTCCCATTCGCTCCGCCTTCACTCTTCCCATTCGCTCCGCCTTCACTCTTCCCATTCGCTCCGCCTTCACTCTTCCCATTCGCTCCGCCTTCACTCTTCCCATTCGCTCCGCCTTCACTCTTCCCATTCGCTCCGCCTTCACTCTTCCCATTCGCTCCGCCTTCACTCTTCCCATTCGCTCCGCCTTCACTCTTCCCATTCGCTCCGCCTTCACTCTTCCCATTCGCTCCGCCTTCACTCTTCCCATTCGCTCCGCCTTCACTCTTCCCATTCGCTCCGCCTTCACTCTTCCCATTCGCTCCGCCTTCACTCTTCCCATTCGCTCCGCCTTCACTCTTCCCATTCGCTCCGCCTTCACTCTTCCCATTCGCTCCGCCTTCACTCTTCCCATTCGCTCCGCCTTCACTCTTCCCATTCGCTCCGCCTTCACTCTTCCCATTCGCTCCGCCTTCACTCTTCCCATTCGCTCCGCCTTCACTCTTCCCATTCGCTCCGCCTTCACTCTTCCCATTCGCTCCGCCTTCACTCTTCCCATTCGCTCCGCCTTCACTCTTCCCATTCGCTCCGCCTTCACTCTTCCCATTCGCTCCGCCTTCACTCTTCCCATTCGCTCCGCCTTCACTCTTCCCATTCGCTCCGCCTTCACTCTTCCCATTCGCTCCGCCTTCACTCTTCCCATTCGCTCCGCCTTCACTCTTCCCATTCGCTCCGCCTTCACTCTTCCCATTCGCTCCGCCTTCACTCTTCCCATTCGCTCCGCCTTCACTCTTCCCATTCGCTCCGCCTTCACTCTTCCCATTCGCTCCGCCTTCACTCTTCCCATTCGCTCCGCCTTCACTCTTCCCATTCGCTCCGCCTTCACTCTTCCCATTCGCTCCGCCTTCACTCTTCCCATTCGCTCCGCCTTCACTCTTCCCATTCGCTCCGCCTTCACTCTTCCCATTCGCTCCGCCTTCACTCTTCCCATTCGCTCCGCCTTCACTCTTCCCATTCGCTCCGCCTTCACTCTTCCCATTCGCTCCGCCTTCACTCTTCCCATTCGCTCCGCCTTCACTCTTCCCATTCGCTCCGCCTTCACTCTTCCCATTCGCTCCGCCTTCACTCTTCCCATTCGCTCCGCCTTCACTCTTCCCATTCGCTCCGCCTTCACTCTTCCCATTCGCTCCGCCTTCACTCTTCCCATTCGCTCCGCCTTCACTCTTCCCATTCGCTCCGCCTTCACTCTTCCCATTCGCTCCGCCTTCACTCTTCCCATTCGCTCCGCCTTCACTCTTCCCATTCGCTCCGCCTTCACTCTTCCCATTCGCTCCGCCTTCACTCTTCCCATTCGCTCCGCCTTCACTCTTCCCATTCGCTCCGCCTTCACTCTTCCCATTCGCTCCGCCTTCACTCTTCCCATTCGCTCCGCCTTCACTCTTCCCATTCGCTCCGCCTTCACTCTTCCCATTCGCTCCGCCTTCACTCTTCCCATTCGCTCCGCCTTCACTCTTCCCATTCGCTCCGCCTTCACTCTTCCCATTCGCTCCGCCTTCACTCTTCCCATTCGCTCCGCCTTCACTCTTCCCATTCGCTCCGCCTTCACTCTTCCCATTCGCTCCGCCTTCACTCTTCCCATTCGCTCCGCCTTCACTCTTCCCATTCGCTCCGCCTTCACTCTTCCCATTCGCTCCGCCTTCACTCTTCCCATTCGCTCCGCCTTCACTCTTCCCATTCGCTCCGCCTTCACTCTTCCCATTCGCTCCGCCTTCACTCTTCCCATTCGCTCCGCCTTCACTCTTCCCATTCGCTCCGCCTTCACTCTTCCCATTCGCTCCGCCTTCACTCTTCCCATTCGCTCCGCCTTCACTCTTCCCATTCGCTCCGCCTTCACTCTTCCCATTCGCTCCGCCTTCACTCTTCCCATTCGCTCCGCCTTCACTCTTCCCATTCGCTCCGCCTTCACTCTTCCCATTCGCTCCGCCTTCACTCTTCCCATTCGCTCCGCCTTCACTCTTCCCATTCGCTCCGCCTTCACTCTTCCCATTCGCTCCGCCTTCACTCTTCCCATTCGCTCCGCCTTCACTCTTCCCATTCGCTCCGCCTTCACTCTTCCCATTCGCTCCGCCTTCACTCTTCCCATTCGCTCTGCCTTCACTCTTCCCATTCGCTCTGCCTTCACTCTTCCCATTCGCTCTGCCTTCACTCTTCCCATTCGCTCTGCCTTCACTCTTCCCATTCGCTCTGCCTTCACTCTTCCCATTCGCTCTGCCTTCACTCTTCCCATTCGCTCTGCATTCACTCTTCCCATTCGCTCTGCCTTCACTCTTCCCATTCGCTCTGCCTTCACTCTTCCCATTCGCTCTGCCTTCACTCTTCCCATTCGCTCTGCCTTCACTCTTCCCATTCGCTCTGCCTTCACTCTTCCCATTCGCTCTGCCTTCACTCTTCCCATTCGCTCTGCCTTCACTCTTCCCATTCGCTCTGCCTTCACTCTTCCCATTCGCTCTGCCTTCACTCTTCCCATTCGCTCTGCCTTCACTCTTCCCATTCGCTCTGCCTTCACTCTTCCCATTCGCTCTGCCTTCACTCTTCCCATTCGCTCTGCCTTCACTCTTCCCATTTGAGGCTCAGACCTGACCACTGTTCTATTGGTCTGAATATTTCCTGGCCCAGAGGGGTCATTCCCCCTCAGCAGTATCCAAAGGGGTATACTTATTGCTGAGGGGAATGGCCAACAGGGTACTCTGCACTGCCTGCCTACTCCCTTTCCGTGTCCTATCACCCAGTTACCTTCCTCCTGCCTCCCAAGTGCAATTACTTTTCTGAACTCTTATCCAGCCTCCAAAATGATCTGGAGTCCATCCAGTTCCAATTCCCTAACATAGTCTGTCAGGAGCTGCAGTTGGATGCACTTCTTGAAGATGATGTCATCAGGGATATTGTTGGCTTCCCTGCCTATCCACATTCTGCAAGAGGACATGTCATGCTTGATAAGCATTTGCAACACTAGCATTAGCTGGCAATTAGGAGAGATGTTCTGAGAAAACCCCTCTACACACAAAAAAGGACAAATCCAGTGTTCAGTGTTCTCACACCCAGCAACACGGAACACGAAACATTTATTGCTGGTTTCTAACTGGTTCGTCCCCTTGGTTAAGATACTCTCACAATGAGGCGTTTCGGAGCAAAGCTGCTGTGGTGGGTTTCTCAATCATCTGGTTCTATAAGGACAAGGGCATAAGGCACACAAGAACACAACTGTTAGTAGGTTCTGTGATGTTTCTTTTATTGTAAAAAAGGAACCTGGTTCTTTTAAAACAAATTATAGCTGAAGAACTCGCTCAGGACCAATGTGGAGGCATCCATCTCGAATCCCACTCAAGCTGCAAGTAATCTCTGACTCAGTCTCGTGGACAGAAGCACTAGAATGTTATCATTACAGGTTGTACCATACCACACAGCATCCAAGAGGAAACTTGCTCCCCCGCCGCACCCCCCCCCCCCCACCTTCTTAAGGATAATTAGGGCCAGCCAGCAAAACTTTCATCCTACAATGAAAATAAATACAAAATCGGAATATCACTAAAGATGATCGCAATGAATACATTTCTATTTCAGCACTCATATGGTATGGATTTAGAATTTTCTACATTTAAAGCCAAATCATAAAAATGTTCTTTATGCTTCCAAGCACAAAATTGTTATGTGTCAAAATTTTATCACTTTTGAAAAGTACTGCCTGCAAACACTTTGCTAGCTTTGTAGTATGCAATTTTCTAATGGTGATTCTTTTGTGTTGACATCCAGCAAGTAATGTCATCATAAAAGGAGTAAGGGCAAGTATAATGACATTTATTCACATTAAGAAACCTACATAATTTAACTTATGTTTTAAATTTTTCTCCAAATACATTAATATTTAAATTAAAAATGTACCATGATTTATAATAGGCCTTAAATAAAAGGGTGCTTTCAAAAAATGGGTGGATAATTTTAAAATATTCACCCATGGCAACAACAAAATACTCATACAATGACTTGAGAACGAAAAGGTGGTTCAATGACAATTCTCAATTAAATTTAAATTTGGACATACAGCATGGTTACAGCCCATTCTAGCCCACGAGCCCATGCCGTCCAAATTCACCATTGGACCAATAAACACAATTTTGGAGGATGGGAGGAAACCAGGGCGCCCAGAATAAACCCAAGCAGAAGTGAGGAGACGGTACAAATTCCTTAAAGACAACAATGGATTCAAACCCAGGTCACTGGTCCTGTAATTGCATTGCGCTAACTACTCTGTTAACTGTGCCATCCAATTCTGATTTCTTTTTCAATTAAAGGCTTATAACAAAGTGCACTGTGGACTCTGTGGAGAAGCAGGAATCAAACAGCAACTCCTGGGATTTCCATGTGTCAGTTCCAGCAGTTGCTGTTTGATTTCCCTGGTTTTAGCCCTCATTACAGCTTCGGCTTTAAGGAGTTACAAAATCCAAATAACGAACAGTAAAAGACCCAAAGGTGCATCCTTCTTACCATCTTAAACAGCTGCAAAATACACATAAATTACTGACAACTATCTCCATAGTACTGGAACTGGCCTTTAGTGTTGTGGAATCTGCACAATATAATAGCGATCTTTTCACTGCTTCAGAACCATAGAACACTACAGCACAGAAATGGTCCCTTCAGCCTATCTCGTCTGTGTCAAACTATATTTTTCCTCAGGCATATCCTTCACTACATTTATCACAATCTGATTAACAAAGACCATGTAGAAAACAAAATGGTTTGCTTGCAATTAAGCCAAAAAGCAAAGTAAATGCTGTGGGAAAAAGTTCAAACTGTTCATTAGCAGAAATAGCAGGAGAATGAAATAGCCATGGACACATATAGAAAGCAGGGATCATCACATTTGCTGCCCTTGGATACCCTGACCACATTTGGTTTCACTGCCATTCAGGGAACAGAATACCTTCCTTGACATAAACCAGACAACTGGCCTGACCTACTCCTTTTTCTCCCCCTACCACCACCACCCTATGTCTAAATTCATCAATAGTTTATTGACTATAGCAAGGAAATTTAAAAACTTACCTTCTTCATCTGGTACAAAGCAGAAACAGCATCGAGCTTCCTGCAATATTTAAAAAAAAGTCATGTTGAATGTAGTCTTTAGAAAGTTGAGGTTTTATTTTGGACAAAACCACTTTATTCAAATGTACATTATTCTTTAAAAAAAATATATTTCCCCTTTGAGAATGCATGGATAATGAACAATTCTACATTAAATTTCAACTTTAAGCCATACAAAAAAAAGGCCTTTAGTACTCAAAAACTTTTCTTTCTGCTATTTAGGTCTGTTAGAGACCTATGCAATTCTACAGACAGTGAACAATCTTGGAGTTCTTTCACTACAACCATTAAAGAGATTGTAGTTAACTCCATGACACTCACTCTCTTCCCCCTTCTTAATGCCAACATTTTGAACTGGGGTGTAAAGAACAGATTGGTAACTAAAGACAACTGCAAGTGATCCAGCAGAGTTCAATATCATGGCAAAATGAAAATAGATGCAGGTGATTTCATTAGTGATTGCAGCCATTCAAGAAGGGAATCCACCATTGAAGGTAATAATTGCCTGGCTTTGTATGGGTTATTGCCAATCAGAACCATTCAACAGGTAGCTCAACTTCCACACTATAATTTACTCCAAAGTCAGACTGTATAAAGTAAAAAAAAACTATAGCCCCTTATTCAACCATATGTCAACATTGTTGCTCAAATACCAACAATGGAAACAACTTGCCTGTCACATTGTGGGCAAATTGGATCCCAAAATGCAGACTAAGCTGTTGTTGCTGTCCATGGTACAAGACCACAACGATATTCTTGCCAGATTGTTATAAACTCACATCTCCCCAGCCTATTTGAATGTTTGCAGAGTCTAAGCTTCTATTAATGCACTCTCCGTACATTTATAATAATTAAACATATTCCACCTATCAAGCTCTCAAAGCAAATATTTGAAAGGAAACTTGTTAATAGGTTCTTGAAAATAATTCAAAGATTTTCTTGCATACGAACTTTGTTCTGAATATTTCTCTGGCGGTGCAATCTCTCCAGAGGAAGCAACAAAAATATTAAGGTGCGTCCTCGAAGAAGTACTTTTGTGAAATGCAAGTCTTGAACCAATCCACCTTCAAATGACAAGGGGAACAAATTACATTGAATCTATCTTCTAAAAAAAAGTTGAAGGACAGAATGACCCTTCTGAAAGGGGGGGGTGGGGGTGGGGGGTGGGGGGCAGGACAGATCTTCAAAGCAAACAATTTACATTTTATCAAAATCTGCTTAGTGTGTTTCTAATCAAAATTTCAATAAAATCTACCTTTCTATTGTGTAAATATCACCACTATTTTAACAAGGGCCTATGAATATTCCACTGGTTTAAAACCATGGCTTAAACCAGTAGGCAACATACTTTTTTATAAAATGGTTGCTAAATTTAGAGACATCTTGGAAAAAAAGTTCCACACACAAAGTGTTAACTCTAGGAAAAACAAAATCACTGATGGAACATTGAATCAGCAATGAAGGTTGAAATCAGTCTATACACAATCTTATTCTTGTTATTTCCACTTTGGGTAATTAAATAAATACTCACCGTGGGCTCAGATGCTGAGATGCTGCTCACTCCTAGGGTTATTGAGCTAGAACGTGTTGTAGAAGTTAAACTAAAAGCAGGAATGAAAGAAGGCATTTAAAACTGGAATCTCTCAAAGAACCCTGTAGGAAACCATTTATTATAAAATAAACAAAGAAGCTGGAGGAACTCAATGGGTCAGGCAGCATCAATGAAGATAAATGAAGGTGGGGGAATTGGAGAGACGGATAGGGGCAGGAGACCATGCAAGTGGGACGAGGGGGAAGGAAAGGTTAGAGACCAGTGTATGAGCCCAAGGTCAGACCTCTTGTGTGGGAAGGGTGAGGAGAATTAAAATGGCTTCAACTGAGTGCCAACTTCTAACTAAACATAGAGCACAGCTGCTCGAAATGATTGTTCAATCTGAGCTTAGTCTTACCAATGGAGGGGTGGGGGAAAGGAGGGGGCACAGCAAGAGTACCGAAAGCAGTGGATTAGTTTGGATGAGGTGAATGTGAAACTGTCCCTCACCTGGAAAGTCTGTTTATGGCCCTGGATGGAGGAGAAGGGAGAGATGTAGGGAGAAGTCTCACACCTTCTGCAGTTACTGTGGGAAGTGCCCAAGGGGTTGGATGGGTAGGTGTGGAGAGAAGAGTGAACCAGGGAGTCACAGAGAGAATGATCCCTTGTGAAAAGCTGAGAAAGTTAGGGAAGGGAAAATGTGGCTGGTGGAGGGAATTAGACAGAAGTTGGGCAAGTGTGAGGTACAGAGACTGGCGGGGAGGGAACTGAGAACCAAGGGTATTCCATCTTTGTTCTGTCTTAGGGAAGAGGGGTGAGGGAAGAAGTGCATGAAATGTAGGAGGGGTTTTTGTCAATGAAATCCGGAGAGAAAAGCCACATTTCTTGAAGAGAAAGGCCATTTTGGATGTCCCCCAGTGGAAGGTCTCATCCCAGAACAGGCAAGGAGGTGGAGGAATCGGGAAGGGATAGTGTTCTTACAAAAGACAGGGTGGGCAGGTAGCCATGTGCTTGTAATAAATGTCTATGGATAATTTGTCTCCAGAAAGGGGGCAGAGGTATCAGAAATAGTCCGAGTAAATTTAACAGCAAAATTAAAACAATCGTCGTCATGCTCTGCAACGGTAAAAGAGACCATACCAATGTAGTGGAGAAAGTGTGTAGGAATGCACAAGAGCAAGATTTGAACTGTCAGTGTTTCACATTAACTAACAAAGAGAGGCATTTCTAGGGCCTTGGCTACATCCTGGGTTTGGACAAAATGGGAAGAGGAGCCCAAAAGGTAAGTGCAAGGATGAGTTCTGCCATGCAGAGGAGTGTTGGTAATCTGTGTTCAACAAAGACACTGGGTAGTTTCATGGTTTTGGTGGTTGAGTATTTAGGAACCCCTTTCAATTACATGGTGAAGATGATGTGGGAGGAGTCACAGAAATGGAATTTTCTATGGCAGCCAGCCAATATGTAAGGCATCACAGATGTCAGTTAATCTTGATGAAGGGTTCCAACCCAAAACATCAATGATCTGTTTATCTCCATGGTTACTGCCTAATCAGCTGAATCCTTCCAGCTTCTCTTTCGTCACTCAAAATTCAAGTTTCTCTTTCATTTATTGTAAATAACATCTCACCAAAGTATCCCCCACCAACATGCTCAGATGGGTTCATAACTTATAGCAGCAAGAATAAATTCAGGATTAAATATTTATCTAATTAAATTGCAAAATTAAAATGGCCAACCCACATCCATTTGCTTCTATCAACAACGTGGAAAGCTCCAAGTTCCTCCCTAAAGACCTCTTTCCTCCCTTAAAATGATCCTTAAACCTTTGCTCTAGGGCCAAATTTATTATCTGTGCCATCATATCCTTACGCCACTGGTTTCATACATCTCCCAGCATTTTGCTCCACATTAAATGCTCTGCGTAAATGGAAACTGCTGTTGTCATGGTAAAAAGCATTTTCCCTGCAATTATACTATTACTTAGTGTCCTGATCTAATCTCCATATCTGTTAAATGAACACATTTAAGTTCTTTCTCAATAACAAGAGGCACTGGAACAAAGCTGCAACAAAGTTTGAATTGGATAAGCACTTGAATTAATTTGTGATTTGATGAACCAGAGATCATCTTTGCTCACATTCTTTTCATCTGTGCATTTCCTTTCATCGATCAAGATTTCAAAACATAAAAGTGCTAGGGGCTTGCAGTCAGCACAACATTTGATTTGACTGGGCTTTCTCTCTCTGAAGTTCTGAATATTTTAGAGTTCAGTCTCAAAGCTATAACACCCCCCAGATGTTGGCTTATTTGCTCTGAACAATAAAGTTCAGATTAACGTACCAGGCGTACAGGACACAGCCATACATGATTATGGCACCCAGGACAGACACAAGCTTATCATCTGTTTGAAGACCGTGGCCCAACAGCTGCGGAATGCATATTGTGGTATTGACTCCATCCTTCATCACTGATGAGAAATTAAAAGCAATATATGCCATGAAGAGTCTCAGAGAAATTATAACTATTTTAAAGCAATATCAAGTTCAAATGGTCCCCCAAAATATTTTTCTTTCAATTTTTGCCAAAATGTACCCATACCATATTCTGCAGGTGTGTTGGCCAGTGAAGAGAAAGTAAGATACATCACATAGCAGCTGATTACTCCAGATTGCAGAAGACCAGAGTTTGGTTGATCTAAAACAGAAAGTTAAAAGAGAATCATTCACATGGAGATACTCACAATATTTGGCTAGTTTGCAAAGCAAACTTAAAAAGGAGGAACCACATCTTTCATTTTTGTAATAGAACCCTATTCAAAAGTATTTCCCTTCATGATCTGCTCTGAGGTGCGATGGAGTTGGGGAACCATACATGGATTAATGGTCTTTTTAATTAGCACAAAATACCAATAAGGCAGTACAAATTCACAGAATTTCAGGCAAAACTCAGAGGACAAAGTATCTATCAAAAATATAACACTCCCTGCTTAACCATAACTGATCAAAACCATCCGGATTCTGCAGGTGCATTATAATGAGGAAGTTGCGGTCAGAGGTTCAATAAAAACACAAAAATGCTGCAGGAACTCAGCAGGTCACGCAGCGACCATAGGAGGTAGAGATTTATCACCAATATTACAGGTCTGAGCCTGAAGAATTTAAGGTGTGAGGAAAAAGCAGTCAGGAGCCTGAATAAAAACTCTTGGTACCTTGATGAAGGACACAAGCCCAAAACGTTATGTATTTTTACCTTTGTGATATAAAGGACACTGTTTGACCTGATGAATTTCTCCAGCATCATCTTTTTACTTCAACCACTGTGTCTGCGTACTTTCGTATTTTACTTCAGACAAAAGGCCTGAAATAAAACACATGGATAAGAGGGCAAAGAGTGGAAAGGTGAGAATTGATCAGGGGAGGGGGTTGGCTCTGTGAATACAGAGCTGGAGGAAAGGAGACAGAGGGAAAGCAGAAGGGAAGAGGAAGGGAAGGGGTGGGGGGCGGGGGGAAATGACATGTAGGTTAATGGAAACTAGAGAATTCAAAAATAACGCCATCTAGTTGGAGGGTGCCCAGATGGAATATGAGGCATTGCTTCTCCAATTTGTGGGAGATCTGAGTCTGGTAGTACATGAGGCATGTCAGCGTGGGAATGGATGGGATCGTGTTAGGGAATTGGAATTGAAAGGAGTTCCCACTGGGAGATACCTGCTACTGCAGTGCAGAGAACAAAAGGTGCTCAACGAAGTGATTTCCCGGTCTACATGCAGTAGATGACCCTCTCCCCCTCCCCCCACCCCGCAGATTCACAAATGAAGTGTTGTTTCACTTGGAAGGACTGTCCTGGGCCCTGAATGGCAGCAAGGGGTGGAGGTGCGGATGGAAGCGAACCATCTCTTCTGTGTGGTCAGAGAGGTAGGCACTAAGGGGGCGGTTGATGGGAAGGGAAGAGTGGACGAAGGAGTCACGGAGGCAGCGATCCCTGCAGAAGGCAAAGGGAGGAGAAAGACATGTCTAGTGGTGAAACTATGTCATAGGTGACTCACCTGTTGCAATCTCCTCATGCTGAATCTAAGGAAATGAAACATCTCTCTGCTACTATTTTTCTTAAATTTAATAAGTGATTTTTTTTGAAATTGTGAACATAATCTTAACCCTCATATTATACGTTTCAAATTTGATCACAAATATTTCAAATTATAGCAGATATTAAATAGAATTGCACTGCTGGATTCCCCCACAGCTAATGCTGCCAGCAATGTGCAGAGAGAAGTTCTTGCCATGGAAATAATTAGATCTCAAAGAGGAGTTTTCCTGCTCAGCTGTCATTGCTGTGGACTGAAAGTTTTAAACCCACACAAGATGTTTCACCTGATAATAAAAACACTGAAAATAAAGTATTTAAGGGGGAAATGCTCAAGTGCTGGAGAAACTCGGCAGATCACGCAGCATCCATTGGAAGGAAAGGGTAGCCGATGTTTTGGGCCTGGCCCTTTGTCAGGAATAAATTCCACAGAGGAAGCTCCGCTGGTTTCTGATTTTTAAGTCTTATCTGAGGTGTGTGTGGTAAAGTTTCTCCAAGCAATGGGACTGAAAAGAAATTAACGGCCAAGAAGTATTGAAAAAAAGGAATGCATTGTGTATATGAGGTATATAGAGATATTAGGGATTGTAAAAGTTAAGGAGCCATTATTGAAAGGAGAGAACATAATTCAAGGGTTAAGTAATTTCAACTGTTTAATTTTCAAGCCAAAAATATATTTGAATATTTTTCAACAGAAAATTCCAGTCATCTGCAAAATTGGACACTAATCAACGTCAAAGGAAACTCTGCTCCTCTTTCTGGCAGTGAACCAAACACCTCAACTCCAAAGCATCACAAGTGCTGACTTCCCAGAAGAGCCAAGGCATCATGACCATATCTGCACTGCAAGTGAAAGCAATACAAGAAAACCACAGTACTGTTATTTGTCATGATAATGAATATGTATGAGATGTACCGGAAGTCACGTGGTATGAGAGAGAGATAAGAACACAAGCAGGAGAACAAAGGAAACGGGTGAATAAAGCCACTGGGAAGTTTACCTGATAAAACTAGTGTTTAATGTTTCATTAACTTCACATTTTGGGCCACAAATGTGACATTGGCGACGAGGATGAAAGAAGCTTGAAGAAAATTAAAGACTAAACAAGATTACAGAGGTTTACAGACAACTTCAAGGTGATAAGAATTTTCTCTGTGACTCAGTACTTTTGGGGCTGGAATATTTCCTCATGGCTGGTGCAGACAGTGACTTTCTAACACATAGTGGAATTGCTCATTTTGACCCAACGGGTGATGCAAGCACTGTAAGTGTGAAGTGGAAGGCATGGCTGGAAGAATTTGAATCCTACGCCGACAGTCGTGGCCTATTTCTAGATACCGGTACAGTTGAACAAAAAGCGCAGAGAAGGGTGTTACTTCTTTTCACTGCAGGACCCTCAGTTCGGGAAACATTTAAGACACTTTTGAATACTGAAAGAAAGGATGAGTACCGGAAAGCGGTAGATGCATTAAATGCACACTATGTAGTGACACCGAATGCTACATTTCAACGCCATTTGTTTCGGAGAACGAGACAAGAAGATGGCCAGACAATTGCTCAGTACGTGACGAGACTACGCCAGCTAGCTGTTGGATGCAATTACATGCCAGCTGATTTGGACAACCAATTATTGGATCAAGTCGTACAGCACTGTAGATCAGATAAACTCAGAAGACGTCTACTGGAAAGAGGGAGTGAGTTGGAACTCACCGATGCTTTAACCATTGCTGCTGCATTAGAGGCTGTTGAAGGGCAATTTCATACCATGACCCTGAAAGACAACTCAAGCCAGCAAATTAAGAGGCTCTCACATCGCCATAATCAGCCAAGATATACGCCGACACATGACGTGGAGTGTTATCGATGTGGAAACCGAGGTCACTTTGGAAAAGACCCATATTGCCCGGCCAAAGGCAAAGTTTGCAGAAAGTGTGGAGGTAAGGACCACTTTGCAAAGAAGTGCAAAAGCAAGTCCAATGCAGATCAGAAGAGGAAGAGTACAACTTCCAAAGGCAAAGCCTGGGGGAAAGGAAAGTATCCTGGAAAGAAAGATACCATTCGCCAAATAGACGGTGACGATGATGATACCAAGGAGGAACAGAGTTGTTACCAATTTACGTTGAATGAAGTACGTCATGAGAAGGTCCCAGTGATCATTGGTGGAGTGACAGTTCAGGTCATTATAGACTCAGGTAGTGACAGAAATGTGATTGATCGACATTTATGGGAGAAGTTGAAAAAGAAAAAGATCATCTGTACCTCAAAGAAGTATTCCAAGAAACTGTATCCATACACAGCAACCAAGCCATTGCAGACCATTGGATGTTTTACTGCAACTGTTGAAGCTGGAGATAAGTACACCGAAGCAGAGTTTATGGTCATAGAAGAGAGGGGAGAACCATTGCTGAGTAGAAGAAGCAAGACCTGCCAATACTTCATATTGGAGCTTGTGTCAATTCAATTCAGTCATACAAGGATATGAAGCAAGAATTCCCCGCAGTCTTCCAAGGAGTAGGAAAGCTGAAAGGTCGACAATTGAAGCTAGCAGTAGATGAAACAGTCAAACCCAAGGCACAACCAATGCGCCGAACTCCGTTTGGACTTCGTGGGAAAGTCGAAGCCAAAATTAAAGAATTGATCGAACAAGACATTATTGAACCTGTGGAACATTCGACACAATGGGTCAGTCCCGTAGTGATTGTGCCCAAACCAAAGGGTGACATAAGACTATGTGTTGACATGAGAATGGCCAATGAAGTTATAATTAGAGAATGACACCCTATACCAACGGTGGAGGAAATACTTCACGAACTAACTACCAGTAAGGTATTCTCAAAAATTGATCTGAAATGGGGCTATCATCAATTAGAGCTGGATCCAGGTTCCCGAGATGTAACAACATTTGTGACTCACTGTGGATTGTATCGTTACAAGAGACTATCATTTGGAATTAATGCAGCTTCGGAGATCTACCAGTATGAAATCCATCGAGTGATTCAAGGCATTCCTGGAGTTGCCAACATTTCTGACGACATCATAGTCCATGCACCAACGAAGGAAGAGCATGACAAACGGTTGAGGCGTGTACTATCTAGACTACAGGAGGCAGGCCTTACCGTAAATGGAAACAAGTGCCAGTTTGGTGTGTCAGAAATGGACTTCATGGGACACAGACTTACACGGAAAGGACTAAACCCTGCAGAGGCCAAGGTGAAAGCTATAGAAGAGGCACGTGCACCTCAGAACGCAACAGAGGTGAGGAGTTTCCTAGGATTGGTCAATTTTTGTGCAAAGTTCATTCCTAATTTCGCTACAGTGGCAGAACCACTAAGGAAACTAACCAGGAAAGGTGTACCATTTCATTTTGGATCTGAGCAGAAGAAAGCATTCACAGCGCTGAAGCAAAGCCTGACAGATGCAAAAACTCTTGGATATTACGATCCGGCGGCATCAACCAAAGTCATAGCGGATGCCAGCCCGGTTGGTTTAGGAGCAGTGTTGGTCCAGATGCATGATGGAGGACCAAGAATCATTGCCTATGCCACCAGATCGTTATCAGATGTGGAAAGAAGATACTCTCAGACAGAGAAAGAAGCACTTGGACTTGTATGGGCCTGTGAGAGGGCCACAAATGTGACACTATTCAGAAAAATAGTGAATTGCACAAAAGGAAACCCCACATAATGAAGAACCAACTGCGGAGCAAGGAGATTCTTGGTCTGTTTTTTTACTGTTGGAGCTCAAACACAAACAATGGCCAGTTGGCAAATTCAGAGAAGCTATGGACCACATTACAGCACAGGTGTTGACCTCTCCAAAAGAATAGGATGGACGACACCGTTGGAGAGGAAGTGTGGATAGGAGGCATAGGAAAGATGGAGAATTGTGTAAAGAAAAGTAATGAGATAACATATTTGTAGCTGGGATGGCATCAGATTATCTGTCAGAATAACATCAAGGAAATGTGAAGTGTGCCATTTCCTAACACGCAATAACAATAGCATACCTTCAAACCCCTCAGACACTATGTTACTGCAGGTGGGTGTGCTTACTTTGTCCTTTAACACTGGTCAGAAATCACAGATAGTCAGGAAGTTTCCTGCTTCAAAATTTCCCATCTTTTATTGTTCCATGACCTAGTTCCATTTAAACACTTTTCACAATCTTAGACACTTGTATCATCTTTCCAGTGTCTGAGAAAGACGCTCTTCTTCATCATCCAAGCACCTCTTTGTGTGAATGATAAAGCACAATGGACTGAATCATAAATGCATCTGCCATAGCATAATGTAATCACAGCCCTGCACGGTCAGGGAAAAGAACGAGGAGTTTTTTTTAAATTTAGTGGAGGAGTAGACAAATTGCAGAATCATTGGAAAAATAGAAAGAGCATATAAAAGACATTGCTGAGAATGGAGAGTTAACTGCAGTATGAACAGCTGAACTGGCTTAATGCTCCCTACAATAGGCCCTCTGGCTCTCTTCCATCTCCTCTGACTACAAACTAGTTGGAATAGTAACAAGTGCTGTCATGAGATGTCATGACAGCTGAAATAGCAAAGCCTGGCTGAAACTGGAGTTGTCATAGTATAAAAACCAAATAATTATTTTTTAAAAAACACAAGAGAAAAAATTTCAAAGTTAGTGAAATAAAGTGTGAGAAAGAAAGGAAGAAAAGGAAAATAGTGAAAGTTGGGTTGAAAGAAAAAGAGAAACTCACTAGTAAAATGTGTTTGCTTTGGTCTGGGCACAATTAATACCCATTAAAGTGTAGAAAGATTAGATCAATAACTATTAACCAATGAAGAATTGTCTGCAAACATTTTCAAGAGTTGAAAGCCAGTCACAGATCAGTCTTGATGACTAAATCATACCTTTGCAACCCTAAAGATCAGCCAATTCATCAGTTAACTGCTTTTTTTAGTTATAGCAATTCTATTCCCCACCCCCACCCTCATTCTCTAATAAATTTCTTGCCATTCAATCATCTACTTCTAACACCCTTTCAATTTGTGTATTCCAGATCACAACTTCCCATGACACCACAACTATTGGCAGAATCACAAATGCCAATGAGGAAGTGTACAGGAGGGAGATGGATCAGCTCGTTGAATGGAGGAACAACCAGAACCTTGCACTCAACATCAGCAAAACCAAGGAGATGATTGTGGACTTCAGGAGGAAGTCAAGGGAACACATCCTAGTCCTTGGTTCGGCTGGGAGTCGGAGGAGGAGCTTGGAGAGAGTCGGGCTGTGAATCAGAGGAGGAGGAGCTTGCTGAAAGTGAGGAGAAGGTAAGCTATTAAAGTCAAAGGGCTTACCGGGGCTTGGGCCTACTTGATTCGGCTGGGAGTCGGAGGAGGAGCTTGGAGAGAGTCGGGCTGTGAGTCAGAGGAGGAGGAGCTTGCTGAAAGTGAGGCAGAGGAGGAGGAGGAGCTTGCTGAAAGTTAGGAGAAGGTAAGCTATTAAAGTCGGGGGCTTACCGGTGCTTGGGCCTACTTGGTTCGGCTGGGAGTCGGAGGAGGAGCTTGGAGAGAGTCGGGCTGTGAGTCAGAGGAGGAGGAGCTTGCTGAAAGTGACAGGGTTAATTGGTCAAGGGGCCAATAAAAGGAGTGAAAGGGGAGGGAGCGGCCAGTGAGGAGTGGCTCAGTGAGAGTGGAGCAGTGAAGGAGTGAGACTTCCTGGCTTTGGCTTATCAGGCTTCGGCGAAAGCAGGCAAGGAGAAAAGGTAAGCTGAGTTATTTGCCTTCGTATTCAGTCATGCCAATAGGGTTAGTGCTCTGTACTGGGTATCAGATGTGGGAACAATGGGTGACCTCCACCCTCCCAAATGACCACATCTGCACCAGGTGTACTGAGATGCAGTTACTAAGGGAGCAAATTAGGGATATGGAGTTGCAGATTGATGACCTGCGGCTTGTAAGGGAGAGTGAGGAGTTAATCGACTCAACTTTCAGGGCGATAAATACTCCAGAACCCGTGTCAGGTAAGTGGGAAACCGTCACGGGGGGAAAGAAAAAAGCGAGAAAAACGGAGAGCACACCACAGTGACTATCCCACTCAGCAACAGTTATGTTGTGTTAGATTCTGTTGAGGGAGATGACCGGACAGAAGATAGCCATGGTGTGATAGTACAGATCTATCACCAATGTACATAGTGTATATAGTTACTGTATCTAGACTGTGCTTACAGCGATTGGCTGAGAGCTAAGCCACACCTATTGTCTGGGCCTTAAAGGGTTGTGTCCCTAGCCAGGTCGGATCATTCCGGACTGGTCGGCCACCTGTGAAGAGCTCCTGTCTTTTGCTAATGAAAGCCTTGGTTTGGATCAACAAGTCTTTGGTTCTTTCGACGAGCTCTACACATGGGCACCAGGTCAATGGCAATGAGCCTGGCAGAATGGTGCAAAAAAAAAAGGAAAAGGAGAAATGCAGTAGTTATTGGGGACTCCATTGTCAGGGGTACAGACAGGAGGTTCTGTGAGCCAGAAAAGTATACCTGCATGGTGTGCTGCCTCCCTGGTGCAAGGGTACAATATATCACAAATCGGGTCCAAAATATTCTGAGAGGAGAGGGAGAGCAGCCTGATGTATTGATACTTGTGGGTACAAACAACATTGACAAGAAAAGGGAGGAGGTAATGAAAATGGATTACAGTGAACTGGGACGAAAGCTGAAAGACAGGAACCTACCTGTTCCAAATGCAAGTGATGAAAAGAATGTAAGGATAAGGAAAATGAACGTGTGGCTGAGGGGCTGGGGTACAAGGCAAGGATTTGGCTTCTTGGATCATTGGGATCTCTTTTGGGAAAGGCATGATCTTTATAAGAGGGACGGGTTGCACCTAAATCCAAAAGGTGTCAACATTTTGGCAAGAATGTTGGTACAGCAGTGGGGCAAGGTTTAAACTAATTTGGGAGGGGTATGGGAACCAGAGTGATAGGAAAAAGGGTAGGGAAGATAAAGTAATAGCCAGGAAAAGTAAAATAGGAAAAGTAATGTTGGGAGGAGAAAGTAAAAAATCAGATGGTGCAGTGAGTTTTCAGGTTAATGATAGTGTTAAGAAAATTACAAAGAAAAATAGTGGGCAGAAAAATCAAAAGAAAAGGTTACAGAAGTCACTAGAGATTAAAAGGACAAAGAGCATAAGGGCACTTTATCTGAATGCCCGCAGTATTAGAAATAAGGTTAGTGAACTTGAGGCGCAAATCAGTACCCATGCCTATGATTTGGTAGCCATCACGGAAACATGGCTACAAGGTGACCCTAAATGGGAATTAAACTTTCAAGGGTATCAGGTGGTGCAAAGAGATAGACAGGATGGTAAGGGAGGTGGAGTTGCATTCTTAATCAAAGATGAGCTCCAGGCAGTAGTGAGGGATGATATAAGATCTAAAGAGCATAATGTTGAGTCTATTTGGGTAGAGATAAAGAATAACAAAGGGAAAAAATTATTGGTTGGTGTTATCTATCGCCCACCAAATAGCAATAGTTTAGTGGCACAGGAAATAAATAGAGAGATTAGTGAGGCATGTAATAATGATACGGCAGTAGTCATGGGGGACTTTAACTTCCACATAGATTGGGAAAATCAAGTTGGTCGTGGGAGTCTGGAAGAGGACTTCATAGAATGCATCCACGATAGCTTTCTTGAGCAGCATGTTAAGGAACCCACAAGAGAAAATGCTCTCCTGGATCTAGTGTTGTGCAATCAGATAGGTAGAGTAAATGATGTAATAGTCAGAGACCATCTGGGAAATAGCGATCATAGTATGATTCAATTTCTCATTCAGATGGAAGGGGAAATAGTTAAATCTAAAACTAATATATTAGGCTTAAACGGGGGTGACTACCATAGGATGAGGGAGGAATTGGGCAGAGCGGACTGGGAGCACAGGCTAATTGATGAAACAGTTGAGGAACAGTGGAAGATTTTCAAAGAAATATTTTGTAATGCTCAACAAAAATATATTCCGGTCAGGAAAAAGGGCAGCAAGGGAGGGAAAAATCAACCGTGGTTAACAAAGGAAATAAAGGAGAGTATAAAATTGAAGGCGCAGGTGTACAAAGCTGCAAAGAGCAGTGGGAAACTGGAAGATTGGGAAAACTTTAAGAGACAACAAGGGGTTACAAAGCATGTAATAAGAAATGGGAAAAAGGATTATGAAAGTAAATTGGCACAAAATATAAAAACAGAAAGCAAAAAATTTTATAAATGTATGAAAAAGAAGAGGGTGGCCAGAGTTAACATAGGACCTTTGGAGGATGAGAAAGGAAAACTGGTAGCAAAACATGAGGAAATGGCCGAGGCATTAAACAAATATTTTGTGTCAGTCTTCACGGTGGAAGACACATCCAGCATGCCCAAGTGCGGAGTTAAGGATGCGAATGTTGGGGAGGGCCTTGATAAAATAGTTGTTACAAAGGAAGTAGTGGTGGAGAAACTAATGGGACTAAAGCCAGACAAATCACCTGGTCCTGATGATATGCATCCAAGGGTTCTGAAGGAAATGGCAGAAGTTATAGTTGATGCATTGGTGGTCATATACCAAAATTCCTTGGATTCTGGACAGGTCCCAGCAGACTGGAAGACAGCAAATGTCACGCCACTTTTTAAGAAGGGATGTAGGCAGAAGACTGGAAATTATCGACCAATTAGCTTGACGTCTGTGGTTGGAAAAATCCTTGAAGCCGTCATTAAAGATGAAATAGCGAAACTTTTGGAACGTCAGGGTTCAATCAGGCAGACGCAGCATGGTTTTAGAAAGGGAAGATCTTGTTTGACAAACTTGTTAGGATTCTTCGAGGATATAATGGGTGCGGTGGATAGTGGGGAACAGGTTGATGTTGTATATTTGGATTTCCAGAAAGCGTTTGATAAGGTGCCGCACAAGAAACTTATCAGTAAGTTACAGGAAAGTGGAGTCTGGGGAAGTCTATTGGCCTGGATTGAAAATTGGTTGTCTGACAGGAGGCAGAGAGTCAGGATAAATGGGAGTTTTTCAGGTTGGCAGAGAGTGGTAAGTGGGGTGCCACAAGGGTCAGTGTTAGGCCCACAACTGTTCATCATTTACATTGATGACTTGGAGGTGGGGACAAAATGTGGTGTAGCCAAGTTTGCGGATGACATCAAATTGAGTGGAAGAGCAAATTGTAATGAGGATGTAGAGAGTCTGCAGAGGGATATAGTTAAGCTGGATGAGTGGGCAAAGGTCTGGCAGATGGAGTACAATGTTAGTAAGTGTGAGGTTATCCACTTTGGCAAGAAAAATATAAGAGCTGAATATTATTTAAAGGGTGAAAAACTACAGCATGCTGTTGTGCAGAGGGACTTGGGAGTGCTTGTGCACGAATCGCAAAAAGTTAGGTTGCAGGTGCAGCAGGTTATTAAGAAGGCAAATGGAATGTTGGCTTTCATCGCTAGAGGAATTGAATTCAGGAGTAGGGTGGTAATGTTGCAACTGTACAAAGTACTGGTGAGACTGCACCTGGGGTACTGTGTCCAGTTCTGGCCTCCATATTTGAGGAAGGATATACTGGCTTTGGAGACGGTCCAGAGGAGGTTTACTAGGTTGATCCCTGGGATGAAGGGGTTGACTTATGATGAAAGATTAAATCGTCTAGGATTGTATTCGCTCGAGTTCAGAAGAATGAGAGGAGATCTTATAGAAACATATAGGATTATGAAGGGTATGGATAGGATAGATGTAGGAAGGTTTTTTGCGCTGGCCGGGGAAACTAAAACGAGAGGACACAATCTCAAGATTCGGGGGAGTAGATTTAGGACAGAGATGAGGAAAAATAGTTTTTCCCAGAGAGTAGTGAATGTTTGGAATTCTCTAACCAGGGAAGTGGTTGAGGCTGCCTCATTAAACATATTTAAAATTCGGTTAGATAAATTTTTACATGATAGAGGAATTAGGGGATATGGGGAGAAGGCAGGTAGGTGGAGTTAGGTCATAAATTAGATCAGCCATGATCGTATTGAATGGCGGAGCAGGCTCGATGGGCCGTTTTTGGCCTACTCCTGTTCCTACTTCCTATGTTCCTCATTGAGGGGTCAGTAGTGGAGAGGGTCAAGAAATTCAAATTCTTGAGTGTCAACATCTTCAAGGATCTGTCTTGGAGTCTCCATGTTGATGCAATCACAAAGACAGCTCGTCAGCAGCTACTTTGTGAGGTGCCTGATGAGATTCAGTGTGTAAAACCTCTACAGGTGGACCGTGGGGAGCATTCTGGTTGGTTGCATCACTGCCTGGTATGGAGGTGCCAACTCTCAGGACAAGAATAAACTCCAGAGGGTTAACTCAGGCACCAGTCTTCACTCCATCGAGAACACCTACAAGAGGCAGTGTCTGAAAAATGCAACCTCTGTCCTCAAGGACCCCCACCACGCCTCTTCACTCTGCTACCATCAGGAAAAGTGATGAGCACTCATTTCTGGGAATAATACAGAAGGTGCAGGATCAGTTCATTTCAAAGAGGAAGAAGGATTCTAAGGGGCGGCCGTGGCTGACAAGGAAAGTAGAGGACAGTATAAAAACAAAAGAGAAGATGTGAGTGCTGGTCTTTGTTTATTTTTCTGGAATATTTTCATGAATATGAGCACTTTTGTTAAATTATCTTTCAATAGTCACTGTTTAAGAAGCACAGACTCTGCTGTTACACTCTATCTAAAATAACTGAAGCCTCTCCTGTGAATGTCTTTCAAGAACACTCTCCAAGAATGTTCTTCTGCAGACCAGGTAACAATGCACATGAATACAAAAGTACAAGAAGATGTTGTACTAGCTCAGGAGCACTGGAGTCAACATTTTAAGGAATGAACTCACATTTCTGAACACAGGGTGAGATCGCCACCATGGATACAATAAAGCAGAGGCCAGTGTTGACGCCGATTAAGATCTTGTTTAGCTTGCATCCATCAGAGTGGGTATAAAAGATCACCATTAGGACAACAGCAAATATGGCGACCAAGTATAGAATGAGTGTAACCAGGGCCAATGCAACGTACCAGCATTTATTCTGTGCTGTTCCAGCCCACCTATTATTATGTGAAAACAGGAGATTGGTCAGTGGTCATCTTAATAGTACACAATATGAAAATTCCAACACATTGTAGCACACAGGATAATAAATTGTCTTGCAAAGTTTGCAGATTCACTCAGTTGGCACCTGTTTTCATTTTTTTTTAAGTTACCAGATCTGGTCTATACAATTAGTACAATTAAAGGCGAACATGCTTAGCATAGCAGTAGGGCAGCACTAGCAATCCACGTTAGAATCTGGCACTGTTTGTAAGGAGCTTGCAAGTTCCCCCTGTGTCTGCGTAGGTTTCCTCCAGGTGTTCTGGTTTCCGCCCACCCTCCAATAACATAGGGGGTACCTAGGTTGAATGGTGCATTTTGGCTGCATGGGCCGGAAGTACTTGTTACTGTGCTACCTTTCTAAATTAAAAAAAAATCGAGGGCGACTTCAGTGCGAAATATTTTGCTCCTCTGGATAGGCGAGTTTGCCACAGTTATATAGAACACTAGAGCACAGGGCAGGCCCTTCAGTCCTCGATGTGGTGCCAATCCATATGTTCCTTTGTCCTTCCAAAATGCACATCCTACCACTTATTCGGATTGAACTCCATCTGCCACTTTTCTGCCCATCTCTGCATCCGGTTTATATCCTTTTGAAACCTACGACAACCTTCAGCACCATCCACAACTCCTCCAACTTTCAAACTTCAAGCTGACTGACCCCCATCCTTTCACC
This sequence comes from Narcine bancroftii, assembly GCF_036971445.1. Lineage (NCBI taxonomy): Eukaryota > Metazoa > Chordata > Chondrichthyes > Torpediniformes > Narcinidae > Narcine > Narcine bancroftii. The sequence continues at coordinate 126,405,174 of NC_091469.1, forward strand.
TCTTCATGGAGGTCATTTATAAAAATTTCAAAGAGCAGGAGTCTCACAACAGATCGCTGCAGAACTCCAATAGTCACTGATCTCCAGGCAGAATGCTTTCCTTCCACTACTACTGTGATTTCTACATGAAAGACTATTTTTTAAAAATCCGTAGAGCCAAGGTTCCATGGATCCCATGCCTCATAACTTTCTGAACAAGTCTCTCATTGTCAAATGCCTTACTAAACTCCATATAGTCCACATCCACCATCCTACCCTCAGTTTATTTTATTCCCTCTTCAAAAAATTCAATTAGACTCGTGAGCAAGGCCACACTGACTATCCTTGAGAAGACTGTAGTCCTCCAAATGCTCATAGATCTTATCTTTAAGAGTCCTCTCCAATAACTTGCACACTACTGAAGCAAGACTCTCTGGCCTTTTAAACAAGGGGACCACATTATCATTCTCCAATCCTCCAGCACCTCGCCTGTGGCAAAAGATAACTCAAAGATCACAGCCACTGTCCCAGCTACTCCTCCCTCATTTCCCACATCAGCCTGGGGTACATCACGTCTAGCCATGGGGACCTAATAATCTTATATCTTTAACAAGTTCCAAAACTTCCTCTCTCTTTATCTCCAGCACTCAAGCCTTTTCTCTTGTAAATACTCAAGTATTCTTTAGGGCCTTCCCAAATTCCTCTGCCTCCTTTATCCTTTAGTGGCCCCACCTTCTTTCTCATCATCCTTCTATTCTTCACATACGCAGTACGCCTTGGGGTTCTCCTTAATCCTACATGCCTAGGCCTTCGAGCTCTCCCAAGTCCTTTCTGGGCAGGAACAAAGACAATTAGGTTCCTCTCACATATTGGAAGCCATGCCCTTCAAGAATCAGAAAGCTTAATTAACGGTGATATTTGAACCCCTGATAATGAAGAGGACAGTTTATCTGTGACTGCTACTTTTAGTGCTTCTTCCAAGTGTTGTTCTACATGGAGGAGCACCAATTAATCAGCTGAGAACACAGATGGTAATTTTGATGCTATAGACTTCCAGGACAATTCCTACAGCTAAGTACTATTGATTACAAGCAGTGGTGGGTTTGACCTGCCTGTCGGACAGGATACACTCAGCAATTGTAATAAAGTCTGACACATTGTTAAATGACCACCCCATAAAGACAATGCTTCCATTTTAGGTACCAGTCCCCAAATGTGTGGGGGGAGGGCTTTGCAAAGTTTCCAATGCTGAGTGGTTCATCCATTTTTAATCTTCCTTGGTTTTAAAAGTACAACTGAGTACATAAACTGTCATTCTGGAGGTCAGACAGAATAAGGATACCAGATTTCCTCCCTTGAATGACATTAGTGAACCAGATGGGATTTCACATCAATCACCAATTTTCTTTTTTTAGCTCTTCAAGGATTGGTCTTTGGACATGACACAATTGGAATAAGTCTGGATCATGAAACCAACTAAGGAATGGGCATTTTAGACTCACATTCCACCTTAAGCAATCCCTATTCCATAAGTGAACTGTGATTGGTAAGGGTTTGCTTTAGGTGGTATATGATTGGGAAGGGAAGGTGGAGAACCACTGCTCTAGACCCAATTGTTCCTGAAATATTTTGCTTGAGAAAAATTGTTATTTGCCCATTTCCTTTGGAGTTAAGAAACTGCACATAATGAGTCAATTAGTTATGATTAAAACAGTGGTTTTCAAACTTTTTCTTTCCACTCACATACCACTTAAAGTTACCCCTAACTAATCACAGAGCACCTATGGCATAGGGAATATTTAAGGTGGAATGTGAGTTTTAAAAAGGTTGCCCATCCCTGTTTCAGATCTTCTCTTTAGTACCAAGACAAGTTAAAAGCTAATGCTATAATAAGAATAGGGAAACTGATTAAAATGGTTAGATTTTATGTTTAGCTTGAGTGGCAAAGACTGATATTATAACATTGGTTCTCAACCTTTTTCTTTCCACTCACATACCACTTTAAGTATTCCCTATGCCATAGGTGATCTGTGATTAGGAAGGGATTGCTTAAGGTGGTATGTGGGTGGAAAGAAAAAGTTTGAAAACCACTGTTGTAATCGTACCGAATTGACTCGTTATGTGCATGGTTTCATAACTCCAAAGGAAATGGGCCAATGTCAATTTTTCTCAAGCAAAATATTTCAGTAACAATTGGGTCAAGATTATTGATTCTCAACCTTCCCACTCACATACCACCTTAAGCAATCCCTTCCTAATCACAGAACACCAATGGCATAAGGATTACTTAAAGGGGTATGTGAGTGGAAAGAAAAAGGTTGAGAACCACTGTATTAGAACATAAAATATTACAGCACAGTACAGGTCCTTTGGCCCATGATGTTGTGCCAACCTATATACTACCACCACAAAAAAAACTCAAACCCTCCTGACCACCTAAGCCTGCATTTTTCTTTCATCCATGTATCTGTTTAAAAGTCTCTTAAATGCCCCTGCTGTTCCAACCTCCACTACTTTCAATGCATTCCAGGCACCCACAACTTTTACCCCTGATATCTCACCTAAACTTCCCTCCCTTAACTTTGTACAAATGCCCTCTGGTATTTGCTACTCCCACCCTGGGGAAAAAGTGCTGGCTATCTACCTTACTTTGTGGACCTCTATTAAGTCGCCTCTCGCCCTTCTTTGCTCCAAAGAAAAAAGCCCCAGCTCTGCAAACCTTGCCTCATAACACATTTTCCAATCCAGGCAACATCCTGGTAAATCTCCTCTGTACCCTCTCCGTAGCGTGTACATCATTCCTGAAATGAGGGGACCCGAACTGAACACAATATTTTAAGTGTGGGATCACCAGAGACTGATAGAACTCCAACATTACCTCACGACTCCGGACTCAATTCCCGGATTGATGAAGCCCAGCATACCATAGACCTTCTTAACTATCCTATCAACATGCACGGCAACCTTGAGAGAACTATGGATTTGGTTAGATTTTTAAAATTACATAAATTAGAGGGGTAAATTGGACAAAATAGTATGAAGTTTGATTATAATGCTTGCCAGTCAATAAGTGATAATAGTTCTTAAAGTCTCTCGGGGAAGCAACTCACCAAGTTTTGTTCCATTTGTGCGCAAACTCCACCAGTAGTATGAGTTGAATCAAGATAAAGAGGAAGGCTCCAGCTGCACCAATCCACAGCCACGCTGCATTCAACGAAGCAAAGCAAACTTTTAGTATGCATGATCAGCCAGCCTAGGCAAGGCACTGCGGTTTTCGCTCGAGAAATATAGCATCCATTTCTTCAACGTGAAGTTTGCCAAACTTGTAAATTTCCAACAGGAGGGCACAACACTCAAGAAAAGTTTAGACCTTCTTGTGCATATTCATTTGTTTTGCTCTGCAGATTGAGTGTTGCACCCGACGACAAGCAAATAAAACATAGGCAAGAAGGCAATAGATAGAACTTATTAAACAAATCAGATGAGGACATTGAGATAAATTAGAGGTACATAAAGAGGAAGGAGGGAAATAAAATAAAAGGGAGAGAAAAGTAGTTCATAATAACTTACTTTTTAAAAAAAAAATCACCAACAATTGATGAAATGACAATCTACATGACTGATAACTAATGTTCTGTATCAGATGGGTTGATTGGTCATAATTAGAATATAATTCTTGTTTATAATGACAGAAATCCATAAGACTTCGCAATCACTTGATATATAGTATAGGGGTACCGTAGCAGAGAGACCTTTCAAAATACCAGGTTATCTCATTGAAACAACTCTCTCCTTTTTCATTGATGCTAAATGACTCTTTGTTAGACATACAGCACAGTAACAGGACCTTCTGACCCATGTGTCGTTCAATTGCAGCTAATTACCCTAAAACCTCTGTATATTTTGAAGGGTTGGCGAAAACCCACACAGACATGGGAAGAATATACAAACTCCTTACAGACAGTGCTGCATTTGAACCTGGCTGCTGTCGCAGTAGCAGCGTTGCACTAGCCACTATACTAACAATGCCGCCCCCTATGTTAACTATGCCACTACTTGTTCTACAGCTCACCCCCCGACCTCCTCAGCCCCCCCCAACCACTCAACACTCCTCCCTCCAACCTCCCCCACCTTCCATCTCCACCCTTGGACCTCCCCCCTCCCCACCATAACACCAATTTCTACTCTGACCCCTGCTTCATCTGTACTATTCCCTCTGACTTTCCCCTCTCTGAGACAGAGCACTCGGTCCTTGGTAGAGGCCTCACATTCATCCCCCTCTGCCCACACCGCGATGCTGAACTCTTCCATCACCACTGGGTTTACTTCCATGACCTTGACCCTCCACCCCCCCCCCCATTCAAGACCCTTTCTTCTGCTTCTTGCCACCTTCCTCCTCCTGGACACCTAATCCTGGCCAGCTGCCTGCTCTGATCCTTTTTATTTCCAACTGGCTAAGACTGTTGGTCTCAACTTTACCATCCCCCTCTCTTATTCCACCCTCACCTCCTCAGAAAACTCTGCCCTCCACTCTCTCCTCAACAATTCCAATGTCACCATCAAATCTGCAGACAAGGGAGATGCTGTTGTGGTCTGGCACACTGACCTCTACCTTGCCAAGACCAGTTGACAGCTCTCCTCCTATCTACCCCTCCAACAGGACCCCACCACTGCACATCAAGCCACCATCTCCAACATCATCTTCAACCTCATTACCTCTGGTCACCTCCCTCCACCCCCCCCACCCCCCAACATAGCCACCAACCTCGTTCTCTTCCTCCCCGTACTGCCCGTTTCTACCTCCCACATACCCAACCTATCTGGGTAGGCCTATTGTTTCCATTGCTCTTGTCCCATCAAACTATTTTCATCTTACTTTGACTATCTTTTCTCCCCAGGCCCAATCCCTCCCCACCTACATCCACAACTCCTCACATGCCCTCCATCTCTTCAATCATTTCAAATTCTCCAAACCACCTCATCTTCACTATGGATGTCCAAACCCTTGAAACCTCCATCCCCCACGCAGGTCTGAAAGCACTTTGCTTCTTCGTGGACCAAAGACACGACCAGTCACTCTCCTCCTCCTGGCAGAACTTGTCTTCACTCTAAATAACTTCTCCTTTAACTCATCTCACTTCCTCCAAATTAAAGGAGAAGTTATGGGTACCCACATGGGTCCCAGCTATGCCTTCCTGTTTGTGGGATTTGTGAAGCAATACATGCAAGATCCCTCAACTCTTCCTCCGGCATATCAATGACTACAATGGAGCTGTCTCATGCACCCACGATAAACTTGTCAACTTCATCCATTTCGCAGCTAACTTCCACCCTGATCTCAAACTCACCTTGTCCATCTCTGATAACACACTCCCCTTCTTGGATCTCTGTCTCCATCTTGGAAGACAAGCTTTTCACTGACATGTATTACAAACCCTCAAATTCCCACAATACCTGGACTACACTTCCTCACACCCTGCCCCTTGCAAGGATTCCATTCCCTTCTCTCAATTTCTGCATCTGTTCCCAAGATGAGGTCTTCTAGTCCAAACCTTCTGAAATGTCTGCCTTCTTCCACAAACATGGCTTCCCCTGCACCACTAACAACTCAGTCCTCACCACATATGCTCCATTTCCTACTCATCTACCCTGGCCCACTGCCCCCAGACACAACAAACATAGAATCCCCCTCATCCTCACATACCACCCTCCGCATCTAACATTATCCTCCGGAATTTCCCACACTTGCTACAGAATCCCATCACCAAACACATTTTCCTTCTCCTCCCCTCTCAACCTTCCATAGGCACCGCTCCCTCTATGATTCCTTCATGCACTCATCCCTCACCACCTATCCCCTCTCCCCCCCCCCCCCCAGCACCTTCCACTATGGCTGCAGGAGGTGCAACACTTGCGCCCACACCTCCTCCCTCACTATGGTCCGGGGACCCAAACAGGCCTTTCAAGTGAAGCAACACTTCATTTGTACATCTACAGAACTCATTTACTGCATCCGATGCTCCCTTTGCTGCCTTATCTGCATCAGAGAAACCGGTCGCAGATTGGGAGATTGCTTCATTCAGCACCTCCTCTCCGCAGCGACTTCCCCAGTAGCCAACCATTCCAATTCTGAGTCTCACTCCCAAGCTCACACGTCTGCCCACGGCCTTGTGTACTATCCCACCAAGACCACCTGCAGATTGGAGGAACAACACCTTATTTTCCATCTGGGCAACGTCTAGCCAGATGCCCTTAATATCAACTTCTTTGCTTTCCACTAAACTTGCTCACCTTTTATTTCCCCTCCCCTTTTCCAGCATTTTGAGTTGTCTCCTCTCTCCTCCCCCTCATTGCTGCTGTCCCCTCCCTCCACTCTCCATCTAATTATCTCCTGCCTTTGCCACCCCCTCCCACCCTTTTTTCCCTGCGGACACCTGCCGGCATTCTCTCCTACCTTGCGTTGGTTCTGTATCTTTACCTTTGCTACATAAAGGACACTTTGACCTGCTGAGCTTCTCCAGCATTTTGTGTTTTTACTGCTGGTTTTCAATTGTAGATTTTGTATGGTGCACTTGTGCTCTGCTGGTAGGAGGGCGGGTGGGGTGGGGGGGGGGGGGGGAAGAGAGTAAATTAAGTGCAAATCAAACAAGATACTTTGTCTTGAGTAATTATCCAAACTGCCCTCAGCCAGGCACCTGGAGAATATCCCATCACATGTGATGGGTACCTTGCAAATGTGGCAAAAATGTGGGAGGAGAATGCGGAGGAGATTCATTAAGATGTTATGGAGGGAGATAGAATAGTCTGGGCTTGCGTTTTTTGAGCAACAGAAGCTGCTGAGTGACCTGATAGAGGTAAATAGAAGAGGCACAAATCAAGTAGGATGATCATTGGCTTTTACCCTCAAAAAGGAAGGAATTTCAAGATTTTTTATATAGACTGTGAATATAAAAAAAAAACGCTGTCAGAGAAGATGGTAGAAACTGATGCAATAACTACATTTATGAAACATTTAGATAGGCAATTGAACAAACAAAGCATAGAAAAAACCCAAAAGCGGGCAAATAAGATGGGTTTAAAAGGTCAGCATTGGTGTGGCGGACTGAAGGGCCTATATCTGTGCAGTGCCACTATGACTATTTATGAATTTAGCATGGATTCAGTGAAACTTTAAAGCTGCAGCTAAATGTCACATTAAAATTCATAGTGGACCAAAATGTAGCAGTTTTGTGTTAAGTAAAACCACGGATTGATAAGAACAAGATTCACAATGTTCTCATTGTTTGTTTAAATAAAGTCACATGGAAATGTAGAGACAAAGTCCTTACTATCCTTCAGAATCAATGAACTTAAGTCACCAGCAACCAAGAAACTGCCTCTTTTTGTTTGTTCATTCAAAATCTAAACCCAAGTATTATTCTAGAAGTATCTCATGTCGTTGATAGTTTATCTACCAAAACTGTATTTCAATAAGTGGAACAAAACAAATTTAATCATTGCAACTCGCTCAATCCCAAATCCCTGCTGATAAGAGCAATTATGTGCTTGGACTGCACTGAAATTCAGTCCTTAATTCACTAACTTTATTGTGTTCATTTACAGCTGCAGTTTACCATCAGTCTAGGATGCAGACATTATTCTTCACTTACAGTTCCAGCATTGTGCTCTAACAATTTCAGCTCAGAGGTCAGAGATAAGCATTTTATTCCCTGGGACCCAGTGACCTTAGCCTCGATTGTGTTCAGTGTTGACCTGACTGAAAGTTTAATCTTTTATCATCCAGAAACAATGAAATGGAATGATGTTTCTACATTCTCTCTCTTCCCCAACCCCCCCTCCCCAATCCCAGGGGTTTCTTCTGGATGCTTTGGTTTCCTCCCACATGCAAAGGACAATCCAAGACAATGGTTAATTTGCCATTGTAAATTGACCCCAAGTGTACAGAATATGTCAGCGGTTGAATCTGGGAGTTGATGGGAAAGAGGGGAGAATAAAATGGAATTAACAAAACAAAAACAGGACATCTTTCTTTGCAATCCAAAGATTTTCTCTCTTTTCTGTTTTTCTTTTTTCATATACCTATAAAGTTGCATCACATTTTTTTTCTGGGGGGTGGTTGGGAGGGAGGGTTTTTTGGGGGAGTGGGGGTGAAAACCATCATGTATGTAATCTCAATTTGTTTTTTTATATATCCTATTATTATAATAGTACAGATTGTTACATGTATGAAATTTTTATAAAAATAAAATATACCAGAAAAACTAAAACAAAAATAGCTGCACGATAATCAACAGGGACTATGTGAGGCAAAGCATCTATTTCCATGCCAAACATCTCCACAGCTAGGAGTTCCCAAGTAAAGAATGATTCCAATTAGCAATGGAGAAACTTTTAATTGAGAGAAATGTTCTATTTGAAAATATTCTATTTTTTTTCAATTACAATTTCCTTCTGATGTATTATATATATAACTCCAAAACTGCTCAAAGGCACTGGACTTGAATAATTGTTCAAGAAAGTGCAGAACTAGAAACAAGCCATACTATCTTCACCCAAGCTCGAAACCGTGTATTGCTGACTGTCCAGGGTTTTAAGGAACTTCAAAGTACAAAACAGGCCTTAAAATAGACAAAAATAAAGACAAGCAGAGGATTAATCTAGGAAAGCATACAAATGGCCTGGGAATAAACTGGAAAAGTCGATGTTAATGCCATCTGGCTGGAGAGTGCCCAGAGAGAAAAATCAGGTCTTGTTTCTCCAATTTGCAGTTGGTCTGGGTTGAACAGTACACAAGGCCATGGACAGATTTGGGAGTGTGACACAGAACTGAAATGGTTGGCTACTGTGAAATTAAAGCATCAAGGAACAGAAGAGCAGAACATCAAACAGATGCGGGGAGAAACAAAAAGGGATCATGTGGGATGAAAAAGTAATAGGAACATTAAATAGTTTGCTTCCTTCAGCATTTATCAGAGATTTTTCAGGTTGACACGAAATGAGAGGATGAGTTTGGAAGTATTGCAACATGTAAAATGCAAAAAGGTAAAAAACTGATCAAAATCCAGAGGATTGTGCCCCTGCTCCAAGTTTATTTGCATTCGTGTTTTATATAAACCTGGGTAAGAAAACAAGGCTTTACAGCATTTAATAATTAATTTAAAATGTGGTGGAGAAATACAAATAGTTTTTTTATATCAATACAATTGTTGTGAAAGACAAATGCTTTGGGAAGTTATAGACCAGTTTATGTTGGAGATGAAAAAGCATAAATTGCTCCTAGAAAGCATAAATCACACAGAACAACTCCGATTATCCAAACTCAGATTCTCCAAAATCCTCATTTATCTAAAATTCTAAAAAAATTGGGATATCAGAAACATTTATCTGAATTTTTTTCAGAGCCGAGCTGACCTCACAGGTCTAAAAAAAAGTTCACTCAACATGAAATTAGAACGACGGTTGTCCTCTTTTCAGGCAACTTTCTCCCCTCACTCCTTTCATTTCTTACTTACCTTTCTCTATTGACTTTCCTCTCCAACTTTCCCTCTCAAACTGCATGCCATTGACTCCCAGCCGCAAGCGGTCAGAAAAAAATCCTTTGTATCAGCGTCATCAAGGAGAGCCGTCTCCCAGGCAGGAGCAGTTCCTCGGGCTCAGTGGTGTTCCCTCCTCGCCTATCCTTTCCCTACCTCCTTGGCACACAGAACGCCAACACCGAATCCTGCCCTCTGCCTACTTCCCTGGAGTGCGTGTGCGGTAGGCCTAGGATTCAGAGTCGGGAGCTCTGGTGACCAGGAAGACAGGAGCCTGCCAACTCACCAGTGAGTGTTCCACCGGCCCAGGAAGCCTCCCTGGGGATCAGTGGCGGGTTCATATTGGTGCTCAGCAGTGACCGTTGGGTTTGTCTTGGGGATCGGCAGTGGCCAGCATTCTTTTGATGAGAATTAAACATAATTTTAACGCTTAAAAAAGCTTTCCCTTGTTGTTTGTTGTTGTTTAAACATTGATGCAAGGGACTTACTGCTGCTACTGGGCTGTTTTTTAAAAACAAATGACCGGTTCTCTGAAAAAAATTGTTTATCCAACATAGGCCCAGTCCAGACCATTTCAGATAATCGGAGTTATACTGTATTTGATACTAAATAAGGTTATCCAATCAGACTGAATTTTTTAAGATGGAACAAGGAGTTTTAAAAGGGCCATATAACCAATGCAACTTGCTTGGATTTGCAAATGGATTTAAGTTTCCACACAGTATTAGAGACTGGGTTGCAGAAAGTAGAACAAAGTCCCAGAAAGATGAATAATCTGACTACATATTAACAAATCAAATTGGAATACAAATAAACAAAATTGGTGTCACCAAAGTCTGTCACAAATTAGAAAGACGGCAAAAGCTATATTTATTCAAACAATTTCCCTTTCATAAATCCATTCTAACTTTTCCCATTCACAATTACAATGGTAATTGCAGCCAACATCAAGGATCCCTATCATCCTGGTCATGCCCTGTTTTCCATTGCTGCTGTCAGAGAGAGGGTGTAAAACCTATTGTGGCACAGTTAGCGTAGGGGCTAGTGGAAATGCTGTTACAGTGCCAGTGACCGGGGTTTGAATCCAGCACTGTTTGTAAGGAGTTTGTACATTCTCCCCATCGCTGCGTGGGTTTCCTCCAGGCGTTCTGGTTTCCTCCCACCATTCAAAACATATGGGGCTTGAAGGTCATTTGGTGTAATTGGGTAGGGTCCGTTACTGTTCTGTATGTCCAAATATAAATTTAATTTAACCCTGAAGTCGAGCACCTCTAGGTTCTAGAACAGATTTTATCCAGTTTTCATCAGCTGTTGAACTTTCCCGTACTACTCTAACCCTAACCTTACTCCAAATCCATAAAGATCTCTCTGTACATGTACATTTGTTTTGCTATTTATCTTTTTGCCCCTTGAGTGGTAATTTGATTGATACTTACAGTTTGCTGTGGTATTTTACATACCTGTACAGTAGCTGCAAAAATTTCAGTGCGTTTGTACAATGTGCTTTGTGTACGACCATAAACTCCCCTTTCAACTCAATCTAACCATCTACTCAGTTACCACCTCCTTAATGACAGATCACACCATTTCCTCACTACTGACATGCCGGGAGCTTGTTTATTTTCTCTCTCCACTTTTTCTTAAAGTTCTTGAAAAACAATTTCCTATTCTTGCTTTTTAAATCATTCTACATTTATGAGCAAGTAGTCCTCGTTTTAATATACATGTTTGAAAAGGAGTTTTTTGTTTAAGACAATGGTCATGCAAGATATATCAGGAATATATTGAAAAATATATTGAATTTACGAAGATTCTCATTGCAGGCATCTGACCTCTCCAAAAATGGCAATTTGAAATAGAAACCTGGTTTTGTTCTCACTCTCTTTTTACCTTTGTGAAAGGTGTCCTGATCCGGAATAAAGAAAGCTCCTGCACACATTCCAGTCAAAACCACAAGTTTCACGAACCAGAACCTAGACACAGAACACAATGGTAAAAGAAGGGCAGACTCCAAAATGTAATGCTGCATCTGCTTTGACTTTCTGGTCTGTGACACCTACCCATTGTGGAGGTATGCTCGACAATCCTTGCTGGATTTAACATTGATCATCAGGATGAAGAAAATGAAGAAGAATACAGCCATTCCAAAGCAGACTTTATAAACAGCAGAGTAGCCAACAAGTCTTTCACATTCAGCACCCGCCTGGATAGTCCTACAAAATTCATTATAGAAGGAAACCTGTTTTTTTTAAAAAAAAAGGGTAGAAACATCAAGAGGTCGCTCTTTCTTTCCTTGTGCTGCACAGGTACAGAAGACATGGGAGGAGAATTGAGCCATTCAGCCCATCATGTATGCTCCAAATCATGGCAGATGTACTTTTCTTTTAATCTCATTCTGACACCTTCTCCATAAACCCAGCAGCAATAGAAATTCACCAAGATAAATGGTTACTTAAACAAAAGTTGCTTTTAATTATCTTTACACATGAAAACAGAGTCACACTTTAACTTATCACTATTGACTTAACCCCCTTCCAATTCTAAGCGCACATGTATGTAGTGTATACAAATTCAGAAAAATTCTTTGATTCACAGTCCAATCTCACTTCTCACTCCTCCAAGTTCATCATTATCAGGCAATTCTTATACTGTGCACAGAATTTAGCTTTTATGAATTTTCACCAAGCTCTGGTGCTTAAAGGTAATTGGTTACCTTTAAGGAAGGTTCTTGTTGGTTTCAGAGAGAGATTTGTTGCTCGTTGGACACACACAAACTGATTCCCTCCGATCAGCCACTTCAGTGTCTTGCCGAAGAAACTTGCCCAATCAAGGTTTTCTAAATGATAACCTCTTCTTCTGCAGGTCACAACAGTGTTTCCCTTATTTCAGGCAAAACACTCTAGCCAGCTATTTCCTCTTGTATGGACTACAAGGGCTTTCAAGAGGCTAATCTCAGAACTCACAACCAGTCTTCAAAATAGGTTTCAACAAGCTTCCAGCTTGCCATAACTGCAGAAACCAGTTCTCTCTCTCTCTTTTTCGCTCTCTCACAGAGAAAGTCTGTTTGGTCTCCCCTCTCTCTCTGCTTGCAAAACCACATTACCTTTTTAGAACAGCAAACTGCAACCAGACAGGTGGCAGCTCCAGATCCAAACTTCTAAGTTTGTTCATCTATTGCTTTCAAAACAATAATCCATTTACAGCTGCTTTTGAAATTCTTTAGCAAAGCCGTCTCCTTGTTTTATTGTCTTTGCAAAGGCTCTCGGTGCCTAGATGACTCACTTTCATCAAAGCTCGCACTTTAAATCAGATGTTTTGTGAAGTGTTTGTGACCTACACTAAACCCCCACAATCAATCTCCTTCAAAAATATATCTGTATACAATACAAAATATAATCCGTCACAATACCTTCACTAATCAAGAATCTAACAACCTTCACTTTAAATACATGCATTGACTTAAATTCCACATGCATCCGTGGCACCCAATTCAACATTTTAACTACTGAAAATTTCACCTCATCTCTATTCAAGGGAATTTCCTATTGTTCTGTGACTGTGCCCTCTGGTCCTAGACTCTCTCACTGCAGGAAACATCCTCCCCATGCCCACTCTATCCTGTCCTTTCAATATTTGGTAGGTTTCAGTAAGATATTCCCCCACCCCCATCCTTTTAAACTTCAAGTACAGACCCACACTCCTTGTATGTTAACCTTCTCATCCCCAGGATCATTCTCATAAACCTCCTCTCAACCCTCTCCAACAACAGCACATCCTTAGATACAAGACTTAAAACTGTTCACAATACTCCAAATGAGATCTGACCAAACCCTTACAAAGCTTCAGCTTTACATCTTTGCTTTTACATTCTAGTCCACTCGAAATGAATGCCAACACTGCATTTGCCTTCCTTGTTACTGACTTTACCTGCAAGTTAACCTTTAGAGAATCCTACATGAGGGCTTCCAGGTCCCTTTGGACCTCTGTTTTCTGAGAATAGTCTACTTCTTTACTCCTTCATCTGAAGGGCATGACCATACTCTTCCCTACATTGCATTTTATCTGCCCATTCTCCAAACCAGTCCAAATCCCTCAGCAGACTGATTCCTCAGCATTATCCTCTCCAACTATTTTCATATAGTCAGCAAACTTGGCCACAAACCCATCAATATTCTTATTTAAATCATTTATATATCATGTGAAAAGTAGTTGACTCAACATCAACTCCTGAAAAACACTACTTACTGGCAGCCAGAGAAAGGCTCCCTTCATTCCCACTCTGTGCCTTATACCAGTCAATTTTCTATCCATTCTAGAATCTTTCCTGGAATCCCATGGGCTCTCATTTTATTTAGCAACCTCGTACGATGTGCCTTGTCAAAGGTCTTCTGTGTAGTCACGTGAACAACATCTTAATTCTGCACCGTTTGTTATTTCCTCAAAAGAATCCCAACATATTTGTCAGGCAAGATCTCCCCTGAAAGAAACCATGCTGATTTTGGCTACGTATTTCACCTCAATTTGGCCCAAACATTTGCCCAATAATTTTCACTAGTTCTACATTTTCCCATGAATCGCTACATTAATAGACTTGGAAAACATTTAATACAATAGAACAGACTCCCAGAATTACAGTTTAGGGACAGATTCCATTTGAATCAAATGGAATCAGTGTTTTAACAGAGAGGCTAAATGGAGACTCGGAAATGTTTTAAAACCATTAAGACAGGAGGTGTGTTATTCATTTTTATTTGCATTTCCTCTCTTCGCAAAACATGTCCAATCAAGTCTGTACTGGTTCGGATAATGGTTCAAGCTGAACTTTGGAAAATTTTATTCCATGCAGCCACTGATTGCCGAATTTTGATAAATGTGAATATTTTGTCATCTCAAAACTATGAATTTCCAGTTGATTGATGGAATGGGATAATCCTCAAGATTACTGCAAAAAAAAACACTTTTGGCTCTGTACAGATATAAAAGTTCCCCTTCATACAAAAAAAGGGCAAGATCCTCGATTGAAGCAGGGGACCAGAAAACAGGTAAACCTCCCCCAGTTGGAAAAGGAGAAGGCCCTACAGGACCGTGACCATGGCTTGGAGGCTGGAGAATACACAGGCAGCAGGCTGTTGGAGACTTAAGTTGAGGAACCTTCGTAGGATGTGGGGTGTGGTCAAAAGACTCACAACAGGCTACGGACTGCTGGAGACTTGCTTGTGACTGGTTGAAGGGGTATCAGAACCAAGATGTGAGAAGGTGCTGGAGGCTTCCTGATCGAGTCAGAGGTGTTCATTTTGAGCTTGGGTTGCTGACGGTTTGGACAGAAGGCTGTGTGGCTGGTGGAGGTGAAGCCATGGACATTCAGCGTCTCTGGGAGTGGTGGGGGGGGGGGGGGGAAAGAAGACTCTCTAGCTTTTCTTTCCGGCCGTAACAAGGGGAACTGGGCAATTTTTGCTGATCGTGAATCTTTGGCTGTCTTACAGAAAAGGAAATGTCATGCAATATCACATTTTCTGTTTTATTAAATAAATAAAATAATCTTGAATTAGGATGGTCAGCTTCATTTCACGTGCTTCTGACCTTGATAATTTGATGGGCGGCCAGTATCAGTAATTACATCACATTGCTGTAAAACTCCACACGGCTCACTGATTTCCTGGAGTGAAGGAAATTTGCCATCCCTCCCCAGGCTGGTCAACTCCCCAGCCTTCTGAGGAAACGCAGTCACTGTAGAGCCATCAGTCCCTGGATCCCCCTTCTCCGCAGCTTAGGGCAAATTTCGTGGACAAGTGAGGCCAACATCACCAGCAACATCTACTTCCTGTGACAGACCAACTAAAATGTGCACGAAGTTGGCCTTAAAGGTTACAAAAAAAAGATTAGTTACTTAAAATTGAAAATGATAAAAAGATGCAGATGCTGAAAATCTGAAATGAAAAATAAACACTGGAAATAATCAGTAGGTTAGACAGCATTTGTGATAGGGAAAGTGTTAGTGTCATTGATTTGTTACTTACATGTGTCCTCAATGCTTCTCCCACTGTTGGGGACAACATGAGGAAGCAGACGATGGTCCCCAGAATGTGGTAGAGAGTATACATGACCCGAGTGCCTGTGGAGGTTTTAATATTTGGACAGCCACTGCAGCAGAGAGAGCAGTCACTGGACCCACAGCAACAGGCCAGCTGAAGGAAGAAAATAAAAAGGTCTTTATAATTAATTGAAAGAAAAATGACATCAGTTACGAACATCAAATGTACAACATTAAATCAAAATCTTCTGTCCATTATATTATCAAACTAAACCAATCTTTAAAACATTTTATAAAGGGAGGCCACAGGCAAATTATCAGTTATGATTTTACTGTAGAGTTTGTTAGAGTGGTAGAATGGCCAGCTACTCTTTAACCTGTTTACAAATGGGAAAACTGACACAGACCATTCAATCCACCTCCACACATACTGAAACAAAAGAAAACAATGATTTCGCAAAAAAAAGCCATTGCAAGGTCAAGGGCTTCAAGAAGTTTTTGCTTCCATGATCTCAATCCAAAAGAGACCATGCTTCCATCAGACCCCATGTGGAACCACATTTTGACATCGTACCTTAGTTATGTTTTTCACTAATAAGAAGCTGTGCCCCACCTAATGTAGGACGTTTCAAAAGTTTCAACCGCCTGGTTAGCATTAGAACTTTAAGCTGGTCAACAAAATTAGAGCAGGGTGAACAATATCTTTTACATTACTCTAATACCCAAGTCTGGGATGTTATAGTTTCAAGTTCATTTGTCATCCAATTGTATCAGTATAACACGCTGAAACCACATTCTCCAAGTAGTGTAAAACACACATACAAACAATACCCATATACAGTACATACTAAAATATGCATTATTAATAAAGAGTAGAGTCACAGCCGTTTCAATAGTCATTAAGCATTCTCACTTCCCGTGGGAAGAAGCTCTTTCTCAACCTGCTGGTTCTGGTTCTAATACTTCTGTATTTCTTTCCCCTTAGGAGTAGCTGGAAGATGCTGTGTGCAGGATAGTAGAGGTCCTCCCTGATTTTGTGACTCATCTTTATACAATACCATTAAATCACATCAATGGAGAGGGGAGTGAGCAGGGATGAAGGGAAGGCAACCCAAGTGATCCTCCACCACTTTTATGGCACTGTGGATTGACCAGTCTGATGGCTCTAAAACAACCGCATCATAATGAAACCGACTGGTCACTCTCGATAGAGCTCCTGTAGAAAGTCCACAGGATGGTGGCTGGGAGCCTTGCCTGCCTCAGCCTCCTGAGGAAATGCAGTCACTGCTGTGGTTTCCAAACAAGTGAGGAGATGTGTCGAGGATAAGTCACTTAAGTGGACTCAGAGCAACTTGGTACACTCTAATCTCGATGCTACAAAGCTATTAATGTGTAGTCGAGGGTGGTCATCTCTGGTCCTCATGATGCCCACAATCATCTCCTTGGTCTTGCCCACATTTGGGACTCAGGTTGTTATTCTTGGACCCTTTCATGAGGTTTTCCACTTCTTCTCTGGAGTGTTGCTGATGAGACCAACTACTGTTGTCATCTGCAAATTTGATGACTCTAACTGTTAGAGCTGGATCTGCCATTGCCGTCGTGGGTCAGTGCTATGAACAGGAGCAGACTAAGAACACAGTCCTGAGGTCCATTGCTTCCAGCGTTCTGCTCCCAACCCAGACAGACTGTGGTCTTTCCATTATGAGGTCCAGAATCCAGTTGCAGAGGGGCGTTGTCCTAGTGAAGACAGCTTCTCCACCAGCCTCTGGGAAATTATTGAATTAAATGCCATTCTAAAAATCAACGAACAGCATCTGGTGTAAGGCACCATTGTCCAGGTGGGTCAAGGCAAAATTATCATCAGTGGAACAGTTCCCTCCGTAGGCCAACTGAAATGGGTCCAGTTTCTGTGGGAGGTGTGTTTTGATGCATTCCATCACCAGATGCATGAAGCATTTCATAATTGTCACGGGGTGGTAGTCATTGAGTTTCAATTCAATCATAGCCCAAGTTACAATCCAGCCAGGCAGCATAATTCAGCCTCCCTAGCAATAAATGTCGCCTGGTCCATTATTAGGGGAACCAAGGTTTCACTGGTCACGTAAATCTTAAAATGACAACTACATCTGTCCATGTAACAACCATTCCACCTACTTTGATAATATGATGATCAAGAACTAAGGAACTTAATGTGCAAACTGTTGGTGAATTGGAAACTCCATTACACAACAAGGAAAAAGAAACTGTTGCAAAGATCAGTGACCAACCGAAAACCTTTGACCAAAGAATAGATGATGGATAGAAAGAATGTAGGAAATTCATCAATTCACTGATGAAAGCACAGACCAGTACTGCACAGTATAGGCCCTTCAGCCCAGAATGTTGTGCCAACCTTTAGGCCCTGCCTCCCACATAAGCGTCCACTTTAAATTCCTCCATATGTTTATCTATGTTTATCTTGAAATTCACCAGTGTACCTGCCTCCACCACTGACCCAGGTAGTGCACTCCATACACCAACCACTTTCTGGGTAAAAAAAACCTTCCTCTAAGATCTCCCTTGAACATCCCTCCCATTACCTTAAAGCCATGCCCTCTTGTATTGAGCAGTGGTGCCCTGGGAAGGAGGCACAGGCCATCCACTCTGTCTATTCCTCTCAATATCTTGTATGCCTCCTCTCATCCTCTTCCTCTCCAAAGAGTAAAGCCCTAGCTCCCTTAATCTCTACCCATAATGCACACTCTCTAAACCAGGTATCATCCTGGTAAATCTCCTCTGCACCTTTTCCAACACTTCCATGTCTTTCCCATAATGAGGCAACCAGAACTGGATACATTATTCCAAGTGTGGTCTAACCAGAGTTTTGTCGAGCTGCATCATTACCTAGTAGTTCTTAAACACAATCCCTCGACTTATAAAAGCTAACCCCCAGAAAATTTCTTAACTACCCTGTCTACCTGTGAGGCAACTTTCAGGGATCTGTGGACATGGACTTCCAGATCCCTCTGCTGTACACAGAACCCTGCCATTAACTTTGTACTCTGCCCTGGAGTTTGTTCTTCCAAAGTGTACCACCTCACACTTCTCCAAAATGAACTCCTTCTGCCACTTCTCAGCCCAATTCTGCATTCTATCAATGTCCCTCTGCAATCTTCTACACTATCTACAACACCACCAACCTTTGTGTCGCTGCAAACTTTCCAACCCACCTTTCTACCCCCTCATCCAAATTGTTAATAAAAATCATGAAAAGCAGAGGTCCCAGACTGATCCTTGAGGGACTCCATTGGACAACTCTTCAATCTGAATATATCCCCTCCACCACAACCCTCTGTTTTCTACATCCAAGCTAATTCTGAATCCACATGGCCAAGCTTCCCTTCATCCACACCTTCTGACTATGTACAAGCCTACCATGTGGAACCTTGTCAAATGCCTTGTCAAATCCAGGTAGACCACAACCACTGCACTACTTTCAATATGTCTGGCCACCTCCTCAAAGAACTCTATCAGGCTTGTGAGAAATGATCTGCCCTTCACAAAGCCTTGCTGTCTGACCCTGATCAGACCATAATTTTCTAAATGTCCATAGATCCTACTCTAAGAATCCTTTCCAATAGCTTGCCTATCACAGACGCAAGGATCACTGGGCTATAATTATCTGGACTTTCCCTACCACCTTTTTTGAACAAGGGGGACAACATTTGCCACCCTCCAATTCTTCGGTATCATTCCCGTGGATAATGAGGACACAAAGATCTTAACCAGAGGCTCAGCAATCTCCTCCCTCATCTTGTGGAGCAGCCTGGGAATATTCTGACAAGCCCCGGGGACTTATTTGCCCCAATGCATTTTAACTGCTCCAACACATTTTCTCTCTTAATATCAAGATGCTTTAGAACATTTACCTCACCAATATTGTCCTCACTGTCATCAAGGTCCCTCTCCTTGGTGAATACTGAAGAGAACCATAGAACAACTACAGAACAGAAAACAGGCCATTTTGCTCTTCTAGTCTGTGCTGAAACATCATTCCCACTGACCTGCACCCACCCATTCCATAACCCTCCAGACCTCTTCCATCAATGCATTCATTGCGGCTGCCCGCCACTGCGGAGTTTGAGCTGGAAAATCATGCAAACTACAACATCAGCATAACACACCGAGGCACGTCCCTTAACATAGCAAACCAGCACAGTTGAAAGCTGGAGCAGTACAAGACCAGCAGCCCTAAACTGGAACTAACCAAGCTGCACAGCTAACAGATCAATAACAGGCTGGGAAAGAAGGGTATTCACATGCAAGAATGTTCCCGCCCACTATTGTTATTCATGCAGCTGATGTCAGTCAATCAAACAAACAGCAGGAATTCCACACTCCCACCACTCTCTAAGTGAAGTTCCCCCTAAACCTTTCTCCTTTTACCCTAAAGCCATGTCTTCTTGTATGTACCTCTCCTAATTTAAGTAGAAAGAGCCAACTTGCATTTACTCTGTTTATACCCCTCATAATTTTGTTAACCTCCATCAATTTCCCCTCATTCTCAACTCCTGAAGACCAAACAACATCCTAGTAAACTTTCTCTGCATTCTTTCATTCTTACTGATATCTTTCCTGTAGTTTGGCGACCAGAACTGCACAAAATACTCCAAATTTGGCCTTACCATTGTTTTGAACAACTTCACCATAACATCCCAACATTGATTTATGAAGGCCAAGATGCCAAAATCTTTCTTAACAACTCTGTCTACCTGTGATGCCACTTTCAGGGAATTATGTATTTGTATTCCCAGATCCCTTTGTTCCTCTGCTCTCCTCAGTGCCCGACCATTTACTGTGAATGTCCTCCCTTGGTTTGTCCTTCCAAAATGCAACACATCACACCTGTCTGCATTCAATTCCATCTGAAATTTTCTAGCCCATTTTTCCAGTGGGTCCAGATCCTTTTGCAAGTTTTGAAAGCCTTCCTCACTGTCCACAACACCTCCAGTCTTAGTATCATCTGCAAACTTGCTAACTCAATTTATCACATTATCATCCAGACAACAAACAACAATGGTCCCAGCACCAATCCCTGAGGCACACCACTAGTCACAGGCCTCCAGTCTGAGAAGCACCATCCACTACCATTCTCTGTTTTCTTCCATTCAGCCAATTTCTAATCCAGTTTACAACCTCTCCATGGATACTTCGTGACTGAACCTTCTGAACTAGCCTCCCATGTGGGACCTTGTCAAAGGCCTTACTATAGACCATCCAGAGTCTTCATCTACATTCTTGGTAACCTCCTCAAAAAACTCTAAGATTTGTTAAACATGACCTACCATGCACAAAGCCACACTGATTATTTTAAAATCAGCCCTTGGCTATCCAAATATCTCTCAGAACACCCACCAATAATTTGCCTACTTCTAACGTCAGGTCATCAGCCTGTAATTTCCTGGTTTACTTTTGGAGGGTTTTTAAAAAAAAAACCAACAGAACATGAGCTACAATTCTCAAGCACCTCACACGTGGCTAAGGACATTTTAAATATTTCTGCAGGAATGTCATTTCAAACCCAGGGGTTTAATCAACCTTTATTCGCTATGAAGGCCACAAGCACCTTCTCTTTAATCTCCATATGTTACATGCCATGACTGCTTGTTTCCCTTCCTTCCTTGTACGCCATGCTAGTTTCCTGGTAAATACTGATGCAAAAAAAAACTTGTTTTAAGATTTCCCCCATCTCAGGAGCCTCCACACAGATGACCACTCTAATCTTCTAGGAGAGCAATTTTATCCCTTACTATCCTTTTACTCTTAACATACTTGTCGAAACCCTTCGGGTTTACCTTCCCATTATTTGCCAAAGCACCTTCATATTATTTTGCCTTCTTGATTTCCTTCTTAAGCATTTTCTACACTCTTCTAGTACTTTATTTGCTCCTTGTTGCCTTTCTTAACCAGATCACCAAATTCCTTGAAAACCAAGGTTCCCTATTCCTGTTAACTTTGCCTTTAATCCTGACAAGAACATGTAAACTCTGCACTCTCAAAATTTCACCTTTGAAGGCCTTCCACTTACTGAACACATCCTTGCCAGAAAACAACTTATCCCACACCATTCTTCCTAGATTCCTTCCAATTTCCACAAAATTGGTCTTTCTCCAATTTATACCTGCAAGTTCAAGCCTTATAGCCTCATAGTTTGCTTTTGCCCAATTAAATATTTTTCTGTCCTCTCTCACAAGGGCCAGACCTATCCTTATCCATAATTAACTTGAAACTAATGACCCATAATATTCACCAACACTTATTTCTGTCACCTGACCTGCTGGTTCCCTAATAGGAGATCAAGTATAGCATCCTCTCTCCTTGGTACCTCTGTAAATTGATTTTGAAAACTTTCCTGAACACGTATGACAAACTCCAAGCCATCCAACCCTTTTACAGTACAGTCAATATGTGTATTCATTGAGGATCTCACCCACTTCCACAGCCTCCAGGAACATCTTCCCATCTTTATCTCTAATCAGTCCTTCCTTCATTTCTGTCATCCTTCTGTTCTTCACACGTGTGAAGAAATGCTTGGGGTTATCCTTACCCTACTTACCAAGGACTTCTCATGTCCCCTTCTTGCTCTCCTCAGGCCCCTCCTAAGATCCTTTCTTGCTACCCAATATTCCTCAAGATTCATATCTGATCCCTGCTGCCTAAACCTCATGTGAATGCAGCCTTCTTCCACCAGCTAGATTTTCCACTTCTCTGGTCAACCATGGTTCCTTCACCCTACCATTCTTTCTCTGGACAAATTTATCCTTAACATCCTGCAAGAGATTCCTAAACATCAACCACATCACCATAGTACATTCCCTGCAAAATTGTCATCCTAATTTATACCTGCAAGTTCAAGCCTTATAGCCTCATAGTTTGCTTTTGCCCAATTAAATATTTTTCTGTCCTCTCTGACTCTATCCTTCTCCATGACAATGCTAAAGGCCAGGGAGCAGTTGGTCACTGTATCCCAAATGTTCACCCACTAAGAGATCTATTCATTACTTAATACTAGATCTAATATAGCATTCCCCCAGTCAGCCTGTCAACATACTGTGACAGGAATCCATCTAGCCATTTCGGATCACTCTCCATTACAACTCTCTCTTAAATTCAAAGACTCTGTTTCTACTATTAAGCACTGGCGTTTTGATGTTACATTATTGCAAGATTTAGACTTTGTTAAATTTATGAAAGAACAAATTAACTTTTTCTTTTCAACAAATTACACTACGGAAATTTCTTATGGAATATTGTGGGATACATTCAAGGCTTATATTCGTGGTCAAATTATTTCTTACTCAGTAGCTTTGAAGAAATGCATCAAAAACAAGATTCATCTATTGGTTGAGAAGATTAAAAACATTGATAAGAAATATGTGACTGATCCTACTGAAGAACTTTACAAACAAAGAATTGAACTGCAGATGGAATATAATTTGTTACTTACATCTTCGATTGAAAACCAGCTAATTAGATCTAAATCTGATTTTTATGTGCATAGTGAGAAATCGGGTAAACTGTTGGCTAATCATCTGAAGAATATTTCAGCTAGACGCCAAATTGTGGAGATTCGCAAACAGAATGGAGAACTGACTGTTAACCAGGAAGAGATAAATCAATCTTTCCAAAATTTTTATACATCCTTATATAGTACAGAATCCCCTCAAGACCTTAGTAATATGTTTAATTTTTTAGAACATTTGAAACTCCCAAAAGTATTACCTCAAGATAACTTAGAATTAAGTAAACCCATTACAGATTCAGAGATCAATAATACTATTTTCTCACTGAACTCGGGGAAAGCACCAGGTCCCGATGGATATTCTGTGGAATTTTATAAAGCTTTTTCTTCTACTCTCTCTCCCTGGCTGATTAAGATGTTTGATCAATCTATCACATTGGGTAAACTACCACAATCATTTCACAGAGCTACGATTTCTCTAATCTTGAAAAAAAATAAAGACCCGACCGAATGTTCTTCTTATAGACCTATTTCTTTGTTGAATGTTGATTCTAAGATCTTCCCTAAAATTCTAGTGACAAGGCTAGAGAAGATATTACCATATATTATCTCTGAAGACCAGACTGGATTCATTAAAAATCGTTATTCCTCCTTTAATATTAGAAGATTTATGAATATTATTTACACTCCTTCACATAAGTCTTCAGAATGTGTTATTTCACTAGATGCTGAGAAGGCCTTCGATAGAGTAGAATGGCCTTATTTATTTACAGTTCTTGAAAAATTTAATTTTAGTCCGATATTTATATCTTGGATTAAACTTCTTTATAATTCCCCAGTTGCCTCGGTTTTTACTAATACCCAAAGATCGCCATATTTTCGATTATTTCGGGGCACCAGGCAAGGGTGCCCCCTTAGCCCTTTATTATTTAACTTAGCTTTAGAACCTTTGGCAATTGCTATCAGAGAAGCACCCAGTATTACTGGTATTATTCGTTGCAGGGATATTCATAAAGTATCACTATATGCAGATGATTTATTGTTATATATTTCCAATCCTGAAAATTCTATTCCTGCAGTTTTATCTTTATTAGCCCAATTTAGTAATTTTTCGGGATATAAACTGAACTTAAATAAAAGTGAATTATTCCCTTTTAATGGATGGGTTCCTATTTATGATAGTTTACCTTTTAAAATAGCTAGAGACCATTTTATATATTTAGGGATTAAGATTACTAAAAAACATAAAGATTTGTTTAGGACTAATTTTTTCCCTCTATTGGACCTGATCGGCAGTTTACTTACCAATTGGTCACCATTATCCCTATCCATGATAGGCCGAATTAATGCTATTAAGATGATGATCTTACCTAAATTTTTATATATATTCCAAGCTATACCTATTTTTGTTCCTAAATCTTTTTTTGATAAGGTCGATTCTAAATTGTCCTCGTATATCTGGCAAAACAAGAATCCTAGATTGGGGAAAAAATATTTACAGAAATCTAAACTAGAGGGAGGGTTGGCATTACCCAACTTTAGAATTTATTACTGGGCAATTAATATTAGTTACTTAAGGTATTGGTTGAATTATCTCTAAATCCCCATTGGGTAAATTTAGAAATTAAACCGATACAAAATTTTTCAATTAGCTCTATTTTGGGAGCTGCTCTCCCTTTTACTCTTACTAAATTATATAAACAAATTGATAATCCAATGGCTAAACATACACTACGTATATGGTTTCAATTCTGGAGATTTTTTGGCCTAAGTCATTTTATCTTGGAAACTCCTATTGTATTAAATTTCCTTTTTCATCCCTCTCTAATTGATCAAGCTTATTTACTTTGGAAAGTTAAAGGTATAACATGCTTTTCGGATTTATTCTTGGATAACTCTTTCATGTCATTTGAACAATTATCCATGAAATATGATTTACCTCGATCTCATTTCTTTCGATATTTGCAGATTAGGAGTTTCTTAGTTTCGACTTTACCCTCTTTTCCCAATCGGGAGACTACGACTGTTTTAGAGGATATACTATATTCAAAATTCCCTCCAAAAGGTGTGATATCTAAATTATATAATATAATTACAAAAATAAATTCTGGGACTTTTGAAAAGTTTAAAAATGATTGGGAAAGAGAACTCAACCTTCATATTTCTAATGAAAATTGGAATAAAATTCTGCGACTGGTAAACTCTTCTTCTCTATGTGCAAAACATTCACTAATACAGTTTAAAGTTGTTCATAGAGCTCATATGTCTAAAGATAAACTCCATCGCTTTTATTCTCATATCGATCCTATATGTGATAAATGTCAATTAGAAATAGCTTCCCTTACACATATGTTTTGGTCCTGTCCCTCTTTACAGAATTATTGGAAGGAAATTTTTTCCATTATATCTACTGTTTTGAATATTGATTTACAACCACATCCCATTACTACAATTTTTGGATTACCTATGATAGATTTGACTTATTTATCTCTTCCTGCGGATCGTATGATTGCTTTTCTTACACTAATGGCTAGAAGATCTATACTATTGAATTGGAAAGAGGTTAATCCTCCCACTGTTTTCCAATGGTTTACCCAAACTATACTATGTTTAAATTTAGAGAAAATTAGAAACTCTGTCTATGAATCCCCTTCTAAGTTTGAGTTAACCTGGCGACCATTTATTCAATATTTTCATTTGTGGTGAGTTGATCTGGCTCCGTTTTCTTTCTATGATTATGTATGATAATTGGGCTGTAAGATGAGATCGGAGTGATCGGCGTGGTTTAGCTATATCTGTAGGTTTTTTTTAAAGTTTTTTTTTAATTCAGATTTGTTTTTTCTTCTTTTTTGGGGTTTTTTTTTTCTCTTTTTTCATATATTGTTATTAATTATATCTTTTTTTTTTAGAGATAGTTCACATCCTAAACTGATCTAAAAAATTTTTTTAAGATATATTTTTATTCTGTAATATTATTGCTTAATATCTCTGTATTGATTCATTACTTACTATTTATTTTTTATATCTCTTTGAACTGTATGTGTTTATAAATTATAATAATAATAAAAAGATTGAAAAAGAAAAGAAAGGAATCCATCCTGGATACATATAACAATCTCTGTCCCATCTAAACCTTTGCCAGTCAATATTAGGTAAGTTGAAGTCACACATGACAACGCCTTTCCAAAATATGCCTCCCCATCTGCTCCTCGGTATCCCTGGTGCTACCAGGGTACCGATAGAATACTCTCAATAATGGACACATTCTTCAGTGTAGTCAAGCCATTCATGACCCAAATACCCTAGAGCACTGCCCTGACTCCCCACACCTTCACAAAGGGATCAGAATGGCTGAGAACTTATTAATGACAGAGAGCCAATTGATAGGTGCTGGATAAGCATATTGAAGGACTCCACAAATAAAACTTATCCCACAATTAATTACTCAGCCCTGCCTTGCTGTCAACCAAGTTAATGCCAACAAAATAAACAAGGCTTCAGGAGCAGATGGCATCACTGAAGTTCTAAAACCTTTGAAGATAAACTACAAGTTCACAACATCATCTCTCCCGCCAATAAAGAGGACATCGAAGGGAAACCCAGAGTTACCAAAATTATGACAACATCAAAAAACGAGTCAAATACTGCTGCAAATAATAAGGAGTCTCTCTGCAGTGTGCCTCAGAAGTCATTGCAAGAGGTCCCCTTAGTGACCTCCTCCCAGAGTTTAGTGAAACACAAAAGTCTGCAGATACTGAGATTGTGGTAAAAACGCATCAAAATGTTGGAGGAACTCAGCCGGTCTTTCAGCATCCATAGGAGACAAAGATATATAGCTGAAGTTTTGGGGGCCTGAGCCCTTCAAGGAATAAGCAGAATCCTCCCAGAATTTGGAGACCTGCTCCCCAAATGTGGATTTCCTCTATCTGGAGGCAGTATTAATAATAACCACACATCAAACCCAAAGGAAATCCAGGAAGCAGCATAGAACTTCTTGGCCTCCTAAAAGCCCCTTTGACTTCCTCAAAGGGACTGCAGATCACCCTTTTCAAAATGCAGAAGTGTGGCTCCATCTATTCCAAAATGGCATGCAAGCCACAGTGCTAGCCAGTAGGCCACCAACAAAACTCAATTTCGGAATAGATCAGTGTCAAGTAAGATTGCATTATTCCTCCCTAAGCTTTTCTCAATACAGCACCCATCTCCAATCAGCTTACTGCTGGAGTAGAGTGGAGCTGGTCTCTAGAACAAATGGAAAAATTCTGATGAAGAATTTTTGACATGAAACATCAACTTTCTTTCTCTTTCCACAGGCCTGCTGTCCAAGCTGTGGAGCATTTCCAGCACTCTTTATATACTCCAGGTGCAATTATTTTTAAACTTGAAATTTATATCATCGCCTCTCCAGAACAAAGATAACCCTTTTCTTTCCCCCCAATTTAGCAAAGATGGCTTATTCAGTAATTACAAGAAATCACATGAATAAAATATCACAGTTCTTCAACTAACAAGTATCACCTTAACCTCTGTCACCAAGCCAATACAAGCAAATGATACCCAAACATGCTCAGGCACAGGAGGTGGAACTGAAAGGCATTGTCGACATTCACTGAAGCAGAGAAGAGAAGCTTATCTTACATTGAACAGCTGGAAAACTACAATCCGGTGTGTAGGAGATATGGTATTGAGGTGGATAGAGAATTGGTTGACAGACAGGAAGCAAAGAGTACGAATAAATTAGTTCTTTTCAGAATGGCAGGCAGTGACTAGTGGGGTACTGCAAGGCTCAGTGCTGGGACCACAGTTATTTACAATATATATCAATGACTTAGATGAGGGAATAGAAAGCAGCATCTCCAAGTTTGCAGATGACACGAAGCTGGGCGACAGGGTCGAGGATGCAGGGTGACTTGGATAAGTTAGGTGAGTGGGCCAATCCATGGCAGATGCAATATAATGTGGATAAATGTGAGGTTATCCACTTCGGAGGCAAGAACAGAAGATTATTACCTAAATGGTGTCCAATTAGGAAAAGGAGCGATGCAACGAGACCTGGGTGTCACTGTGCACCAGTCATTGAAAGTGGGCATGCAGGTACAACAGGCAATGAAGAGAGCGAATGGTATGCTGGCATTTATAGCAAGAGGATTCGAGTACAGGAGAGGAGAGGTTCTACTGCAGCTGTACAGGGCCTTGGTGAGACCACATCTGGAGTATTGTGTACAGTTTTGGTCTTCTTATCTAAGGATCCTTGCCATAGAAGGAGGGCAAAGAAGGTTTATTAGGTTGATATCAGGAATAGCAGGACTTGCATATGAAGAAAGACTGGATCAACAAGGCTTATACTCACTGGAGTTTAGAAGATTGAGGAGGGATCTTATAGAAACGTATAAAATTCTTAAGGGATTGGACAGGCTAGGTGGAGGAAGCTTGTTTCCAATGTTGGGTAAAACCAGAACCAGGCGTCACAGTTTAAGGATAAGGGGGAAAATCTTTTAGGACTGAGATGAGAAAAAAAAATTCTCTCAGAGAGTGGTGAATCTGTGGAATTCTTTGCCACAGGAAGAAGTTGAAGCCCATTCCTTATCTGTATTTAAGAGGGAATTAGATTTGGCCATTGAGGCTGGTACTGAGTAGACGATCAGCCATGATCAAAATGAATGGCGGAATAGGCTTGCAGGGCCAAATGGCCTACTCCTACATCTATTTTCTATGACTGTCCTCACTATATAACTCTGCCATCTAACAATAAAGGTCCTTGACAAAGCTCCAAAAAAGCCTCTACCCATATGCCAGAATCACTCTTCAATGAAGGTTGACACTAAGGGTAGAGACCTGAACATCCACATATAACCACATAGCTACGTTATCACAGTGCCAGCAATCCAGGTTCAAATCCAGCACTGTCTGTGAGGAGTTTATACATTCTCCCCATATCTGCGTTGGTATTCCGGTCCCCCCCCCCCCCCGCCCCCCCCCACCCACCACCACCACCATCCTTCAAAACATACAGAGGTTGAAGGTTAATTGGATTATCTGCACAGCATGGTCTCATGGACTGCATGCCTAAATTTAAATTTTAAAAATGACCATTCCTTTCAAAAATAATACAACTTGGGATACATTTTGGAATCAATCTTCTGCAAGGCTCACATAATTCGGAGTTACAACATTGTGAAGTCTGCACGGGAGGTCAAAACGACAAATTTTGAAAACATTTGGTACCTGCAACCTTTCCCTCCCCTTGGACTCATGTTCATCACACAGCAGCTCCCTGATTTGGTGCAGGCATCCACTCCCAGATAGCCCAGCTTCGGGAGATCCAGAACAGTACATGGTTCATTGGGAACAGGAAAAGACAAACATCTCATTTCAGCAGTCCTGCCTATGGAAAATTCTAGAACAGAGCCTTTACATATTCATGTTTAAAAATAACATTTGGGGGAAAAATATAAACATTTTCAAAAAGCTAGTAAAGAAAAACACACTGGGATTTTGCCTCCACAGAACTGTAGCAAGCTGCAGGGAGTCCATTTAATTCCAAATGAACCCATATGTTTCAAGTTAACATTAAATATTTGCTTTTATTCCCATAAGTTCCACTTGAAAGAAACACTCCTTCTTTTGAGTTTGTGGATGCTTAAGTAAGCATCCTGTCACATTAATTAAACAGTCTGCTCCCCCACCCAGACGCTTGAACACACTGCAGTGAAGTACAGCAGTGTCCTGGTCCCGTTTCGAAGTGCATGGGGTGGCCAAAGTTCAGTGCATCAGTTCAGGAACAGAGAAACTCCTAACAGGACACATCCTTTAGAGTTTGATCATGTTTTTAGTTTAAACGTGCAGCTAGGGGAAATGGAAAAAGTCTTTTTTTTTAGATTTGCTTCAGTGAACTTCTACAAATTTGTCAGTCAAATTCCTAAACCACCAAACCAGGTTGTGACGCAGCCACTCAGTATACTTTCCCCAGTGCATCTATAGACGTTTGATAAAGTATTCAATGGCAAGTCTTATCTCCTCAGACTCCTTAGAAGGTAGCAGTGTTGGTGTGCCTTCTTCACGGTTGCCTTGAAGTGCTGGCTCTAGGAGAGGACTTCTGAAATATGGACCCCCCCCCCAGGAACTTGAAGGTACTGCCCTCTCCACCTCCATCCCATCAAGGTGGGCGGGTGCATGGTCCCACAACCCTAAATTAAACAGTAAACTCCTTGGTCTTACTGGCATTTGGAGCAAGACTGTTGATCTGGCATCACCCACCTGATACTCATTCTCCCTTTCTGTGTTCGGACTCGTCGTTGCCAGTAACTCAGTCAACAGTTGTGGTGTTGTCAGCAAATTTGTAAATCAAGTTGACAATGAACTGGCTGTAGATGGATGGGTGTACAAGGAATATAACAGGGGAATAAGCACAGTGTTTGGGTGCCCTTTATTGATGGTCAATGTGGAAGAGGCAATGTTGCTGATCCACACTGATTGGAGTCTGCCAACAAGGAAGTAAAGGGATTCAGTTGCAGAGA
Source organism: Narcine bancroftii (assembly GCF_036971445.1). Lineage (NCBI taxonomy): Eukaryota > Metazoa > Chordata > Chondrichthyes > Torpediniformes > Narcinidae > Narcine > Narcine bancroftii. The sequence goes on from NC_091469.1 coordinate 126,435,735, forward strand.
GATGGACAGAGTCCCAGATCCTTTAGTTTGCTCAAAGATTTTGCTGGTGTGATGGTGTGGAACTTCAGCCTGATGTAGGTGTTCCTGTAGTCTAGATGATCTAACAGAGAGAAGGGCAAGAAATTGCAAGTGGCAATCTCACTGGAGCTCAACAAGATCTATGCAGGCGTGATGTTTCCTTTGATGGCATGTCTAGAATTTGAGTGGAAAGGTGATCAACGGTTTCAAAATGAAGGGATAACTATTGAGAACAAATGAGAAGGAAGTCCATCACCTGCTTGTAATGCTCCACCCAAGAGGGCTGAGATGTGCCATTACTGGTTAGGTTTAAGACCAGTCCATAGATTTTTGGCTTTCACAGTAATTGAGAGGTATGCACCTGGTGCAGGAAAGCATTACCAAAGGAAAGATCAGCCATGGTCTTGTGTAATGGTGGAGCCAATTATCTACTCGCGAAGGGCTAAACAGCCCAGTCCTACTTCAATTTCTTGCATTCCTCATCAGAGCACCACAGAGAGACGCAGAGGGTGAATTCTGCGCAATATTGATTACCCACTGCAGCTAATGCATGTCCACCGTTTCAGAAACGGAATCATTACGCTTCCATCTGCCCCATTTTGCTGCACCACCTAGTGGCTCACTGAAAAACTAACTAAAAATACAAATTAAGATCCATTGTGAAAAGCAATCTCCCATCAGAAACTGACCGCTGGTCAAAAGCCTGATACAGTTTTCTGGATCAAGGTCGATTTTTGAGTACACTCAGCATCATCTGGGACCTCAGAGTGCCTGTTACCTTGCTGTACATCTAAATTAAAAATCAAAAGGTTCCCACCCCTGCAACTAGAAGACGGATACAATTTACACAAATGGAAGGGCAGTTTCAGCCAAAGAAAAAACATTCCTGCGCTTAATAATTGCACACCGATGCAAGGATAAATCGACTCTAAATCGGATATTAACCAAATTTTTTCCTCAATTACAGCAAAGCCAATCATCTAAATGATAACTTTCCCCAGACGCTGCTTTATTTGCAGAGAAAATATGGATTTTTGTCAATTCAGCAATATCAACATTTTGCACAACTTTGTCAGTCCTGCCTGACTGTATCACTGCGTAGGATGGCAGATGCAAAACATCTGAACGGAAATCAAATCATAACAGCGGAGAAGGTCAATGCCGTCTCCCCTTCCACTATGGATGATATGCACCAAGATTGTTGCTTAAATAGGACTTGGAGAATTGTTGACATACAGTAACTTTGACATACCCCCATCAGGAAGGAGATAAAGGAGCATCAAATCCAGAACCGCCAGACTGGGAAATAGCTCCTTCCCACATGCAGTGAAATTGATGAATGGTATCCTGTAGCCTTGGCTCTTCAGAAAGGAAATGAGTAAATTATTCAAAAATATTTTTTTATAATTTTATACAATATCTTTATGTATATATGTGTAATCAGTACATGCTGTGTATTGTGTGCAGACGGGTTCACAGCGACGCTGTTTAATCTGGTTGCATATGTAGTCAGATGATAATAAACTTGAACTGGAATCCACGTTTGTGCATCTCCTAGTTAAACCAAAGCTTTGTAACATGATTGCCGACTTATTATACAGAGACAAATTCAGGTTTACAATCACCTGTACCAAGGTAGCGAGAAAGTGTTTTGCAAGCAATCCAGCAACTCATAATAACAACGAAAACCAGAAATGCTGGAGGAACCCAGCCAGTCTCACAGCGTCCATAGGAGGTAAAGATAGATTACTGAGGTTTCAGGTCTGAACCCCTTCTTATGGGAGTAGTGAAGTCAATACAGTTGATGTCTCAGCAACAGTTGGAAATATAACACCCCAGAGCAGCCAGAAGACCAGAATGGGGCATCCATGAGGAGGAAGGTTTAAAGTGGGAGTGGGGGTCTGTAGTTGGGGAGTGGAGAATCCTGATTGTGGTACAAGGCATGGAGGCAGAGCCGGCGGAAGAGCTCAGCATAATTGTGTGCGCGGAACTTATTGAGGTGTGGGAGTAGGGGAACGAAGGTGAGGCCTCAACTGAGGACAGATCATTCAGTCTCCGAGAGAGGAAAGATGGAGGGGATGGTGAAGACCAGGCAGGGGTTTGGCAGAAGGTCAATGGGGTGGATCAGGAAGTGGTGAGTAGGAAGGATCCAAGGGAGGGAGGGGAGAGTTGGGGAAGTCAGAGGGTGTAGGGGGAGGGTGCCACGAGCCCTCAGGACCAGGGTGGGAGTTTGTGACAGAGGCTCAGCCCTGTAGGTCACAGTGGAAACCAGTGCCTGGGCCACCGGGTTCAGGGTGGCAGTTAGTGACGGAGGCTCAGTCCTGCAGGTCACAGGAGCCAAGGTGGAAACCTGCATCTGAATCTTGGTTGTGTCGGATGCCGGGTTCAGAGGTCCTGTAGATTACTGGGGCCAGATTGGAGAACTGCTTGGGAGGGAACATAGGAGGCAGTTTCCAGGGAGGCGAGTTTCTGATCCTTGATGGATGCCAGTGTGCGTGGAATTGGCAGTTGAATTTGTGGATCCAGTGGAGGATGAAGTGTAGGAGAGGTTCATGACAGGTCATGAACAAGAGCTCACGCCCGAAACATCGGTAATATATTTTTACCTCCTATGGACACTGCATGACAGCCTGAGTTCCTCCAGTATTTCTGTGTGTTTCTAACAGCATCTGCAAACTTTCATATTTCAACCCACACATAGTTAATCAGTTTTTTTTTTAAATAGTCGAGGACAGTTACAGAGAGAACTTAGCACAATTAACAGAGTTCTGGCAGTTCTTGGGAAGCACCAATAATGGGTCACTGATCGTTCTTGGTAATGCAAGAATTCTCAAACACAAATAAAACCTGTTTCAGGAAAAATGCACAGAATTGACTTCCCATTTCAACTGGGTTCTTATTCATCATGGTATATCCCTCAGTTTCAACACCCGAAAAAGTGAAGGATTTCCCATCACAAAGCACAACTCAGAACTACAGCAACACAATGCAGAAGGACCCATAAAAACTTGAAATGTAAAGAGTCTCAACTTGAAACAATGACTGAGCACAAATAATTGATAATTCTACATCATCCACATTAAAAAAGAATCTCAGTGTTGTAATGATGTCTGAAAATAAATCTGAAATCTGACCATTTCTACTCATGAATAGTGAATGACCTGCTGAATTTCTCCAGCACTTCTTTGTCTCAACTTAATGTTAATGTTATCTTTCAAATCCCCCAATGCATATCCCCCTTCCAGGTACCTGCACTTATCAAATTCTGACGGCCTGTTCAATGAATTTTTTTGGGTTTAAAAATATTTGCTCTACCACTGGCAGCCATGGTTTCATTTGCCAAGACCAAAGCAGCAGAAATCCCTTCCAGAAATTTCTCATTCATTAGAATGTTCCCCTAAACTCATCTCTAAACTTCTGTCATTTGCCCTCGGGACACTCATGCCTTTGCAAGGAAAATTCTCTATAGACCGGGCTAGTGGTCAGAATCGAGCCTATAATGTTGAAGTGAGAAGCAACAGCACCATTTTCTCCATTACCGTGCTGCCCGGCGTCACTATGTGCATAAGGGCAGCACAGTGATGGAGAAAATGCCGCTGCTACCTCTCCCTTTAACAATATGGGTCAATGGTTGGAGGGTGGGGGGGAGTGGGAAGGGGGCATTCATCCCTTCCATCACAGGGGCTACAGCACATTTAAAGAATGAAATCAGTTTTTTTTAATGTAGTACATTTGAAACCTATTAAAACTTGACTGCTCCATAGGGAAGCGGCCCATAAACTTTGAGCAGAGTCCTAAGGGGGCCATAGCCACCTATGAACTCCTGCCTGTGGGACTGTGCCCCTCGCACCCCCCCCACCATTTTGTTCGGGCACCTGCTCACATTTTGCTTATACCTTGATGAAGGGACTATTGAGTTTCTCCAGCATTGTGTTTTTACTTCCATCACGGTGCCTGCAGACTTTCGTGTTTTACTGCTGAATAGATCTTCCTACTCGAACTGGTAAAGCAGAGATATTGATTACGGAAAATAGATCAGAAAGCAATGGTAATAACCAGAAGGCCAAGCACCATCTGTGGAAGGATTAATGTTTCAAAGGTCCAAGACCCATCAGAAGTTCGAAAACAGACAAATTTTAAGTTACAGAGAAGGGAGGGGATGGAGATGACAGAAATAGAAAAGACAACATGAGAATAGTAGGGCATAGACCAAGGGATACAAAATGCCTTAACCCAGGGATTTATGCCAATTTTGTGGGATAAGATCACGGCTTTCACAATTGAAATAAAAGTTTAAATTGTTCTTTTCTAACAAGGTAGCAAGAACATCGTTTTATTGGCTTTTGCTCTACATCTGATTTTTTTTTTGCAATTTAACAGTTCTAATTAAGAAATGTCATGGAATTATTGAACAAGTTGCTGGGAGAATGGAATGTAGGCTGGCCATGAGCCAAACTCTGGCCAAGTTCCACAAATAACCCAAGAAATCTCCAATTACCTCAGCTGCATATGAGAATACTTTTACTGGGAAGTCAGTGAGCATATTGTGCACCACAACAGCTGCCACCAATCTCTGCACATTTCCAGCCTAGTCAAAACAATCCCTACATCAAGGTTAGCCTTGAAATTTTATATCTCTGCTTCTTTGTGAAACACTTTGAAATTACCAGTTTGCACAGACAAGCAATTATGCCCAATATCAAAATTCAAAGGTTTAAACAAGTTTCAATTTGTCTCTGCTGACATACAGAACTTGGTAGGGTTGACTTTGATCAATACTGTACAGAGGTGCATAAAGATAGTGCCTGTGAATGCACCTGCATTTGTTCTTATAGCAGCTGAAAATTTCACATCTTGCTCATTGGAACACCACACTTCCCTCAGTCTGAGGAGATCATATGCATGTTAGTAACAGCCTAACCTTAGATTTACAAATACATGCAAGGATAACTCTCGATTTAAACAGTTCGTACAGCACCCAAAGATCACTTCTTACAAGTCAGCTCTTGGGTGTAATTTACAATCAATCTCACTCTTCTCTTTTCCATCAAATATTATAACTGTATGTACAATTGCCTTCCAAAAATTACCTCTAAATGTATTTCTCCTGCATACTTAAGCAGTGTATTCCTAATTAGCAAGGCTGACTACTTAAAAAATTCCAATTTCTTCTCTGATTTTTAAAAAAAATTAAACATGTGCCGTCCAATTACACCCAATTGATCTACAATCTCGTTGTTTCAATGGGTGAGAGGAAACTGAAGCACCCCTACTCAGAGTGTGGAGAAAGTACAAACTTCTTACAGACAGTGCCAGATTTGAACCCAGCTTGGTGATGCTGCACAACTGCTACGTTAATGGTGCCGCACTTAAGCCAATTATCCCAAAACTACGTTTCTATTTACTGAATGAAGGAGCTTCCCTTTCTATTAACATCTCAATTTTAAATCTCCCTTTAACTTTCTCCCTACCAAGGTGAAAAAAGTGCACTTTCCTCGCGTGATTGAAAACCATGTTCCCTTGCTTTTAATCTGATAATCATCCTTTACTAGTTTTCATAAGTTTTTTTTAAATGACTATTTCGCCGAAGAAAAAACCTTCATCCGAAATAGGCCCAGTCCCAACTATTTTGGATAATCAAGTTGTACTGTAGCACTTTAAAAATCCCTCCAAAGAAATAAAAACGCTGCTCCTTGAGCCCAACATGAAGAGAAGACTAGAAGCGATCTGAGGCCTATGTAGAGTTTGAAGCAGGGAGCTAGCATGCAAGCAGTTCCCTGGGTGAAAGAAGCTTTGGAGGGTTCACCTGCCAACGTCGCTCTCCCGCAGCAGCGGAGAGATGGCATCAGGGAAGATCCTGGAAGTTAACTGCACTTACTTAAAAAGCTGGGGCCTTCAACAACAGTGTCAGAAGAGGAATCCAGCTCGCAAGGATCTAGCAGTGAAGAAGAGGAAGAACAGCATGTGGAGGAGGTATTGAAAGTAGTTAAGATTTTAAAAATAGAAGATGTAACCAATGTTGAACTATTAAAGAGAACTTCAAGGAATGAAAGGGAAGTAAACAGAATCTTAGGTGCAGTTAATAAAATGAAGAGAAAATTAGATAAATTGGACAAGAAAGTAAAGAAGATGCAGGAAGAAATGCACTATGTTGATGATAGAGCGATAAGAGTAGAAGATATTACTACTACGGAAAATCAAAAGCTTCACAAAAAGTAGACATACTGGAAAATTTCAGTTAGAAGAAATTATATTAAAACAATGGGTTTTAAAGGAGTGGAGGAGCAAGATCCAATTGGCTTTTTTTTATTAAAAATGGATTCCTGAAGTTTTGGGAACTTGGAATTTTGCATATCCGATTGAGATTGAAAGAGCTCATAGAGGAAAACCACTTCCAAATGAGAACCCACATGCTGTGCTAATTAAATTCCTTTGACATCAAGATAGAGATCGTGACCCTTGCAACAGAAGGGGAAAGAACAAGGAAAGGCCCGTTTGAGTATGAAGGGGATAAAGTTCTGATCTACCCTGATAATAAATTCACATCTATTAAAGAAGAGAACTTAATCCAGTTGAGAAGGCTCTTTGGGGTAAAGGATATTGATTTGTCCTAGGTAACCTTGAAAATTTTATTGCCTGGAGGTCAAAATATGTTCTTTTTGGATTTTGTACAGCCAGAAGAATTTGTGCAAGGTCTTTCAAGAGCGCAAGTGGAAAGAATTAGAAACCCAGTTATTGCAACTACGTCCTAGATGGACTAATTTTTTTCCATCAGCAGGATTGGATAATTCAGAATCACGATTTTTGGAAAATCTTTATTTATGAATTAAATGATTAAAGATCAAATGGTAAATCTACCAGGGTGGGGAGGAGGAGAAAGATGAGGTTCTAACTGCTACTGAATCACGTGTGTATTTGTGACCTTGGTCACAGCCCGTAAAATAGAGGGAGGTAGTGTTGCAAAGGAGGAAAAACCCAACACCCATCCCCAACCAACCAATTTTCCCCTGCAACCGCTGCAATCGTGTCTGCCTGTCCCGCATCGGACTTGTCAGCCACAAACGAGTCTGCAGCTGACGTGGACTTTTTACCCCCTCCATAAATCTTCGTCCGCGAAGCCAAGCCAAAGAAAGAAGTGTTGCATATAATTTTTTTTTAAACTTGTTGTGGGGGAGGGGCTGGTTTATTCTGTTTATATATAGTTGCAAATGCTGGAACACATATTATTTAATTATATATTTGTTTTCTTTATTTGGATTGCCGGAGGAAGTGCCCTTCAACCTGGACACTGTGTTAAGGGGAGCAGAATCACAGACGGAAGTGGAGGAGGTTATACTAAAAGGATTGAATATAGTTTATTACGTTAAGTAATACATTGAAATTTGTATATTTTAATGTAAATGGGTTCAACAGAATGGTGAAGGGGAAAAGTATTAACATATAATTAAGAAAATGGGAGTTGATTTAGCTTTTTGCAAGAAATCCATTTAATTGAAAGAGAACATCTGAAATTAAGAGATTGGGTTTGGGTATGCAGAGATTTCTTAATTTCATTCTAAGGCAAGAGATGTGGTGATTTTGATGAGAAAAAAAATCTTCCAATTAAAATTCAAAATGTTGCCACTGACGCTTTTGAATTTGAATGTACCTAATGCTGTTGATGAAATATTTATTCAAACATTTAATTTAGCAGGTGCACATGAGAATATATTATTGTAGAATTTAATTTTTGTTTAGATCCATTTTTAGATAGATCTACTAGAGGAATAACAAGAGCCAAAAAAAAAGCCAAGACTACATTGGTATTAATGAGAGATTTTAACTTAATAGATGCATGGAGGAGAATTCATTCCAGAGAAATAGATTTTTTTAAATTCAAGTAGACATAATTCTTATTCTAGAATGGATTTATTTTTAATTTCAGCACAAATGCAAGGAAGGATTTTAGAAGCAGAACGTAAAGCAAGAATGTTGTCCGATCATTCACCTTTATTAATGACGATTGAAATGCCCGATAAAGAGACACCGGTTTATAGATGGAGACTGTATCCATTATTTCTAAAAAACAGATTTTTGTGACTTTATTAAAAGACAAATTCAGATATTTTGTGATACAAACTTGAATTCTGTGAATGATAAGTTTGAAATTTGGGATGCTTTGAAAGCATATTTGAGAGGGCAAATTATAAGTTTCACCTCAAAAAACAAAATGGAGTATATGAAAGAGATAATTAGAAAAAGAAATAATGGTTTTGGAAAAAGATCTTCAAAGAAGACAAATGTAGACAATGAACAAAAAATTTCTGTATAATACATTACGAACTTACAGAACAGAGAAAGCAATTACAAGAACTAAATAGAAGTATTATGAATTAGGCAAACAATCACATGGCAACTAAAAATGAGTCAGATTTTGAGAACAATTAATATAATTAAGAATGATTCCAATGTTTTCAGTTATAAACCTCAAGAAATAAATGAATCTTTTAAGAGTTTTTAATTCTAAACTATATAGGTCAGAATCTTTAAAGGATGATAATAAAATAGACAAATATTTATCTCAGATAAGTTTACCAAGATTAGACATGGAAGAACAGCCAGAATTGAAAGTCTATCTCATACATGTTGAGGTGAGGGAAGCAATAAGTTTGTAATAACTCTCTGGGAGAAAATGACTTTTCACCTGAATTTTACAAAGAATTTAAATATTTATTAATTCCTATTTTTATGGAACTGTAGATAAGGCATCAATAACTCACTTTTCAAGAATCATTTTCAACATCAATATTTTTTGTGATTTTATAAAAATTTTGATACCAAAAAAAAAGACAGTGACTCTTTAAAGGTTTCATCTTATAAACTGATTTCATTATTAAATGTAGAATATAAGATTATTGCCAAAATCTTGGCAAACAGAATGGCTAAATTATTACCCAAAAAAAAATAGATCAAATAAGCATTGTGAAAAAGAGACAATCTGATAATGTAGCTAGATCAATTAGTATTTTAAACTTAGCACAAAAAAGAGACTGAAGTGTTACAGTGGCTTGAGATACAGAAAAAGCATTTGACAGATTGGTGTGAGACTTTTTTTTGTTTAAGGTATTGGATAAATTTGCATTTGAACAGGCTTTTATAAACTGGATTAAGGCATTAATATAATGACCCTAAAGCTAAAGTAGTGAATAATGGACAAATATCTGGAGCGACTTCATCCCTAACATCGAAGTACTCGAGATGGCAGAGGCCGACAGCATCAAGTCCACGCTGCTGAAGATCCAGCTGCGCTGGGTGGGTCACGTCTCCAGAATGGAGGACCATCGCCTTCCCAAGATCGTGTTATATGGCGAGCTCTCCACTGGCCACCGTGACAGAGGTGCACCAAAGAAGAGGTACAAGGACTGCCTAAAGAAATCTCTTGGTGCCTGCCACATTGACCACCGCCAGTGGGTTGATATCGCCTCAAACCGTGCATCTTGGCACCTCACAGTTCGGCGGGCAGCAACCTCTTTGAAGAAGACCGCAGAGCCCACCTCACTGACAAAAGACAAAGGAGGAAAAACCCAACACCCAACCCCAACCAACCAATTTTCCCCTGCAACCACTGCAACCGTGTCTGCCTGTCCCGCATCGGACTTGTCAGCCACAGTCGAGCCTGCAGCTGACGTGGACATTTACCCCCTCCATAAATCTTCGTCCGCGAAGCCAAGCCAAAGAAAATCTGCTCCATTCAAATTGATGAGATCTAATAGACAAAGATGTCCCTCATTTCTTCCTTTGTTTATATTAGCTATAGAGTCACTTACAGAGGAAATGAGGTGTGATTTGGAAATTAAGGAATTCAGGGTTGGTCAAGAAGAGTATAAAATTAGTTTATTTGCAGATGATGTTTTAATATATTTGACAGAGCCTGAGACTTCCTTGCAAAAATTACATTTTAAATAGGAAGAATGTGAAAAGATTTCTGGTTATAAAATAAATAGAGATAAAAGTGAAATTATGGAAGGAGATTATAGCCAATGTCAAAGAAATACTCAATTCAAATGACCAAAAAGATGAGATTAAATATTAAAGGATTCATAGAGTTTATCATTTTAAATATCTATATATATTGAATTATTTACCATTACTCAAAAAGGTTGAGGAAGATTTGATAAAATCGACGGTTTTACCTAAAACATTAGTAGGAAGGGTTAATTGTGTTAAGGTGAATATATTCTGAAGAATACAATATCTTTTTCAGACTTTACCTGTCATTGCCTCAAAAGTTTTTTTTTCAGGAATTAAATAAATATGTAAGGGTTTCTTTGGAAATGTAAATGTCAGGAGTCTCTATAAAGGTTAACTTGGAAATATGAATCAGGAAGTCTACAGCTTCCTAATTTCAAGAATTATTATCAAGCAGAAATGAGATTTCTCACTTTTTTTAAAGAAAAAGGGTTAGGTTAAAATAGAATTGGATAAAATAAAAGGATCAGCAGAGGAATTCATATAAATAGGATTCAAAATTAATAACTGGTGATAAATAAACACCATTGTTGAAGTATTTGATTAATATTTGGAATAAGATAAATGACAAAATTGGATCAAAAGTTATATCGGCTAAGATGCCTTTGATTCAAAATTGTCTTGTTCCTTTTTCAAAGGATGACCAATTTTAGAATACTTGGTTTCATATAGGGATTAAAAATATTGAAGACTTATGAACGAGACCCATTGATCTTGTTTGAACAATTAAAGAATAAACATGGAATAACTAGTAACACTCTCTTGTTATTTTCAACTGAGAGGATATTCAAGAGAAAAGTTAGGCCCAGTGATGTTGTCTCCTATTTGTAGTGAGGCGGAAACTCTTATTAGATGGGAAATATTAAGAAATTTACTTCTGCAATGCATCTTTTATTACAAAAAGGAACTCCTACAAGTCCAGACAGAGATGGGAGCTGGACTTGGATATTATAATTGATGAGTGAAGATGGTCAGATCTTTGCTGAAACTTTATGACAAATACTACTAATACATCAGCTATATCTTACACCACAAATATGGAACAGAATAAAATCAGATGTGGTGAGGAGATGAGAACTAACTTGTATTCAACTTGGTCATGTCCCAAGGACAGACCTTTCTGGATAGACTCAGAATTTTTGAAAAAACAGGTTACAGGAATTGTATTTCACACAATCCAGATTTATTTTTTATTGGGGAATACAGAAAGAACAAGGCCCAAGTTAAAAAATATCAATAAACTAATTAAAATATGTTAAAGTAGCACTAGCGGCAACAAGGAAATATATTGCCAATACTTGGAAATCAGATTCACACTGAGGTATGGGAAAATGGAATGCAGAAATTCTAAATAGTGTTCCCTTGGAGAAAATTACATAGAATTTGAGAAATAAATATGGTATTTTTTGCAAACCTGGTGTTCGCACATGCAAATTTTAGGTATAAATATGTACTAGTGTTCTTCCTGCTCCTTTGCAATTTGCAGGTGGTCTCAATCTGGCAGTGAAAGGGATGGGGAATTGAAATGGGTGGCCACTGGGAAATTAACAATTCTGCAGCTGACAGAGCCAAGGTGCTCAACAAAGTGATGTTTTATTTTTGATTTTTTTCAAAAGTATACATAATAAAATCTTCAATATCACAATATATTAAACCTTTTCTTACAAACAACAAAAACAAAACAGTCACTCCCTCCCTCCTTCCCCACCCTCTACCCACCCCACCCCCCCAACCCTCCATACATATGAATCCACACACCATTAGTGCTTACATATCTTTTAAATACAGAGAATACAATTGCGGAAATAAGGTTTGGTTACTGGTATGTATAATAGTAGCATTTATAGTCTTTTTTAATTAATATATTTGGGCCCCTTTGTGGTTCAGGTATGATAAAAGTGTCATATCTATTCTGCAGAATTCCCCCCCCCCCCCCCATAGGTATACAGCTGTTCATTTCTGCAGTCCATCATCCTATAAGTAGAGGGGATTGGAATATGCTTTTTTGCTACCGCCATTTTATAAATGAGATTTGATATATATTCAATTTGTTCTTTATTTCCACGAAATTACCTAATAGATAGAGCTCCAGATCACCCGTGAAGGCCACTCCTGTTATCCTGGTTAATTTTTCTGTGATATCTTGCCAAAATGGCCTCACTTTCAAGTGGCATGTAGAAAAGTTTTTGCTTTTGATCTATGCAACTTCTGTGAGATAAGATATAATTGGTGTAAAATAATACTGAACCAATCCATATCTTACATTTATAATTGATGATATGCTGTCCTTGCACCAATCTGACCAGCTTCTTTCTGCAATCTCCACACCCAAGTCCAAATGCCATCTTTCTCTTGACCTCTGTAATCCTGGTTTTCCACTTTTGCTCTGGAGAGCATAGTACATTTTTGTTATAAATTTGGGTGTATTCCCCATCCAGACAGTTCATTCAGTTTCACGAATTTCAGGTGGGGTCAATGTTGGTTTCCATCTTTCTCTTAAAAATGATCCAAGCTGGAGAAAACAAAAGGTCCCATTGGCCACTCCGTATTTGTGCTTCAATTTTTCAAAGGACACAAGAGTTCCTTCCATATGGCAGTCTTTAATATATCTTGTGCCTTTGTCATACCACAAATTTAATATTCTAACGCCTATGTTCATAGGCAATAACACATTTTTCCACAATAGGCTTTTATTGATACCCCTACTTTTTTTCCTATACATTCATTAATTTCTTGCCACATTCTGTTCATATGCATTAGTGTGGAATTAGCTGTATTTTTTTTTCTGGAGATTTGACACTCCATTTACAGATAAAATCCTTTGCTTCCCCATTGAGTGCACTCCCACTTGAATCCAAGAGACTGGGGGAAGAGTTATCTTCCACAAAGAAGGTTGCAAGAAATCTAGCCTTTACAGCTAGGTGGTATATTTTTTAAATAAATAAATTGATCGAGAAGTCTACGTCTTCCCAGCTTGTAGTCCCATGTCAGTTTTTCCAGTGTGATTCTTGGTAACATTATTCCATAGATACTGCCTAATATGATTGTTTAATAATTTAATACATTTTTGGGTAACAGAATAGGCAGTAATTGAAAAAGACACTGCAGTCTTGGTATCACTTTTATTTTGATGCAATCATCCCTTCCCACTGGAATAATCAGCAAGTCTCTCCACTTCTCAGGTCTTCATCTATCTTCCCCAAAAGAGGACCATAATTTAGCTTATACACATTTTGTAAATTGTTGTCAGTTGCTAATCCATGATATTTTATTCCATCTGTCTTCCATTTAAATTTCCTTCCTTTTTGGTATCTTTCATATTCTCAACAAAGGGAATATGCAGTTTGTGTCCAGTCTCTCCTATGTAGAAGAGACCACAACGGGAGTACCGGATGCAGTAGATGGCCCCTGAAACTTCACCAATGAAATGTTGCTTCACTTGGAAGGACTGTTTGGACTCCCAAATGGTAATGGGATAGGCAGTGTGGGCACATCTCCTGCTGTCACAGTGGTAGATATCAAAGGGATGATTGGTAGGGAGGGAGGAGTAAACAAGGGATTCAGCAATATTTTGGCAAGTTACCATTACTTTCAGATTCATTCCAGAAAAAAGCCACAAGGGCGAAGCTTAACTTTTATAATTTTATTTTAAAAATTAAAAAAAAATAAACACAGCATTTGTGTGATTTTTCCATTTATGAATAGCCTCTGGATATGCCCGCATTGGTCATTCACTCTAAAACAGCCAAAAGCTAGTAATTCTGTTTCAGTCCGCCATTTTATACAGCATACCAGCATTGCAGTATGTAGAGAGGTGGGACATGCAACACCACTGCGTCAACATAGACTGTGACGTATAACACACGTGGGTCATGCAGCGCCACTGTATTCGCCCCCTCCTTCTCCTCAGCCCTTCTCCATTCCAGCCCTTATGAGATATTAATCTAGTGCACATCTAGTGCTCCTTTCCATGTCTAACTCCACATTACAAACCTTCCTTGATTGGGACATTCCATGCCTTCCTCTTTGCCCAACATACTGGTTCCAACCTTCACCTGTCTGATGTCCCAATTAGTTGCCCGTGAAATTTTTAACCATTTTGAAACATTCCCCTTTGGTCGGGTGATGAGCCGTGGCATTCAAGACACCCAGTCCCAGCAAATGAAGCACTTGTCCACTTGCCCATCTCATATATTAACCTTACACAAAATGCAATTAAACACATCAACATAAGGGTTTACCTAATGGCGGCATCTAAAGAGGTGGGACTACACCATCTGTGACCTTGTATTCATTAGCTGAGTTGGTCCCGGAATGCCTGCAGTGCAGTTTACACTGCAGGAGTTCCAGGAAAATGACAAGGGGTCAAGGCAAAAAAAAAAGATGGAACTGGAATAGCACCCCAATTCTGGTTCCACACTTTTTACACAGCACCCGTTCCAGAGAAAAGGGATTAATTTCCCAGAACAAAGCAGCTGTATAAAAAGCATACAAGACCACCAAGAAACTTTGATTCCTAGAAATGATATTCATCCATCAAAATGTTTTATAATGAGGATTTTGTTTTACTCCCTCAGAAACAAAACCTTCAACCAAATAATCAGGGCTATTTGCTACTCTGTTGCGCAGAAACCCTAGGTCTTTTTCTGCTTGGGAATTGGCTAGTGTGCCTCATTCATGCCATTAGTTAAAGGGAAGCATTACAGTACAAGCCTTGTGCTCACAGTTGAGAGAACAAATTTTCAACAAAAATTGGCACACAACAAAAACACAACTTCATTTTTCTTATGAGCTAAACTTCTGGAAAGTTCTATTGGAGAATCAAGAGCAAAAGGGTACCACGTTGAGGCCATCCTGTCAAAAGAGAATGCATATGGGAAATGAGCTGAAGGCCACTCCTACCCTTTTTGTGAAACAACAGTTTTCCCTAATGCTGATGTCAATATTGATTTCCCACCACATGATCCAGAAATAGCTGCAGTCAGGAAAATGTTAGAGACTAAGATATTCCAAGTCAGATAGCAAAGTCAGATCTGAATACTGAGACAACACGAAGGAAGGGGGGGGGGGGGGGGGAGGCAGAAAGAAATCACAAATACCCTCCATAGCAAATGCCAAGTTCAGAATTTAAAAATGCAATTCTCTTTAATTCAGTGAATTCATTTAAGCAAGCTATTACTTTTTAAATTATTCAGCCCACTATGATTGGTATACGGCAACATTTGCTTCAGGGCAAGGGCACTTTTTGAAGGATAGGACTCAGATACATGTTTATAAATCCATTTTCCCATTTACTAAGCTGAGCTGAAACACAGATGCCAGAATAAAGAGAGGTTCAATCTAACTCCTTAAACAGGCTCGCAAGATACACCAATTACAATAGTGTACATTAAATTTTCACAATATGACAAGACAGAAAAAGAGATGACTATCAGACTAGAAGGGCCGAAGAGGCTGTTTCTGTGCTGTAGTGTTCTATGGTTCAAAGGATATATATTCAGTCAGTTATTGCAAGACAAATTGCGCCATAATGGTGCAAACAGATATTTTTGGTGTTCCACCAGCATCACTTATGGTTAGCATTAGGGTTGTATAGGGAAATTCAAGAGCTAATAGAGTTGGATTCTTTTTAAAAAAAAAAATTCTTAAACTAGAGGTGCCGAACTTCGGGCATCCGTAACTTCTGCCTGAAGGGAGCTGCAAGGAGAGACGAGTCACCAAGGTGATCGGGGTCCTTTATGTTGGCAGCACCCAACACAGACATCTTCAATGGATGGAAGTTCAGTGGCAGTAATGGAATGGGCACAGTTTGCCATTTTCTGCATCCTTCTATGTACCTGGACAATCAAGTCACCAGTGATGCAAGAATCAATGTCATTTCCACAATGCACCTGTAGAGGTTTGATAGAGTATTCAACAGCATGCCAAATCTCTTCAGACTTTCAGAAAGTAGATGTTGTAGCAACTGTGTGGCAGTGCAAAATGAAGAACGAGAAAATGATCAGATGTAGTCAAGTTGAAGTTCAGTAAAAATCATTTACTCAAAAAGTCATGCGCAGCTTTTTAAAACCCCGCATGTTCCAAATGATATCATCGCGTTGTGACATCATGATGCCACTTGGAACCTCCTGAGTCGCTACATGCCCCAGCCCCCACCACCACAGAACCGGCAATTGGAGGCTAAACCTCTATCCACCGATCTTGAGCAGTCATCCGTGCCTTTGCATCAGGGGCCAAGGCAAGGGCCGATCATGGTCGAGTTGAGCTGGCTTTAGAGGGTCAATCATAAATGTCTCTGGATGCCCCTCCCCAATGACCAGTACACAAGTTGTACAATTGTTTCGTAGCACTCTCAAGGGGCGCTCCTACAGCCTCTGTAAGGGTGGCCCGTCTGCACCTCTATGCACAAACACAAACAGTCCTGGAGTTCCTTTGGAATGAAGAGTGTTGTTATTCCATTCCTTGACATGGGAACTGGGGCCAATTTTCCAAGCCACTTCTGCAGCCTGCCCAACATTTCAGTCAGTGGCACAACCTGTCTGTGTGATGTGGGCACAAACTTCCCAGGTACATTGAGCGGGGCTCCATAAACCAACTCTCCCAATGAGGAGTTGAGATCCTCCTTGAGTGAAGCAGATCATCCACTCAACCAGGTTCCTGGAGGCAGCCTTCATGCATGCCTATGGAACCACTCCACCAGGCCATTTGACTGTGGGATGGACTGTGTGTCGTATGGTGGAGCTGTATTCCCAGCAGTCATAACAAAACATCCTGGAGTGCAGAGTTAAACTGTGGGCCTCTGTCAGAGAGATACCCAAGAAATAAAAGCTCTGGTGCATGAATTAGTTGATGAGTCCATTATAGGAACCACCTCCAGCCACCTAGTGAATCTGTCAATGACCATTAACAAGTGTCTAGACCCTCATGATATTGGAAGCAGGCCGACGATATCGACGTGCATGTGGTCGAATCTGCGCTGTAGTGGCTGGAAAGGGTGAAGCGGCACCTTCATGTACCTTTGCACTTTTGCAGATTAGCAGTCCATGCACGTCTTTGCCCAGTACTTGACCTGCTTTTTGAGTCCATGCCATACAAACTTGTCAGCTATAAGGTGAACCGTCACTCGAATGGAGGGGTGGGACAGGCTGTGAATGGCATCGAAAATACAAAGTCTCTACTTAGCAGGGACGATAGGGCGAGGCTGACCTATGGAAAAGTCGCACAGGAGAGTGGTACCTTGCGGCCCAAAGGCTACATCCTCGAGTTGCAGGTTCATGACAGCATTTCTATAAGCCAGGAGTTCGTCGTCTTGGCGCTGAGCTTTGACGAATGCCATGTAGTCTACATCCGGAGAGAGGGCACGTATTGCTTGAATGAAGGAGCGGGAAAGGACATCAGCCAGCACATTACTCCGACCGGAGATATGTTTAATCCTGGTTGAAAACTTGGATATGTAAGGTGGGTGACGATGCTGGCAGGCTGACCAAGGTTCTGATGCCTTCACGAGGGCGAGCGTTAGCAGTTTGTGAGCAGTAAAAACTGAAATCCCTGACTTCCAAAAATACCAGGTCTCTGACTGCTAGGTACAGTGCCAGTGCCAACATGTCATTCATTAACTCTGAAGGGGCGCAGTCCCCCAGGCCATCAATACAGAGGAGTCGTGCAGCTCGCTTGCACCGTGAAAGACCATAAATCTGGAGAAGGAGGGCTTTTAGGGCTTTGTACTTGCCAAAAGCAGGTGGTCCCAAATGAAATCCACTACTCAACCAGCCTTGTCCTGGTCGAGGGTGCTTACCACAGGATAGTACTTAGTGGCGTCCACTTCTATCCTGTGAATGTGGAACTGCACCTCAGCCCGCCCGAACCATATTTCAGATTGAGTGGTCCAAAACACAGACAGTTTGAGCGAAACTGCTGCATTGTCCACGTTGGGTCCAGAATCCACTTGGGCCTGTCGGGGTCACCAATGTAGCACTGTATCACAGTGCAAAAAGAACAAGTAAATGATCAGACGTAGTTGAATCGAAGTTCAGTAAAAGGCATTTACTCGAACAGTCACATACGTTTTTAAAACACTGCGCTTTCCAAATGACATCGTTGCATTGTGACATCATGACATCACTCGGAACCTCCAGGGCTCGATCGATTAAGCCTCCAGTGAGCCTCTACAACACATTGGTGTGCCTTCTTCATGGATACATTAATATTCTTGGCTCCAGAAGTCCTCCAAAATGTGGAATCCCAAGAACTTGAAGGAATTAATCATCTCCACCACCATCTGTGACAGGTGCGTGGTCCCTCAGCTTCTCCTTCCTAAAGCCCATAAGCTTCTTGGTCTTACTAATGTTGAAGGCATGATTGTTCTAGCACCACATAACCGGTTTTAAATTTACTGTCAATTTAAATTTAGACATACAGCATGGTAACAGTCCAATTGGCCCACTAATCTGTGCCACCCAATTGACCTCCAACCCCCTGTACATTTCAAACAGTGGGATGAAACCAGAGCCCTACCCCCCCCCCCCGAGAAAACTCATGCAGACATGGGGAGAACATACCAACTCCCTACAAACTCCGCGGGATTTGAACCCCAGTCCCGATCGCTGACGCTGCAAATGCGCGGCGTTAATCGCTCCTCCAACTACGCCATCCCAACCACTGGTCAGCAAATCTATAGATTGCATTGGAGCCAAGCTTTGCCATGCAATCATGTACATCACTTTGCCCAAATAACTCTCATATTGTTTGCTTTAATTAATCGCTACCAGGGAGCATTCACATGAAAAAAAAGATAATTTCCTAAGCCAATTAATTTAAAGAATGGTTGGAGCTCTTGTTTGCAAGTAAAAGCAAAATGATGAATGCCAGGATACAGATATTTTGGCAGTAGCTTTCAATGAAAGAGCTCATGCAAATTAAATGGGAAGGGCAAGGCCACCAAATGGTTGTTGTTGTTTACAGTCAATCCTAGCAGAATGTTTCACAAAATTGTGTTACATTTCATACCTCAAACTGTCAAAAATAGCAGGCAAGTGGGCCAAACAGGAATAAAACCTGTTTGTAGTTGATGGTTTGGCAAGTGGCAATCAACTTAATCATTCATTTGAAGAAATATAGCTATACTTAAGGTAATGGAATAAAAATATAGGTCTGAAATTGGTACAGCACAGCATTAAAGTAGCTAATATATAATCATAATGTGTGAGCTATTACTTTTTAATAAAACTTTAGTATTTTTCAATAAGAATAGACTTACAGAATAAGTAATCTAATAATAATAAAACAATAAAAACAAATCCACCCCTCCCCCCTCCCACAACAGATCCCTCAAGGGAAGCATTAAAAATAAACAAAAACATTCAGTAATTTACAATATTACTAAATTCATATTCTTCATATAGGGTGTCCACATATTAACCAAAAAAAAATCATAATTATTATGTAAATTGTATGTTATTTCTCCATATAAATGCATGACTTCAACTCATTATGCCATCAAATTACATTCAACTTCACTTCATCTTTCCAAGACATGGCAATACATTTACAAGCAACTGTCAATGTTAGATGAATGAACACTGTCAGAAACTTATTCAACCCCAAGTCCACTAATAAAATAGCCTAACCAAACAATTTTTAGATCTAAAGGAAATTGAATTTTAAACAAATTTTAAAGAAAAATCTTAATTTTAAACCAGAAAGGATGAACTTTATCACAAAACCAAACCAAATGTATAAATGTTCCAACACATCATCCACACCTAAAACACAGAACTGAATTGCTAAATCCATATTTTTTCAATTTTTCATGGGTTAAATATAACTGATGCAAAAAATTATAATTAACCATACTATATCTTACATTAATTAATTAGTCAATCCATCATAACACATATTTTCCAAATCCACCTGACTAATCTCACAACTTAAATCATGCTCCCATTTAATCCCAGATATATCTAAAAAATATTTTAACCATAGTATCTTGTAATAATGCATAGCTATTACTTAATATGCTATTGCTTTCACCTCAATTTCCAAAAACTCTTCATTGAAATTATTTTTGATGCTCTTGCAGGCAGGATTATTAACTTACCACAGTAGTAATCGATAGCAGTTGTTTGACCAGAGATAGGGACGTACTTTAAACTCCCTCACCTCTCCCCACCCCACAGCCAATTAAGACACGACATTTTTAATCCCGGCAAAAATAATCTGTATACTGTATCGATAGCCCCTTGTCCACTGGCACTCTGTCTTGGGAATTAACTGGGATAGGGTCCAGTGGAAAAGGAAAGGTGTCTTAATGCCAGCGTCAAATGGCGTCATTTCACACTAGCCTCAACCCCTACTCGTATCCCCAGCGTTTGCTGACACCGGCGTGCTGCTAAAAGGGACAGCAGAAAGTCCCCCGCTTCCAGCTGAAGGTAGAACACTCCAATCCCCAAGGAAGAGTTGTGTTCAGTGGAAAAGCAATTAGTGTCCCAGTTAAAGGATGGCCCAGTAGAAATAAACAATGGGCTTCCTATCCCATGACACTGCACAGCCAATTAACTGAGATGCCAGTGGAAAAGGGCTCGAGTTTCACTCGAATCCAGACAACATCCTGGTAAATCTCTTCTGCACACTTCAAAATCCTCCACATCCTTCCTGTATTGGGGCGTCCAGAAGACAAGTGGGGTCAGTGTCAGGTGTCAGGTAGCCCTTGACGTTTACACCAGAAATGGACACCATTTTAATTAAATTCACCATGACAAACAAACAGCACATTCAACTGTTGGATATGCTACTAACTTCATTGAACCCCAGCAGCACATCCCTCTATTCATTTGTCTTGCATTTCTTGACTGATTTTTCCCAAATCCATCCAAGTTATTCATTTTAACTACTCTGTCTGGCAGCAAGACCCAAATTCTAACTACCCTTGAGTGATGGAGATTCTCCTGTATTTCCTGGTGCATTAAATGGAACTGAAAACAAAGTGGGGGGGGGGGGGGGGGAGAAATAGAAATACTAAATGTAAGTAAGTGCAAGATCACATTAACTTGGAGAGTTTGACTAGAAGGGAGAAGAATCCATTCCCCCCCCCCCCCCCCCCCCAGCATACTCCTCAAATCCTTGCAATTTCACACAAGATATACAAGCATAATGATGACTAGTCAGATGAACTGGTGGTGTTTCATGAGCCCCTTTCACACTTGCATGTGGACCCAGGAATAAATGGCCAATCGGCTAAAAAAGGGTCACGTGTGAAAGCAGAATCGTCAGCCGCAACCCCTACTGCAATCCCCAATATCTGCAGATGCTGACGTTGCAATCAGTCAAGTGTGAAACTGAGAATTGCATTCAGATGCTTCCGATTGAAGGTAGAACTGTCCTATCCCTGGGGATGGCAGTGTCCCATGTGTGAACAGCAAAAGCACCATTCATAACAGGGACCGTGAATGGTTGATTTACTGGGACACAAGTGTAAAGGGGGCTATAGTTTATAGCTGAGCATAATGCAGCATTTTATGGCTATGTCAATAACAAATAGGCCATAAATAAGGAAGGTTGTTTGACAAAAGCTTATATGTGCCAACAAAGTTTTCTGATCATAGCATCTAACTCCACTTTCAAATTCAGACATATTGTTTTTTTTAATAAAAATTCCCCCCCCCCTCCCCTTGTCCATTCAGTTTTCAAAACTTTTGAGGTGCTAAACATGCTCTTGCACATTCTCCAAGAGTCCAAATTTTTTAACTTGTATCCTTTTGAGGTTTTACAGTGTTTCCAGTAACCAAATACTGCACTGAAAGTCACCTTAGTGTCTGAATGTTCTACAATTAAAAATGCAACATTCTATAGAAGGTCCAATTTAGCAATGAGGTCAGGAGTGGAGGGGCGTGGGGTAGTCATTAAAAGAGGGTGCAGAGAAGCTGAACCCTGCATAAAAAGAAAATATGTGGAACAAGAAATTAACTCTGGATTCTATAACATAACCAAGAGAAAAGCAGAGAACCTGTACTGTCCCATAAATTGAATCAATTGATCATCACTCCAATCCTACAAGCCACAATTGAATTGTTTTATTGTCACATGTACTCAAGGTTCCAACCCAGCAAGCTGGCATTTCAGGAGAAAAAGAGGTGGGACGTGTAACAGAACAGTGTCGGCATCTAGTGTCACGCATAACGTATTTGACAGCATACAAGACCCACGTTTTTCCCCTGCAAAAACTGGCTCTAAAATACTTCCATGGTCTTATACATGAAGTTGAAATTAGGGCTGTCCGGAGTGGGTAAGAGGAGAAGCAGGGCATTGGGATCAGTGTTCGGCCTGGTGGCAGGCTGTTGGGAGAATCACTTGGCAGCCTGCTGTCAGTCCTTGTACTGTCATTGTTGTGTTCAAGGGAGACTAGTCTGGGCACAAGGGTTTGCAATCAAACTTTACTTTTATTAACACACAAAAATCGTAGCAGGAATAAAACATACGCACACAATGTATAAAGGGCATGGGAAAATCTACTGCAAGTATTGATTTCCAGCTGGATATTTCAAACTTTTCCTTTCCACTCACATACCACCTTAAGTAATCCCTTACTAATTACTGCTATCTATTTATCATTGGGGCCTGGTGGTGGGCTGTTGGGGTGGGGGGGGGTGGGGGGGGGTGGGGGGGGGTGGGGGCAGGGGGACTGTTCAAATGGAGGACACACTCACAGACCAGCTTGCTCACAGTGCAAGGTGATAAGACACATTGGGACAGCTGAGAGCAGAGCAGTGGGATCAGTGTGGGAGCTGATCCTTTATCACAATGCCACTCCCCTAACACTAATCTCCTCTCCCTCAATATCTGAAGGTCCATCAGTGACTGTCTTGAATAGATTCAGTAACTGACCATTCACACCCTCCTTCTGTTGAGTTCCAGATTCAGTACCCTTTGATACATATTTTTAAATCTTATTCTTGAATGATCAAGCCCTATTTTAAAAGATCAGCCTCCGTCCTGTTAAAACCATGAATTATATACTTATGAATTAAATCATCTCTCATTCTCCTCCCAGCAACACAACGGTGGGCACTTTTTTTAAAAAAAAGACAAACTTTGGAATTATTCAGAAAAAATTAGCATACTTACCTCCAGTGTGGTCATTTACACAGGAGCACTTTTACTCAGCCTTCCTGTGTTGCAGAGTTTGTCTGAGGGGGAACACCATATTCATTAGGCCCGCTTCTTACAGAGTGGCTGTAGCCAATTTACACTGTGGTGAATTTACACTGTGGTCACTCCGTAAAAATGTGTATGGGTACGAGTGGAAAAATTATGGGATGGAATTTGCACAAAAAAAAGTCCGTCCTGACATTTTTATACAGCCACCGGAGCAAAAATTTTAAGCTTTAAAGAAAAACAGCATTATCGTGGTGTGCTGGTGAGTATAATCACACAGCATAGGTCACATACAGTAAAACCTCGGTAGAATGAGGTAGTTGGGGTCCAAGATATCATACCGCATTCAGCCGAGTCGCGGAACAGATGCATATAGGTCAGAGTGCCCACGGATAATCAAACCCAAATATTACCAGTTTTCAAAGGATCCACTCTCTATAACTAACAATTTCAATGAAAGAAAGCAAGCACATTTTTTTAATATTGGAATTCTGAATTTTAATCAACTTATTTTACAGAAAAATTGCAAAGTTTGGGGTCCACAGACACCCGCGCTATAAGCGATTCCGCGGATTAATGAATCACGTTCTAACGAGGTTTCAACGTAGGAGCATAGCTGGTAGTTCAATGCTATTACAGTGCCAGTGATTCAGGTTCGAATCTGGCGCTTTCTGAGAGGAGTTTAGATGTTCTCCCCGTGACTGCATGGGTTTCCTCTGGTTTCCTGTCCCATTTCATAGACATACAAGGTTAGTAGGTTAACTGGTCACATGGATGAATATGGGCAGTGCAAGCTCACTGTTTTACTATACAGCACCTCCGTGAAACAAGTTCACTTCTTGTACAGCAAAAGTTAACCAAAAGATGGTCTCTGGGATCCCTTGACATGCCTGCAGAACAAAGGTTTCTTGAAAGTTGATTATCAAATTATAATCTTGACTTGGAGTGGGGGGGGGAGGGAAAGAGAGCATTTCCCTGCATTTTAATGCTCATCCCATCATCTCTCAGAATCTGTTCCATTTGGTGGTTACAATATGAACACAAATATTTATAGTATTCCATTTTAATCAAAATTCCTCAGAAACCATTACGATACTTCAATGAGATAAAATACAAAATCATAGCAAGCTTACAATATCAATTCAAATGCATTGGTTTTGTTGGTCAGAGAACCAATGAAATACGACCCATAGGAATTGCACTGAGGTAGGTTAAACCAGAGGAAGACTTGCCCAGTGAATGACAACAGCCTTGAAGAGTGTGGCAGAAGAGATAATTGGGTGTATGGGTACATAGTTCCATGAAAGTGGCAACACAATTTGACAGGGTAATGAAGGTGTTTGCATTGCTTGCCATCAATGGTCAGGGCATTGAATGTAGCAGCAGGAACATCATTTTACAACTGTAAAAGACATTAGTGAGCCTGCACTTGGTGCACTGCGTGCAGTTTTAGTCATCCAGCCAAAGAAAAGATATTAGTATGCTGGTAAGGGGGTAGAAAAGATCCAGAAGGGCATTACCAGGACTGGTGGACTTGAATTACAAGGAGAGACTGGAACGTTTCTCCTCCCTGCAGTGTTGGAGGCCAAGAGGAGATCTTGCAGAGGTATACAAAATAATGAGAAGCATATACAAGGTAAGTGGTCTCCCAACCTGAGGGCACTGGGAATCTAAAATTATGGTGCATGGATTGAAGGCGAGATAAAGATTTGCAAAATAAAAAATCAAAGGGGCATCTGATCTGGGACAAGCATGTTAACTCTCGTTGAGGAAGCCCATTTACGCTTCTTCATTCTCAGAACAAAGTTCAGCAGACGGAGGCTTTTGAAAGAATACCGAAGAGGTTGACCAGGGTGTTGCCTGCATTAGAGTGTATGAGTGATGGGAAGAGGTTGGACAAATTGGAGTTGTTTTCTCTGAAGATATGCCTCCATCCCCTTCATATTCATGTGTCTACCTTAAAAACTCTTAAATGCTACTATTTTATCTGCTTCCACCACTAATCCTGGCAGCCCCTTCCACCCTTGCCCCGATGTCCCGTGCCAGCAGCCCCCGCCCCGACATCCCACGCCAGAGGGCAGGGGCAGCGGGGAGGGGGGCTGTCAAACAGCGGAGTTGGATCGCCAGCTGATTGTCAATAGCCTGCCCCTTTTCAAGAGCCTAGGGGGACTTCAGTGCTCTGGTAATTATCTCTCTCAGAGGGGGGGGGGTTAGAAAGTGCGCCTCAGAGACGCCTCCTGCTCTTTCAGGTGGCCTCCCGACACCCACATAGGGGTAGAACATGTGGTTTTACATCAGGGTATTCTGGCCACCTGAAAGAGCCTTCAGTCTCTCTCTTTGTCTCCCTCCATCTCCTTTCCACTAGCTCCCCACCCTCTTCCTTCTTCAATCAGAACCACCCTTCTTAGCCCTCTGCCCTCTCCCCATCACTTCTCAGCTTTTTTCTCTTCTACCCCACTGCCTGTATACACATTACTTCTTACCTGTTAACCTCTGCTCCTCTCCCTACCCCCCCCCCCAACCACTTTTTATTGAGGCATCTGTCCATTTTTTCCCCTCATTCCTGACAAAGGGCTCAGGCCTGAAAGATACCTCACCCTTCACTTCCCATGGATGCTGCGCGAGATGCTGAGTTACTCCAGCACATTTGTGTGTGCTGTGCAGCATTCTGCCTTTGGATTCCTCAGTGAAATGCATGGCCTCACACCTTCCTACATGAAACAGTATTTGCCCGCTCAGAGTTCTAACCTCATCAACCTTCCTCCTATATTTATTTGTGTCATCAACCACCTTACACTCTGCCACCTCTTTGAAATCACACTGATTAATAGTAAATAGTGTCAAGGATTGATCCTTGGCGCACTCCACTTCTTACATTTCCAGCTAGAAAATGACTCATTTACTCTGACTCAATGTTTTCTTATAACACTGTTTAACAAGGATCATTAACACTGCTTAAATTAGAGACCAAAAAGCAGCAGGAGACCAAGCAATGAGCAAGTCCATTGTACAAAATGTCAGATTAATCAGCTGGAAACTACCTTGGGCTGGCAAGAGAAATCTTGCAGTGAATGCACAGATCATGGAAACTGTTAAATAATTACATCCAGGGTGACAATTTACATATTGCACTATCACTCCCATTTGATGCTCATGTTTTGTGATAATTTTTGTGCATTAAAAAGGTACTAATACATATAAACTGCTGTTGGTTTCCCATGGAATGTGAATCCATTGGTATTTCCAGCTGTGTCGATTTTAGCAGCACATTTTAACCAACTGGGAAATAGCCTAATTTTCCACAGCTTCTTTGACAAGTGAATTCACTTGTAACAATTGCTGCTCACGGTTACCCTGCCGCCTTTCTTCTTAGTCAGGGCATCACCATGGTTTCCTATAATACACTGGCACTCTATTTTACAAGCAACTTCTCCCCTCCTTCCCGTGGTTTTTAGAAGCCATTAAGCCTGATTTCTTTTGTGGCTCCACTTTCATCTTTTTCATCTCCTTTGATAAGCCCAGGTTGATTGAATGCACTTGCTTCTGTTTGTGGTTACAAGAGAGGCACATCAGGAGGCCCCTGTGAATTATCCAACAATAGACTCAACCTCATTATTAAAATGAACTTTGACATCACATTCATTACCCACGAAGGCCATTCAGTCCATTGTGTGCTTTCTTTAGTAAGATTTTTTTTATACGAGCACTTTTTTAAAATTTATTGCTCGAAGTGATTGCTAAAAGGAGATAGTGATGAGTTATGTTTTTAACCCATGAAAGGCCAAGACCTGGAGAGCCAAATCCACACAAGGCTGGCAGATTCTCACTTCTAATCAGCATCAATTAAATGGTGGTTGGGCGGGGGTTTAATGGAAAGGAAAAGATAGTAGCTTCACTGACATGATTAGTGACTCCAACTCTAAATGCATTTTAATTAAACTAAATTTTAATCTCCCACCTATCTTTTAATGGGGTTTGTCTGCTGATTTTATCTTTGGTTTCAACCAGCAACAATTTTGAAACAATAATCCATTGAACCCTGCTCATGCCTTGGCCCTGCAATGTTTTCCCCTTTTGAAGTTTCCATGAACAATTACTTTGCAAATTCATTAATTAATCTCTTTTAAACACCGCACACAGACACACAGGAGACTGTAGATGCTGGTATCTGAAGCTAAACACAATCTGCTGGCAGAACTCAACGGGTCGAGCAGCATCAATGGGAGAGAAAGAACGGTCAACGATTTGGGCCGAACCCCTTTATAAAGACTAGGGGTGCAAAGAATAGAAGCTCATGTTCCGAAGACAGGGTGTGAAGTCATGGACAGGGCGAGGTGTAGCAATGGGTCCACAGAGGCCATATTGGCAGATGCCAGTCACAGGAAGAGAGAGACAGCAAAGGGGTGAAGATAGGTCATACTAGATGATAAGAGGACAAAGACTCCCACTGTTGAAATCTGTTAAAAAAAACCTTGATGATGGTGCTTGTTCAACAAAACAGCTCACTATCACCTTGGAGGGCAATTAAGGCCTTCAAAGCCCACATCCTTTGAACCAACAAAGAAATAAGACCTTAAGAAATGAGAGTAGAAATAGACTATTCCGCCCATTGAGTTTGCCCCACCATTTAATCATGAGCTGACCCATTTTCTCCACTCAGTCCCACTGCCCGGCTTTCTCCCCACAACCTTTTAAACCCTTGCTAAATCTCTGTTGCGTTTGCCAATAAACTGTAAACTAGATGCTTTGGTCACTGTTCCATCCATTAATTACTTCCCATCCACATATCACAATGTCTCAAAATTGATCACCTCCATTACATATTGGTTTAACTTTGCCACATAAAGCACACCTGCAAATTTTCATGTTTTACTTCCACCTCCATTACATTATTTACCCTCAGCCTCCTTTGCTCCAAAGAAGATTCTCAGCTTGAGAAGCACAAGAGCGGCAGATCCTGGAATCAATGAGCAAGCATAAAGCACCAGACTGCATCAATATTGACCTCCAATTTCCATTAACCTCCTCCCCCCTCCTCTTTCACTCACTTTCCTTCATCCCTCCAACTCCATTCCACCAGTTCCCCATTGTGAAAGTCAGCCCGCACTGTAATAAACAGCAGAATACAGCAGAACCAATTAAACATGCACGGTTTCTTTATTCAGCCTTGATAATGCAAGTGGGAGTGAGAGGTACAATGAGAGTTCAGTAACTCAGTCTCTACACTGAGCATACGGAGTGTTCTTCCCACTTTTATACACCTTTGGGCAGAGGTGTACATGATGAAACTCTGCAAGTTTCACAGCGGGCAATACCTGTTTTATATGTTCCCTTGTGATGTCTGGAAACAGCTGTGAAATGTCAGGGTGTCCTTACTCTTCATTTATTTACTTCTATTACATTTTTTAAAAATTAAATCTTTTTCATCAACAAAACAAACAAAATCAAAGAAACATCACAGATACCAAAAACAAACTACACGTTGATATAAAAGAAAAGAACCAACACCTGATCAAAATGACCAAATTCTGCATTATTGTTTATAAATACAAAATTACACACTATGAGCACCCTTAAAAGAAAAGTAGGAAACAGGGGGAAAAAAAGACCCCCTCCCCCAAAGGAAAAAAAAATGAAAAAGGGGTCATTCTCCCAATATTATGTAACAAAATCAACCATTTTCCCAAAAGAATTACATACAGATGAAACATTATGTGATTCATCCAGAGCTTACTTCCTCCCTAAAGGGATGAATGTCGTAGATATCGCTAAGGATACTGGAGATTGTGGTATTAGAGGGGGATCATCAAATGTTAACCCCTTAAACACTGGTTCCATACTCTTAAAGCATGTTGTTACAATTTCTTAGGTTACAAGTAATCTTCTCCAGGGGAAACAACTAAGCATTTCTGACGTCCAGCAGGCCAGACTCAGTCGGGAATCAGATTTCCCAGTAAAGGCTATGCATTTCCTGGCCACCGCTCAAGCGAGTTTAACAATTTTCAATTGATATTTCGACCGCCTCATTTTTGGTCTTATTTCCACAGTTAAAACAATTTGGCACCTGAGGGTATCGAATTCCAGTAATTTGTTCCAAGAGATTTCCCAAATCTTCCCAAAAGGATCTCACCTTAAGACATGACCAGGTCAAATACAAAAAGGTCCCTACATCTTGGCCCCATTGACTTTTACTTCATTCTTTGTGGTATTAGTTTCTATCTCACGACAGCACAGGGAAGGTCATGTTGGAAGCCAATTATATTCCCATGTTACAAGGCAACTACTGTATTTTCTCACTTAATTCATTTAACCTTTGGTAAACCTTAAGCATATTAATTAAACTTATCCTTTCACACCATTCTCTTCCATTTCCTATCTGACAGCATCACTCTCAGCCATCTGCCCCCTCCTCCTCTCACTTCTCAGCTTTCTCGATCTTCCCCTATTCTCAATCCCCCTGCCCCAACTTCTTATTTGGGCATTGCCTCATTTTGGATATACTTGAAGGCCAAAACATTGACAGCCTATTGCTTCCAATAGATGCTGCATGACCTCCTCCAGCACTTTGTGTATACTCCCTGTACTTCCCCCCCACCCCCACCCCCCCATCCAAGGCCTTTCAAAAAAAAGGTTCCTTCAACACCTAATAGCCTGAATGTACCTGGGATGGTTTGAGCTTGGAAGCTAAGCAGGCACAGGACTGGTCAGTACTTGGAGGGGAGACCGCCTAGGAACACAAGCTGCCCATAGGTTTCTGTGAAGGGCACTGGACAAAAGTGGCGACTCTCTGCCTTAAGGTAGGCAAAAGTTAGAGAATTTCATACATGTTACATTCTAAATGTACTAAGCACAGAACTAAGCCATTAACAAAGCACAGAACTTCAGCCAACTTCTGTTGGCTGTTCTATCAAGGATAGAAAATTCATTAAAACACTCCAGAGAGCAGGAGGCCGTTTCTGTGGCAAGAAAAGCAGGCTTAACATCTTGGATCAGCGATCCTTCAGAGTTCTGATTAAAAAAAGACCTTTGTGCAAAAACATTCTGCTTTTCTGACCACAGATGCTGCCTCCTGCTCTCTTGAGTGTTTTAATCAATTTCTGTTTTTATTTCAGATTTCCAGCATTTGGATTTCCTTTTTGTTTGATCTTCCAGTAAATTGAGAAATTGGTTTGTTCCCCAACAATTTCTTTGCACTCTCCAACAAAAGATTCTTAAAATTAAATGTGGAAGATGCCCAGGTCACAAATTTTGAGGTGAGAATTCCCAAGATTAGTAATAATTTGCTAACATTTCTAATTGTTTTCCACGATCTCTAAGAATCATCTTTACTTTCAATGGCGGTGACATGTTTGAAGTTCGCATGAGTGTCAACACTCAAGAGTTTGGATGATGACGTGCAGAGACAAAGCAGGAAACTGATAAGAGCTGTCCAACCTGCTGAGCATTGGGATTGGATCCTGAGCTTGGCAGCCTCAGTGTGTAGCAGCATAGATCAGTACAGAGATTGGGCCTCCAGTTCCAATAGTTCAGCATGGACTAGATGGGCTGAAGGGCATACACAAAGTTTCTTTGCTGAAACTTTCTACATGTTTAACCATGCCAAGAGCACTGCAGGATAGGCCAGGTGACCATGCCAAGAATGCTCGGGGGAGACTGACGGAGAGTGGAGGAGCAGTTTGGCAGCACTGGTCAATGAGAGGAGGGATAGAGTGGACTGGACTAATACAAGGACAGTTATGGGATTTTTACCAACCCACAGACCATGACAGCACAGAAATAGGCCCTTTGGCCAATCTAATCCATGCTGAACTATTGGTCTGCCTCATTCTATTGACCTGCACCCAGACCATTGCCCTCCATACCTATCCCATCCATGTACCTATTCAAATTTTTCTTAGATGTCCAAATCAAACTCACAGTCACCACTTCAGTTGGCAGCTTGTTCCACAATCTTGCCACTCTCTTCGTGAAGAAGTTCCCCCATTGCACCTTTCAAACATTTCCCCTTTCACCCTTAACCCACATCCTCCAGTTTTTGTCTTGCATTTACCATTTCTATACATCTTTATCAATTCTTTGTTATTCTTCTACACTCCAGGGAATAAAGTCCTAACCTGTTGAACCTTTCCCTGTAACTCAGTTCCTCAAGTCCTGGCAACAGCCTTGATAATCTTCTCAGATCAGATATTTATTGTCATGTAATAAGACAGAAATGTAATAATAAACTAAATTGCCTTAACTCTGCCAAAAGGCTGACAGTGATTCTCCATTGGCATTGCCCAGCACCCCTTATAGACAGAGCAAGAGAAGCAAAGTGAGTCCCTTCAGAGTCTCCATGTGTCCATGGATTGGCCTCCAGACTACAGCCACACAAGACTCAGTTCAGTTGAAACCATCAGCAACCTAAGTCCAGATCCAAAACGATGAGGAAGCCTTCAGTGCCCAGCACCTTTGGGGTGGGGGGGGGGGGGGTGGGGGTGTGTGGCCTCTTCTTGCCTTCAGCACCCTCTCGAATCTCAGGTCCAATACCTGGTTCACATGAGCCAGTCTCCAGCAGCCCACAGTTTGATGCGAGTCCTTTGACCTCAAGTCACTAGCAGCTCACAGCCTGTGTGGCTCCCTCATCCCAAGTCACCAACAGCTCACTGCCTGTGTATGCCCTTCATTTGCTGGTTCACCACCATGGTCACTGTCCTTGGGGGTCATCTCTGCACTTGTTTAATCTCATTGTTACAGTTTAGCAACCAAAATAGCACACAACACTCCAAACGTGGCCTTGAAAATGTCTTACACTGGAGCAAAAGTCATGCGGATGCTCATTAGAAATCCACTGTTATTTATGATTAAATTTTAAATTTGACTTGCCTGTTATACAAAAGTTAAATGCTGCCATTATAAATTTTCTTTTTTGAAGATTCAAAATGACAGAGTTGCATATAAAGCACACACAATTAAACCTTCTACTATATACATGACAATAAACAATCCAATCATTTAAGAATCAAAGCATCCTCATGCAGTTTAAGCAATGCCAATTCCAAAGTCACATTTCATTATGTCCAATCCTTTTGGAGATAACAAAAGTGCTTTAATTTCTCCTCCCTCCTCCTCCTCAGTGACATAACTTCACATGACATCTGGCAGCCACACAACTCTCTGCAGTGCAGATCCCTGCCACCTTCTCAGGGTCAAGAACATTTTAAAGATTTTGGCAATCGCCAATGCGACCAGAATCACTCCACAAGAAGATGTTCAACACATCTTTTGTGTGTGCTCTTGCTTTGCTGAAGGCCTCCCAAACTTTTCCCTGAATTCTACCTTCTGCTTTACCAGCTTGAACCCAGCAAATAAAACTAATGCTTAGAGGGGCACGGACGCCCCATACTGTAATAGGGTTTTGCAGCACCATGGATGTTAAGTCTTGACATGGAGTGGCCCTATTCTTTTCCTGGATGTTATTCGCAGATTTTAACTGGATGAGGGAGGACGTTCGGGACACCTAAAAGTTTATAACCGCAGGAATTCGTAACCCAACTCAAGGCCAGAAGAAAATATGAAGACATTCAGATGTCCCTGCATGTGGGTGTGGGCGGAGAGCGGAATTGGTCTGGGGCACATTGCCAGCCCTTCCCTTCAGAGCTCCTGCTTGTCCAGAAAGCGGATTGTTGTTATTGTTCCAGTGTTTCCCCTCCCGACTGGGTCTAGGCAACCCCATTTGGGTTGTTTGAACGAGTGGCTGTCACACTGGGAAGCTCCAAACTTGAAAATCTCTCGAAAATACAAAACCACGTTCACAATCTGGTCGAATCACCACTGCAGATCAAGACGGAAAGTTTCTGATTCAGAAATGGGATTGACGCCGCAGGAGGAAAGCATTCTTTTCTATTTCCGTACCGATACAGAAATGTAACCAGTCCACGGACTGTACTCCCCCTTCACAAACACCAGATAAGCGCCTCTCTCTTTCCCCACGGTGATTAGGAATGGCTGGAACGCAGCCCCATTCGGGCCGAGGGACATCCACTGCAGAGGGACTCTCGCTGACATGTGCCATGGAAACTCAAACGGCTTAAAGCATGAAGGTCTACAGACACCGTGATTCAATCAATGCAGGAGAAACCCAGCAGCTTGTGCAGTGAAGAGAAAGATACACCTTGATGAAATTGGTTTCTGTATCTTTGACATATAAAGTGCACGGTTGGACCTTGCTGAGTTCCTCCAGCATTGTGTTGCTACAAACCCGAACGGCTGTCCGCCCACACTGCAGTGATAGGGCGGTGTCCGTTCGGGGGACACCCCCACTCAGCCACGATCGCGGGAATCTGACACCCCCCACTCAGCCACGATCGCGGGAATCTGACACCCCCCCCCCCCCCCCACTCAGCCACGATCGCGGGAATCTGACACCCCCCACTCAGCCACGATAGCGGGAATCTTGACACCCCCCCCCCCCCCCCCACTCAGCCACGATCGGGGGAATCTAATGTGTTCCGAGGGCAGAGCCGGTGAGCGCCTTACCTGTGAGACGCAGCAGGGCAGCGACATCTCCGCGGCTCGGGCCAGTCACCGGGGTGGTGGGGGGGGGTGGGGGGGGAAGCTTCAGAGAAGGTCGAGGAGGATCACGCTCTCCGCCTGCCTCCCGCTTATGGTCGGCGAAGGGGTGAGATACGAGTGGGGAGGGGTCTTTATATTGAGGAGGTGGGGACGGGCGCCACTGCAACGCAACGAGCGAGGTGAAGCCTCCCGTCCACACTCTCCCACGCCCTTGTTTGTCCCCGACCTGAATGCACTTCCGGAAACGTCAGTTTCTCTTCGCTACGTTAGATCATTATTAAAGGGAACCCTCCTCCAATTATTGCACTACCTCGATTTGTTTTCTTTTTAAATCGTATGTCTTGAGTGAAAGTTTATCCGAAGCTTTTCTCTCTCTCTCCATTGACTCTACCTGGTTTTTTTTTTTAAATTTCGCGAGTTCTTATGCAGTAAACAGTTGTCCTGTCAGGCGCTATGTAAATGGTAGTCTTTTCAACCCAAATTGACAGGCGCTATGTAACTGACAGGCGCTATGTAAATGGTAGACTTTTCAACCCAAATTGACAGGCGCTATGTAAATGGTAGTCTTTTCAACCCAAATTGGAAAAGCTACGGTAAAAATAATCCTCTTGGTTTACAGGAAGCCTTGTGCATTGCTCGAAGACGGTCCATGTATGGGTCGCCGAGGCCAACTGCATTGGCGCCGTCAGTGGAAGGTGGGAAAAGTAATGTGTCCTGCCAGTGTATCGTTTCTTTCCACGCGCTGTCCTGCCAGATGCGGGCGGTGTCTCTCCGTTGGACTCGGATCCGGGCAGAGTGCCGCAGTCCAACAGTCTCCGTTCTCTCCTTGACCCTCGAACGTCGCGGCAAGCCAAATTAAGTCCTACTGGTTACATTTTATGATCGTGTAATTCTAGTGAAATCTTGCTTATATATTTGGCTACTTGAAGCTTAATTTAACGTCCAAATGGTCAACGGAGCAAGACAGACCCTGGCATTGGGATCTCGTCCAACAGAAGCAGCAGAGAACTTTTCCACTTTACAACTGGAGTTTAATATTAATTAATTTATGCGGTTAGAACGTGTGAAAACATTGCAGTAGCTGTGTTCTCAGCACCTAAATTTGCCTCTAGAAGCATTACCAAATTTACCAACCAGTCCATTCAAGAAAAAGGGCAGATCGCTCCATTTACAGAAATGATTGAAAGGCCACCTTCATCGCGATTGTATTAGCAGACGTCCAACATCAGAGAAACAAAGACATCAGGGCGGGACAAATGGTGGCCAAATATTTTCCAGTTAGAATTTGATTTTTTTTTAAAACAGTAAGGTGGTCTTGAAATCAAGAGAGCCATGGCGATTGAGGAGCTTCTGAGGAAATCCCAGAGCATGCGACCCTTGCTTTGGTGTTAATGGATCACCATTTTCATTGTAACTTGACTTTCTGCTGAATTGTGCTTGGATACACAATAACCTCTCGCCCTGTTTGCAGAAGAACCCTGCATTGGATATTTTGAGACAAATGAACGTTTAATTTCATAGCCAGGTCATCACAAATGTCAATTGGTGATGTTTTCAAAAGATTCTGGAACTAGAATCAGCTTCAGCACCCGGGACCTCAGGTAGGATATGACAGTGATATAGTTTGGTTAATGTGAAGTCTGGTCTTCGGTTGACAGTGTGCTTAAATGTCAGGAAAGGTCTCAATGTGCATTAAAAAGGTGGTTAGATTTTGGACATCTTCAAACTTAAGCAACCAAAGAATTGCTGGAGGAACTCAAGAAGTCGGACAGTATTTGTGGGCAGAAATGGTTTGGATGCAATCAACTAGAAGATCTGAAATGTCCTCATTCTTTAATAAACGTAGATCCACCTTACTGCTATTGATAAATCCAACATCTACAGTGTCCCCCATTTCCCTCAATTTCCCCCACGCTCCGCAGTTTTAAATTTGTAATCAAGCAATTCACGTGATTAAAATGCAAATTCCAGATATTTTTTCTTTTTAAAAATATTTTTATTGAAATTTACAATGATACAAAACTAAACCGTGCAATTATATTTTAGGATACAATTGGAGGGGAAAAATTCCCATATGGTCAAAATCTCTTCCATTCAGCAAGGCTAAATAAAACCTAACATGTGGATATCAAGTGATGACATCTTGGAAACTGACAACATAGCATCGAAGTTTAGATCAGTCTTAAAACTTTAGATTGTGGTCATGGTCCGTGAAATGACCCCACAACTTTAAGAAATTACTATTAGAATCTTTAATGGCATATCTAATTTTTTTCTAAACTTAAACATGACATAATATCATTTAACCATTGAGTATTTGTCCACGGAGTGTTATCCTTCCATTTGATCAATATTGCACATCAATGAAGCTATTTTTAAAGGGTATTTGTGTACATTTTGGTTTGACCATATAGAAATTACACCACTTTTTATACATAGTCTCCTCATTTCAGGGCACCATAATATTTGGAAAGAGCAATGGTATGTATATTAAAGCAGTCATGTTTAGTGCTTTGTTGCATATCCCTTGCATGCAATGACTGCTTGAAGTCTGAGATTTATAGGCATCACCAAGTGCTGAATATCTTCTCTGGTGATGCTCTGCCAGGCCTCTGGTGCAGCTGTTTTCAGCTCCTGCTTGTTTCAGGGGCTTGTCCCTTGAAGTTTTCTATTCAGCATATGGAAGGCATGCTCAATTAGATTTCGATTGGGTAACTGACTTGGCCATTCAAGAATTTTCCAGTTTTGCTTTGAAAAACTCCTTTGTTGCTTTAGCAGTATGTTTGGGGCCATTGTCTTGCTGTTCGATGAAGTGCCGTCCAATGAGTTTGGAGGCATTTGCTCGAACTTGAGCAAATATTTCTATACACTTCAGAATTCATTTTGATATCGACATAATAATGAAAGTAAGTACGCCAGTTCCTGTGGCAGCCGTACATGCCCAGGCCATAAGACCATCACCACCATGTTTCACAGATGAGGTGGTTTGCTTTTGATCTTGGGCAACTGCCTTTTACACCTCCACACTTTGCTCTTGCCATCACTCTGATACAGGCTCATCTTGGTCTCATCTATCCACAAGACCTTTTCCCAGAATTTTGCAGGCTCTTTCAAATACTTCTTGGCAAATGTAATCTAGCCATCCTGTTTCTGTGGCTAGCATCTTGCAGTGTAGCCTCTGTATTTCTGTTCATGAAGTCTCCTGCAGATCGTAGTCATTGACACTTCCACACCTGCCAATTGAAGAGTGTTTCTGATCTGCCGGACAGGGATTTGAGGATTTTTCTTCATTATGATTAGAGTTATTCTGTCATAAGCAGAGGAGGTTTTCCTTGGTCTACCAGTCCCTTTGAGATTACTGAGCTCACAAATATGCTCTTTCTTTTTTATGATGTTCCAAACAGTTGATTTTGGTGATGTCTCTTACTGTTTTATTCCTGTTTTCAGCCTCATAATGGCTTGATTGACTTTCATTGGCACAAATCTGGTCCTCAGGTTGAAAAATGGCAACTACAGACCCCAAAGCACATCAAAGCCTCTACTAAGAAAACACCTCAATGCTGCTATTTCCTCAGGAGTTGGCAGAAGTTTGGTATGATATCAGAAACCCTGGCAAATCTTTACAGATGTGTGGTGGAAAGTGTGCTGACTGGCTGCATCATAGTCTGGTAAGGGAACACCAATACCCCTGAGTGGAGAGCCCTGCAAAAGTTAGTGGACACAGTCCAGGACTTCACAGGCAAAATCCTCCCCACTATCAAGAACATCTACAGGGAATGCTGCTGTTGGAGAGCAGCAGGAATCATCAAGGATTCACTGTACCCAGCACATGCTCTGTTCTTGTTGCTGCCATCCAGAAAGAGGTATAGGTGCCACAAGACTCAGGAAAAGCTGCTACCCCTCCACCGTCAGACTCCTCAACGATAAACTCATTCGGGGGTGGTCATGTGATGAAGTAGTTGCTGGTTAGGGAAAGCCAGCCCTCCACAGAGAATGTTGGAAAAAAAGGTAGAAAAACAAGGCAGAGAAGAGAAATAAGAAAGTCACAATATAAAAAGTATAAGAAGACCTTGAAGATGCCTCCAAAGAAGGAAAAGACTACAATGTCAAGTAGAGAGGAGATAAAGAAATCGCCGGAGAAAAAAAGAGGAAGTCCTTACCGGTGTCCGGGAGCAGGGAGCTCTCCACAAGAGGATGGCCCGATCGATGAAGGCCGGTGAGCGGGCAGCTGGGTGGCGACGTCCCCTGGGGCGGTCTCAAATGTTTGCTTGCAGAGCCTGAATGAGAAATGCCAGCCTCGCGCATGCACAGTTCGATTGTAGAGAGGACGTCAATGGGAGCGGAAGCCGACAGCAAGACGCTGAACTGGCAATGGGAGAGACCGCGGAGAAGACACCGATAGAAGCAGGATCCCACGGAGCCAAGAAATGGAGCTAGAGAAAGAAGATCAAGAGGAAGATAAATACTTATAAGAAAAAAATACAAGGTAAAAAACAGAAGCAGATGATTGATAAAGAATACTTTGACAGTTAAATAAAGATTCTATTGGAAACAATAATGGCTGTGCTCAGTACTTTAAAAAAAAACAAGCAAGAGACAGATGTAAAAATGCAAAGAATTGAGAATTCTATGGCAGAAATAAGAAAACAAAGTGATGAAGTGGAAGAAAGAGTGATAGGCATGGAAATTGAATTGAAAGAGGCCAGACCATTGGTGCCAAAGCCGTGATCCATACTGATAAAACTATTAGGATATACAACAAGAGAGAAAATATTGGAACTGACTATTAAAAGAGTGAAAGAAAATAAGGAACCATTGGGGTACAATGGGAAAAAATATCTTTTAATCCAGATATTAGCTTTGAACTTTTAAAGAAGCAAAAGGAGTTTAATTTAGCAAAAACTGTATTATGGAAAAAAGGTTATAACTTAGTGTTACGGCATGCAGCAGTATTAAAGATATTTATCCCTGGTGAGCAAACTAGACTGTTTTCAGATCCAGAAGAAGCTCATCACTTTGTAGATCGATTACCAAATAAACAACAAAAGAGGAGTAAAGGAAATACTAAAAGGATTGTTAAGGTAATGTATATAAATAAGTTGGAATGTTAATAGTTTGATTACAGACCTTTAAGGAAAAAAAGGGTTTAAAAAAAAGCTTTGTTATATCTGGGGGCGGGCTGAGAAGGCTGCGAAATCTGTTGTCATTTGCAGTACATACCACAACCCACGTAGAAAAGGGAGTTGTGGTTGTCTTGAGAGGTGGCAAGGGCAACTCAGTAAAGGGAAATTAAATGTAGTTTTCTTTAATATTATTCTTTGGTTTTTGTTATTTTCCTACTAGTTATGTTGTGTATAGTAAAGAGTAAGAAAAATCTAAAGAGTGATTTTAGAAGAAGGGAGATGATGGAGTTGAAGAGGTGGGAGACAGGTGAAAACGGATGGATAAGCTGAGTACATTGAACTATTTGACTATTAATATTAATGGAATTCAAAATCAAATTAAGAGAAAAAAGTTGCTGACACTACTTAAAGAGGAGAAAATAGACATAGCATTTATACAAGAAACACAAATGAGTTAGAATACCGCAAACTGAAGAGAGACTAGGTAGGTCATGTCCTGGCATATTCGTACAATTCAAAAGCCAGGGGAGTTGCTATAGTTAATAAGGATCTGCCAATTAAGATAAAGAAAGTAATAACAGAATAATAATCTGCCAATTAAGATAAAGAAAGTAATAACAGACCCAGCGGGAAGATACATAATGATGATATGCCAGATTTATTCAGAATTTTGGAACTTGTTGAACATTTATGACCATGAATTTATGCAGGACATTTTTTTAAAGATAGCAGACACACACAGGGAGATATTTTACTAGGGGGAGACCTTAATTTTAACCTTGACCAATCAATAGATAAAATCAGGAAGATTTTATCTATTGATTGGTCAAGGTTAAAATCAGCAGCTAAATTTACATTGAATTCAATGCATGATATGAAGATAATTGATATATAGAGAAAATACACCCAAAAAAAAGAGATTATTCATATTATTCAAACAGACATAAAATCTATTCTAAGATTGACATGTTCAAGGGACTTCGAAAGGCTGAATATAAGGCACAACTTTTACCAGACCACTCACCCTTGTTATTGACAATTTCTTTAGAGGATATTCCGCCAAAAACATATAGATGGAGGCTAAACCCTATATTGTTAAAAAGGCAAGACTTTCTGGAATACATAGAACAACAAATTAAAATATATATCGAGACAAATGCATATAACAGACAAATTTATATTATGGGATGTAATGAAGGCCTTTATTAGGGGACAAAAAATTGTTACACAACCAATATTTAAAAAGAATATGATCAGGAAATAGAGCAGTTGGAAAAAGATATCGTAACTATAGAAAAACATTTAATGAGAAGGGAAGATAAAGTGAAAAAGAGAGAATTGGCAGAGAAAAAATTAAAATATGAAATATTGCAAACATTCAAAGTGGTTCGCTGGGAGTCGGAGGAGGAGATTGGAGAGAGTCGGGCTGTGAATCAGAGGAGGAGGAGCTTGCTGAAAGTGAGGAGAAGGTAAGCTAATAAAGTCGAGGGGCTTACCGGGGCTTGGGCCTACTTGGTATGGCTGGGAGTCGGAGGAGGAGGAGGTTGGAGAGATTCGGGCTGTGAGTCAGAGGAGGAGGAGCTTGCTGAAAGTGAGGCAGAGGAGGAGGAGCTTGCTGAAAGTGAGTCAGAGGAGGAGGAGCTTGCTGAAAGTGAGTCAGAGGAGGAGGAGCTTGCTGAAAGTAAGGAGAAGGTAAGCTATTAAAGTTGGGGGCTTACCGGGGCTTGGGCCTACTTGGTTCGGCTGGGAGTCGGAGGAGAAACTTGGAGAGAGTCGGGCTGTGAATCAGAGGAGGAGGAGCTTGCTGAAAGTGACAGGGTTAATTGGTCAAGGGGCCAATAAAAGGAGTGAAAGGGGAGGGAGCGGCCAGTGAGGAGTGGCTCAGTGAGTGAGTAGAGCAGTGAAGGAGTGAGACTTCCTGGCTTTGGCTTATCAGGCTTCGGCGAAAGCAGGCAAGGAGAAAAGGTAAGCTGAGTTATTTACCTTCGTATTCAGAGTCATGCCAATAGGGTTAGTGCTCTGTACTGGGTGTCCGATGTGGGAACAATGGGTGACCTCCACCCTCCCAAATGGCCACATCTGCACCAGGTGTACTGAGATGCAGTTACTAAGGGAGCGAATTAGGGATATGGAGTTGCAGATTGATGACCTGCGGCTTGTAAGGGAGAGTGAGGAGTTAATCGACTCAACTTTCAGGGCAATAAATACTCCAGAACCTGTGTCAGGTAAGTGGGAAACTGTCAGGGGGGGGGAAAGAAAAAAGCGAGAAAAACGGAGAGCATACCAGTGACTATCCCACTCAGCAACAGTTATGTTGTGTTGGATTCTGTTGAGGGAGATGACCGGACAGAAGATGGCCACAGGCACCAGGTCAATGACAATGAGCCTGCCAGAGTGGTGCAAAAGAAAAGGAAAAGGAGAAATGCAGTAGTTATTGGGTACTCCATTGTCAGGGGTACAGACAGGAAGTTCTGTGAGCCAGATAAGTATACCCGCATGGTGTGCTGCCTCCCTGGTGCAAGAGTACGAGATATCACAAATCGGGTCCAAAATATTCTGAGAGGAGAGGGAGAGCAGCCTGATGTATTGGTACATGTGGGTACAAACGACATTGACAAGAAAAGGGAGGAGGTAATGAAAAGGGATTACAGTGAGCTGGGACGAAAGCTGAAACACAGGAACGCTAGGGTGGTGATCTCAGGATTACTACCTGTTCCAAATGCAAGTGATGAAAGAATGTAAGGATAAGGAAAATGAATGTGTGACTGAGGTGCTGGTGTACAAGGCAAGGATTTGGCTTCTTGGATCATTGGGATCTCTTTTGGGGAAGGCATGATCTTTACAAGTGGGACGGGTTGCACCTAAATCCAAAAGGTGTCAACATTTTGGCAAGTATGTTTGGTACAGCAGTGGGGCAAGGTTTAAACTAATTTAGGAGGGGTATGGGAACCAGAGTGATAGGAAAAAGGGTAGGGAAGATAAAGTAATGGCCAGGAAAAGTAAAATAGGAAAAGTAATGTTGGGAGGAGAAAGTAAAAAAATAAGATGGTGCAGTGAGTTTTCAGGTCAATGATAGTGTTAAGAAAATTACAAAGAAAAATAGTGGGCAGAAAAATCAAAAGAAAAGGTTATAGAAGTCACTAGATATTAAAAGGACAAAGAGCATAAAGGGCACTTTATCTGAATGCCCGCAGTATTAGAAATAAGGTTAGTGAACTTGAGGCACAAATTGGTACCCATGCCTATGATTTGGTAGCCATCATGGAAACAGGGCAACAAGGTGACCCGAAATGGGAATTAAACTTTCAAGGGTATCAGGTGGTGCAAAGAGATAGACAGGATGGTAAGGGAGGTGGAGTTGCACTCTTAATCAAAGATGAGCTCCAGGCAGTAGTGAGGGATGATATAAGATCTAAAGAGCATAATGTTGAGTCTATTTGGGTAGAGATAAAAAATAACAAAGGGAAAAAATTATTGGTTGGTGTTATCTATCGCCCACCAAATAGCAATAGTTTAGTGGCACAGGAAATAAATAAAGAGATAAGTGAGGCATGTAATAATGATACGGCAGTAGTCATGGGGGACTTTAACTTCCACATAGATTGAGAAAATCAAGTTGGTCGTGGGAGTCTGGAAAAGGACTTCATAGAATGCATCCGCGATAGCTTTCTTGAGCAGCATGTTAAGGAACCCACAAGAGAAAATGTTCTCCTGGATCTAGTGATGTGCAATGAGATAGGTAGAGTAAATGATGTAATAGTCAGAGACCATCTGGGAAATAGCGTGATCGCTATACTAATCATAGTATGATTGAATTTCTCATTCAGATGGAAGGGGAAATAGTTAGATCTAAAACTAATATATTATGCTTAAACAGGGGTGACTACCTTAGGTTGTTTTTAATTTTTAAAGTTTGGCAGTTGTAAGCCTCCTTGTTTATACCATTCTGTTAATTTATCTAGTGCTCCATTAACAATGGCGTGAAGCAAGGCTGTGTTCTCGCACCAACCCTCTTTTCAATCTTCTTCAGCATGATGCTGAACCAAGCCATGAAAGACCCCAACAATGAAGACGCTGTTTACATCCGGTACCGCACGGATGGCAGTCTCTTCAATCTGAGGCGCCTGCAAGCTCACACCAAGACACAAGAGAAACTTGTCCGTGAACTACTCTTTGCAGACGATGCCACTTTAGTTGCCCATTCAGAGCCAGCTCTTCAGCGCTTGACGTCCTGCTTTGCGGAAACTGCCAAAATGTTTGGCCTGGAAGTCAGCCTGAAGAAAACTGAGGTCCTCCATCAGCCAGCTCCCCACCATGACTACCAGCCCCCCCCCACATCTCCATCGGGCACACAAAACTCAAAACGGTCAACCAGTTTACCTATCTCGGCTGCACCATTTCATCAGATGCAAGGATCGACAATGAGATAGACAACAGACTCGCCAAGGCAAATAGCGCCTTTGGAAGACTACACAAAAGAGTCTGGAAAAACAACCAACTGAAAAACCTCACAAAGATAAGCGTATACAGAGCCGTTGTCATACCCACACTCCTGTTCGGCTCCGAATCATGGGTCCTCTACCGGCATCACCTACGGCTCCTAGAACGCTTCCACCAGCGTTGTCTCCGCTCCATCCTCAACATCCATTGGAGCGCTTACACCCCTAACGTCGAAGTACTCGAGATGGCAGAGGTCGACAGCATCGAGTCCACGCTGCTGAAGATCCAGCTGCGCTGGATGGGTCACGTCTCCAGAATGGAGGACCATCGCCTTCCCAAGATCGTGTTATATGGCGAGCTCTCCACTGGCCACCGTGACAGAGGTGCACCAAAGAAAAGGTACAAGGACTGCCTAAAGAAATCTCTTGGTGCCTGCCACATTGACCACCGCCAGTGGGCTGATAACGCCTCAAACCGTGCATCTTGGCGCCTCACAGTTTGGCGGGCAGCAACCTCCTTTGAAGAAGACCGCAGAGCCCACCTCACTGACAAAAGGCAAAGGAGGAAAAACCCAACACCCAACCCCAACCAACCAATTTTCCCTTGCAACCACTGCAATCGTGTCTGCCTGTCCCACATCGGACTTGTCAGCCACAAACGAGCCTGCAGCTGACGTGGACTTTTTACCCCCTCCATAAATCTTCGTCCGCGAAGCCAAGCCAAAGAAAAAAGAATATAAACCCAAACAAGATTGGGGAAAAAATATACGGATAAAGAATGAAACGTGGAAGGAACTATGCGCAGCGACCATGAGTAATACAATAAATACTCGGTTTTGTATGATACAATACAATTGGCTACATAGGTTATATGTTACACCTCAAACAAGAAATTGAAACCACAATACAGCTACAATATTTGTTCCAAACTTTACCGATTCCCTTGACAGGG
Source organism: Narcine bancroftii (assembly GCF_036971445.1). Classification (NCBI taxonomy): domain Eukaryota; kingdom Metazoa; phylum Chordata; class Chondrichthyes; order Torpediniformes; family Narcinidae; genus Narcine; species Narcine bancroftii. The sequence goes on from NC_091469.1 coordinate 126,479,978, forward strand.
GAATTTTTATGAAACTAAACAAATTAATAAGGAAGTTTTTATGAAAGGGTAAAAAATCAAGAGTGGCTTTGGAAAAATTAACATGGGTGTATAAACAAGGAGGATTGCAGCTACCAAATTTCAAAAACTATTACAGGGCAGCACAGTTAAGATATCTATCAGATTTTTATCAGACGAGAGAAAAACCAGATTGGCTCAAGATAGAATTATATAAATTAGGAGAAAAGGTCCCGGAACATTTACTCTATAAATGGGATGAGAAACTGGTGCAACACAACAATCTACCAATATTACATCATATACTAAAAATATGGAAGCGAAAGATGATAAATTATCAAATACCAAAAATGTTACTAATGCAAAACCCATTAATTCCTTTTGCAATAGACAATTTATTTTTTAAGGAATGGACTAGGAAAGGAATTTAAAAAATAAAAGATGGCTTTTTGGGAAATAATTTATTAACATTTGAACAGTTAAAAGATAAATATGGAATATCACATGGTACAATATTTTCATACTATCAGTTGCAAACTTATTTAAAAGAAAAGTTGGGAACTAGCCTAAGATTAGCTGAGAGTAGCAGGTATGAAACTTAATTACAGACACTGTGATTAGTAAAAAGAAATCACAAACATGTAGAGCAAATTGCAATACAAGAAAAATGATGAAGCAAAATATAAACCCAAACAAGATTGAGAAAAAGATTTAAATATACGAATAAAGAATTAAACGTGGAAGGAACTATGCGCAGAGACCATGAGTAATACAATAAATACTCGGTTTTGTATGATGCAATAGAATTGGCTACATTGGTTACACCTCAAACAAGAAATTGGAACAACAATACACACAATTTGGAAATGTACAAAAGTGAACATTTAAACCTAATATTAAATAGAATTACAAAAAATAGGATACCAAAAGATCCAAAAATCTTCCTGTTAAACAACATAAAAGACAAAGAATTAGGCCTAAAATTAGACAGGATTCAAAAATGATTTATTATGATTGCGCTTTGCAGCAACAAAAAAATGGATAATGGTAACTTGGAAAATGGAAGCAACCTTAAAAATACAACAATGGTACATCGAAATGAACAAATGTATTCCATTAGAAAAAAATATCTACAATCTAAAAGACAAATATACTTAATTTGAAGAAATTTTGGAACCAAACATAGTATATTAGAAACTGCCAATTTCAGAGCTCCATCTCTTAAAGTGATCAGATACAAGTACGAAAATATTTAAATATGAAATTTTGGACGACACAATTTCTTTCTTTTCTTTTGTGTTCTTCTATTGTTTGTTTATTTTCTTCTTTCTCCCTTATATTTCTTGCATTGTTATAGGGAGTGGGGAGGGTGGGAGGAAGTGGGGAATGAAAATGTCCCAGGGTATATTTTAATGATGAATATTTGTATATATTTGAATATTTGTATATATTGTTACAGTGAAGTATTAAATAAAAAAATATTTTAAAAATCAATTAACTCAATCATGGTCTCATGTTTTATTTTCCTCTTTGTATTGCACAGTTGTTTACGTTTCTTTAATGTTTACATTGTGTACAGTTTTTTTTTTGCACTACCAATAAGTGGTAATTCTACCTCGCTCACAAGAGAAAGAATCTCAGGGTTGTATGTGATATCATGTATGTACTCTGTCAATAAATCTGAAACTGAATTTGAATCTTAAATCTGAAATCAAAGGTGATCAGAAGCTTAGAAGCAAGTCTAGCTCTCTTACACCTGCACCAATGAAGCAATTAAACATACATGAGTACTCACAAACACCTGTGAAGTCAAATGTCCCAAACATTATGGTGTACTGAAATGGGGAACTATATGTAAAAAGTGCTGTAATTTTTAATGGTCAAATCAAAATGTATATTAAATAACCTTTAATAAAATCTGGAGTGTGCACTTTAATCACATGTGAATTGTTTGATTACATATTTTAAACTGTGGAGCACAGGGGCAAATAAAGGGAAAAAACTGTGTCTTGTCCCAAACAATATGGAGGGCATTTCAATTACTCATGGTTCTGCCTTTATCAACACTTCCCCCCCCCCCCCACCCCCACCACCCCCACATCCACCAATGACCAGAACAATGACAGAGTCTCTCAGGTCCTCCCTTTCTACCCCATTAGTCTCTGTATCCATTACATTATCCTCCAATGCTACCACCAACTTTATCAAAATCCCACTACTGGCCACATCTTCCCCTCTCTACTTCTATCTACTTTTCATGGGAATAAATCTCTCAGCGACTCCCTAGTCCGCTCTTCTGTCCCCACTCATCCCTCCACTCCCTTAGGTACTTCCAGCTGCCACCACATAAAGTGCAAAATTTGTCCCTCTCCCTTCCTCGCCTCCATCCAGGGCCACGAACAGGCCTTCCAGGTGAAGCAGAACTTTATGTTCAGATCATCCAACATAATCTGCTGTATTCAGTGCACTCAGTGTGAACTCCTCTTCATCAGTGAAACCAAATGCAGATTAGCCGACCACTTGTTGAGTGCCTACAATCTTTTTGTGGGTCTAAACTTGAGCTTCCCATAACCAACCATTTCAATGTCCCCAACCATTCAGAAACAAGTTTGTCCTTGGCCATACCTAAAATGTTGACTGACAATTTCTACTCAAGGTTGCTGTCTGACCTGTTGAGTACCTCTAGAAATTGTTTGTTTTACTATCAATCTTTGGCTTGGCTTCGCGGACAAAGATTTATGGGGGGGGGGGGTAAATGTTCACGTCAGCTGCAGGCTCGTTTGTGGCTGACAAGTCCGATGCGGGACAGGCAGGCATGGTTGCAGCGGTTGCAGGGGAAAATTTGTTGGCTGGGGTTGGGTGTTGGGTTTTTCCTCCTTTGTCTTTTGTCAGTGAGGTGGGCTCTGCGGTCTTCTTCAAAGGAGGTTGCTGCCCGCCGAACTGTGAGGCGCCAAGATGCATGGTTTGAGGCGATATCAGCCCACTGGCGGTGGTCAATGTGGCAGGGACCAAGAGATTTCTTTAGGCAGTCCTTGTAACTCTTCTTTGGTGCACCTCTGACACGATGGCCAGTGGAGAGCTCGCCATAACACGATACTGACAAGATAAATATCAAAGAAATTACTTGTCATAAGAAATACAACGGTGAAGTTACTGTGGCTTTGTGGATGGGAGCACCTTGGAAAAGTGAAATATTTAATATTTTAAAAAATTCATCAAAAAATGTGGAGTCCCAGGCTTTATTTGCTGCATAATGTAGCCTGCTGACTTCTGAACAATCTACGGATGTTGATTTTACTTTGCAAATAATAGCACTGACATGTATCATACTATATTATTTATGAATCTTTGTGGAATCTAAGCATCTGCAGGACTAATAAAAATAATACTCAGAGGATATCAGCTGAAAAAGAAAATTTAATTATAGGAAAACAAGAACATCGTGAAGATTTCTGATGAAATCTCTTGAGAAAACATGTTTTTTTTGTCAGATTCAGTGCTGTAGGGAGATTGCAAGTAATGGGCCACAATGAATTATTATAGAGTCATGCAGAAGTACAGCAGGAAAACAGGCCATTTGGCCCACAGAGTCCATGTTGACCATCAACCACCTGTTGTGACAGTGAAACTGAATCACTGGAGACACTGAAGGTCATGGATGCAAAAGGTCTTTTTTCATCTTGACAAGCAAGCATTCTCTTGGAGACTCTCAGTAGAATCTCCAAATTCAAATACATCTTTATTTAAACACAAATGGAACAATAAAGGATTAAGTACAGTTTCAATAGCTACTATTACTGCTTAACTTTAACATTTTGAGAAATCTTTTCAGAACAACATATTTACAATGGGAACGCAGCTCAACTGGCCGAACGCCTCTGAATATTCAGTCACAGTGGCTGGTCTAAAGGTTCTGAGCACAAAAGACCAGCCACCTGAAGTGTACTACTTGTGTTAAAATGTTGAGAGATGACTCCCTCAAGATACAAAAAGCCAGAATAGTAAATGACAAAACAGGCATCTCCTGAACTCTGTATAAAGTAGCAGATGTGTCTTTAATTAATTAATTTTGTTCTGTCAAGTGTGCTAAAATATCGTAAAAAGCTTAGTTTTTGTGGTTTATCCAATGCATTACAACTCATACAACAGATAGTGCAATAATAACAAATCAATGTGATAGGGAGTCGGGTTACAATAGTCAAATTGTACAAGGTATAGTGAAAAGTACGGAAACAGTGCAGTGTATTAAGAAAAGTACATTTATAAAAGACACTGCAAGTGATGGCCATACCTGATGATTGGTTTCAGTGGTCTTGCATTATAACACAGATGATGGTCACTTGATGACTTCTCCGATCTCATCATGAGAGGTATCAATGAAGGATTGATTAACATGCACCACATTTATTATCTTCCCCTGCATAGTTATAATTGTACAGAAACAATGTCCCACACACAATGACAGGTTCCTATCATCTTACAGTATCCGTGGAATTTAAATCATGAACATTTTTTTTTTGCCAAAGGCTAATTCCTGTTTGAATTAATGCCTGTCTGCATAATTCCATAACTCCTGAATAATCCTTACATTGTCCATTACAATAATCCAATTTTCAACCCTTATTTATTCTCTCCACATTCTCAGTTCCCGCTCCCTCCCCCACCCCCAGATTCTAGCACTCACCTACGTTAGGGGCAATTAACAATGGCCTCAGACTCATGGGCCAAAATGGCCTGTTACCATGCTGTATGCCTAAATTTTTTTTAAAATTTAAACTAACTGATTAAATATATATATGTATTTTTGTTGTAGAAAGGAACTGGAGCTCCCAGATGAAATCCACACAGTCACAGGAGAATACAAAGCAGAAAACGATGAATGGACTACAGAGTTAATTTTTAACTGTTAACATCTTTCAATTACACAAGGAAATTCCTGGCATAATTTGAAATGATTATCCTGTCTTCTTCAGATTATCTTCCCTTACATTTCATCTACTGTATGTCTGCCCATTTCAGAATTCTCCAGACTTTTTAACTATGCCCCTCATTGCCAACCACAATTCTCAAAATTTTCTGTGTTAGAGGTCCCCAAAACCCAGCAGCAATGGATATTCACCAAGACAAGTGGTTACTTAAACAAAAATGGCTTTTAATTATCTTTAAACATGAAAACAGGATCACACTTTATTAACTTAACTAACCTAACTTAATCCCCTTCTAATTCTTAGCACATGTGTATGTGTGTGTAGGTTCAGAAAAGTTCTTTGGTTCATAGTCCAATCTCACTTTTCATTCCTCCAAATACACTGGTTGCAGGCAATTCTTATACAGTGCACAGAATTTAACATTTATAAAGTTCACCAGGCTTTGGTGCTTGAAAGGTAAATGATTACTGCTCAGGAAGGTTCTTGTTGGTTTTCAGAGAGAGATTTGTTGTTCCAGGACACCCACAACTGATGTACTTCCATCAGTCACTCCAGTGTCTTGTTGATGAAACTTGCCCCTTCAGGGTTCTCCAGATGATAACCTCTTTCTTTCAGGTCATCACAGAGTTCCTTTTTGTTTCTCTTATTCCAAGTGAAACATTAAACAGCCAGTCTTCTCCTCCTGCATGAAGCACAAGGGCTTTGACCAGGCCATCTTCAAATGGGCTTGCCAGCTTGTCCTGTTCCAGTCCCAGCTACTTCTCCTGCTGTAACGATGTACAAGTGATTTCTGTCTCTCTCTCGGAGAGAAAGACTGTTTGACTCTCTCTGCTTGCAAAACCACATGACCCTCTTACAACAGCAAGCACTCCTCCAGACAGCAGCTGCTCCGACAAGCTCTTTCATCTGTGTCCTTTTGCAAACAACATTCCATTAGTGAAGTTTCTTGAGCATTCTTCAAAGCTCTTGCAAAAGCTGTGTAGCCGATATGTCTAGCATGGGGCAGAGCTCCAGTATTTCAAATAAGATCTGTTTTAAAGTGTTTGTATGTAAACTACTCTAACAAACCTTTCCCAATATATCTCCCAAAAACATATCTATATACTCTGACAGATCTGTCATTATATTGTGACATGTCAGTAAAACCTATGTGGCCTGATAATGCTCAACAATCCAATTTCTTTCATAACATACACTCGCTGCTTGTTACTTTACATTACTATATATCCTATATATATAAATATTTCCTTGGGGTGGAGGGTTTAGGGAGGGAGGGTGTGGGAGGGAAGGGGAGGGGTTATAAGCAACATGTAATGATTGAAACTCTAAAATTTAAATTCTTATTGTTTTGTAAAATAGTTTATAAATTATATGTATGGAAACAAAATTAATTAAATATTCAAAAAAAAGATAAAGATAGGTGAATATCTGCATATTCACTTAGAGGCCCAGGTTTTTGAGTAGGAAGGCAATATTAGTAAACAAAACTTGTTTATTATCATTAATCCGTGGAAGTGACAGAAACGAGAATTTTCACCCATGTAAGCTTAACTGGGAAATCCCTAAATTTCTATTATTTATTACAGTCTGTGCTGTTTCCAGTTTCTACACTGGAAGCAAGTTGAAATCACATGAATTTTGGTGAAATTAACCATTTACACATACTGCATTGTAAATCTTTTGGTGCTAAAAGCTAAATTTTATGTTCAGTGGAACTCCCAGTTGCATGGTATTGTGGCAGCTCACAAGGCAGGCGAACCGGCCCCGCTTGTAAGCCATGTGGCGGTGCAGCCAGCCAAAATGGCGCCGTCGGGTGTTTCCCTTCCTTCCAGCTTGGGGCTCAGAAACCCATGCTGGGGGACCACGTGACGCCCAGGTGACGTCAGCGCCCTCCATCGCGGTTCTCAGCCAGGTCCAGGCTGGGAATATAAGTGCAGCCTGCAATAAACTAGTCTGCTTACTGAGCTCAACCCGTCTGGTTGTGTGTGTTATTGCAGGAGCAGAGTAGCCGCCGCTACAGTATCGAATTTTTCTGATTCGTGTAACTTGCATTGTAACCTGCTTCACCCTTACATGGGTGAGAAACATTGCCTTGTTGAGCTGCATGCTGCTTGGTGTGAATCTCTGCCCTCCTCACAACTGAGTGTTGATGTGAAGGGAACTTACTGCAAACGCCTGCTCTCCCCACTGCGCCTGAAACCTAGCACCAGCTCCTGCCCTCCCACTGGTTTTCCAGCAGTAATGAAACTCCCCACAGCTCAATGAGGCTGGTGTTTGGTGGGTTATATCAAATGGTGCTGCTGCTTATGGCCGTGATAGGACATGGAACATTACAGCACAATACAAGCCCTTCTGCTCACGATGTTGTGCTGAGCTATGTAAATGTGTGGGCCTCTGAGCCCTACCCCAGCTGCCACAATGAGTGCAGGTACTAGTATTGACAGACCATTCGATCCTTATGGTCTCCTTCATCACTTCCTGTTGGGGTGATAGAACTGCTGTCTGCTCATCTCTTGGATGGCTGCGCAACTCTCCCCATTCCCCCCCCCCCAAGAAGTTTTACTGAAGTAACACATTCAAAACCACCAACTACTCTGATGCAAAATACTTTCATACAGACAGACGTACTCACAGTAACAGTCCCTTTCAGCCTACGAACCATTTCTACCCAATTAACCTACAACCCTGGTACATTTGTGAATGGTAGAAGGAAACCCAGAGAACACAGAGGAAACTCACAGATGTGGGGAGAATGTTCAAACTCCTTACAGATTTTAACCCTGATCGCTGGTGTTGTAGTAGCTTTGTGCTAACCGCTAGGCTAACCGTGCCGCCCAATAGTGTTATTAAAACTATCAATTCCATTATTTTTTTATTAAATACCTTTACTCATAGTATTTTTCATAGTAACTTAGTGCCTTGACCAACATGATTTCAATTCCAATGATGTTTTTGCAGGAGGCATATTTGCATAACTCTGGCTTCAATTGGACGTCAGTTGTCATTTGTTTCACGTTTACTTATGGTATTTCAGCTTCTACTTTAATGATGTGTGTAGATACCAATTTTGTTTAACTCTATATAATATTTATAATATTTTAAAATTGTGTGATAAGATTCAGGCAAGAATTAACCTCAGAGCAGGATGTCCCATTACACAAATTAGCCCCTGATGAGCTTGGAGCATTAAAGAGGAAACAATACCTTTTGTGGTAGATTAATCAATCACATTCAAAACATTTTTCTCTGGATAAATACCCAACTTTATATTTTCTGATACATACATAGATCAACTGGGAAAATGGGCATGGAGATGTTGGACGCAATTTAACACAGACAAGTGCAAAGAGATACATTTTGGGAAGTTAAAATTAGCCAGGACATACAGGGTCCTAGGAAGTGCTGTAGAACAGAGAGATATTTGGATACAAGTGCATGGTTCCCTGAAAGAGACAGAGAAGATGATGAGGAAGGCTTATGACACACATGCCTTCATAGTATAGGAGTCAGGACATATGTTACAGTTGAACAAAACATTGGCTAGGCCACACTTTGAGTATTTTGTGCAGTTCCGGTTGCCACATTATAAAAAGAATGTGATTTACCTAAAGGAAGTGCAGAAAAGATTGACAGGACTGTTGCCTGGATTGGAGAGCTTAATTCATAAGGAGAGATTGAATAGAGATTGTATTCCCTGGAGCAATTTTTTTTCCAAAAAGTAAACTTTATTCACAATAAATTATATACAATAGAAGAGAAAACTGTCAAGACTTTACATTCGTAATTTCAATCCTATTAAGTAAGTTATTTACAAAACCTGCTCAAAACTTTTACGTAGTGTCAGTCATCTCCTTGAGTAAGTTATTTAAATTACAGGAAAATCTGTTCAGAAACTTTTTACATTCTGTCAGTCATCTCATCAATGTACATTTCATGTGATATGGAATAAGTTAATAAAATTATGATAAACTATATCTTAAAAGGGCAAGATTGTGAGATTTAATTATCAGGTCACATTTCACAAACAAATTTCTCATTTTGCGTGCAAGATCTACGCAAGGGTAGACTTCATGTCTGTAGTTGGCTTTGCAGACACTATGGGAATTACTTGCGAGAGTTTCACAAGTAGGTGTTAATGGACCAGCATGTTTAAACAATGTCCAGGCTCAAGACCTGAGAAATCTTTTGTTTGCTCAACTGGTGGCAGAGTTTTAAATTTCTGGTTGAAGTTTGTTGTCCTAAGAGGGGCCACATGGTTTTGCAAACAGAGAGAAAACATCCATTGTTTGGGGTTCTGCAGCAATTTGTAGTAAAGGTTGCACGTTGGCAGACATGACCTCATTTCAAGACAGGTTGAGTTCTAGGTTCAGCATATTCTAAATCACTAATCAATTATAGAGATTGTGCCTGGATATTGTGTTTCTCCTAAAATATGGGAGAAAGAAGAACTCCTTGTGGAAACCTGAAAGAAAAGGCTATCCTTTGGAAAAACTCAAGAGGCGCAAGTTTCTTCAGTTGATGATTGAAGGAGATCATTTTGTGTGTTCAACGAACAACTACTATCTGAAACCAACAAAGACCTTCCTGAGCAGTAACAACTTAAGTTAAAGCACCAGAGCCTGGTGAATATAATAACTGTTTAATTCTGTGCACAGTATGGAAGATTGCCTGATACCAGTGAACTTGGAGAAGTGAAAAGTGAATGATTGGACAGTGAAAAAGAACTTTCCTGAATGCATCCACATTAAATACACATGCGCTTAGAATTAGAAGGGGGTTAAGTTAATATTAATAAGTTAAAGATTGATCTTATTATTATGTATTAAGAAAATAAAACCAGTTTTGTTTAAGTAGCCATTATCTTGGTGAATTTCTGATGCTGCTGGTTTTTGAGTCCTTTGGGCTCGTTACATATGTTTAATATTGTTGCCTTAATACTCAGTCAACCCCACCCCGCATCATGACACCTTGTTGTTCCTCTCCCCCTCCCTCCCCTCGGTGTCAGCCTCTCAGAGCCTGATAATGGGGGGACTCTAAACTGTACTCCTTCCACACAGTGTCCTTGCGTTGGCTGCACCAAGCCTCAGCGCGTTCCTTAGCATGTTCTCCTGCAGTCTGGAATGTGCCAGTTGGTAGTATTCCCAGACCGACATCTCCATGTGCTGAAAGACCAACAGGTTTCAGACCAACAAAAGGGTGTCCTTCACTGAGTTGATGGTCTTCCAGCAGTTCTGGATGTCGGACTCCGAGTGTGTCCCTGGGAACAGTCCATAAATCAGGGAGTCCTCCGTCACGCTGCCTCTAAGGATGGACCATAACAGAACCTCCTGCATCCCTCTCCACACCCTCCTTGTGAATCTGCAATTGGCAACGTCTACACTCTGCCATAGCTGTCCCAAGGACAGCATGCATTGAGAGTGATGATGTTCTGGTTGTACAAGAAGGATCTCACTGGGAGGGCTCCTCTCACTGCCAGCCAGGCGAAGTCCTGGTGCTTGTTCGTGAGCCCTGGCGATGAGGCATTCCACCAGAAAACCTGGATGCTCTGCTCAGGAGACCATCTCATCGGATCTGTTGAGTCCTCCTCTCTCAGTTTCTGCAGTGCTGACCACTGCCTGATGGCCTTGTGGTTGAACGAGTTCTCCTAAAAAAAGTTTTTCCACAAAGGATAGGTAGTGTGGCACAGTCCAGCTAACTGGATCATTGTGCGTCAATGGGGTCAGGCTCATCCTTCGCAACAGCTGGGACAAGTTGAACCTCAGAACATAGCAGCACTTGGAATCTCTGTACCTTGTTCCAGGAACAGCCTGATGCAGACGCACACGAAGGTGGTCATCAGGATGAGTGCTATGTTGGGTAAACCCTTGCCTGCCATTTTCTGATGACTTGTACATAGTGCTCAACTCAGCCAGTAGACCATCACTTCCGGGAGTCTTACCCAACCCAAAGGAACTGATGAAGTCCGTCAGCTCCCCCAGAGTAATTGGCTGATCCAGACATTCCCGTGTGCTGTCATCTAAGGCCTCCATGAGAGAGGACAGGAAGTTTTGGGAGGTCATTTGCTCTAATGGGGCTGAGAAGTCATATGATAGAGGCATATAAAATTATGAGAGGCAGGGATGGGCAGATAGTCAGTATCTGCTTCCCTTCTTAGAGTTGGCTAAAACTTGAGGGTCTAGGTTTCAGGTGAGAGGATGTAATGCAGAGGTGTGGGAAACCACTATAATGCATAATTATCTGCTCAAGCGTGCCTATTGGCTGGTTGTTCCTGTGGCCCTGCCCCTCAAGCTCCTGTATAAAGGTGACTGTTCCACAGTCCCCTGCAACTCAGTGTAGGACAACCGAACAGTAAGGATATGCTATGTTCTCAAGTAAATTAAAGCCTATCGGTTTCTCCACAATAATCTCCTGAGTGATTGATGGTGCATCAAGAGGGTCACGTGGCGGGACCCTGGTCGGAAGTTACCCCTTCTGCCAATCGAGGTCAAGTGCATCCACAGGTGAGGTTGCCTAAAAATGCGCTCTCTCGAATATATTACCTCAATTGGGCAAACCTCCAGCCAGCTGCAGTATAAAGCCCTCCACATGGCGCAGCTATTTCTCTTTTCCCCTGGGAACAAACCTCAGCTCCACTCCACGTTGAGAGTCCTGAACAACACTGGAGAGTCAATTGGAAGGTATGTGCCAGTACAGAGTGGGGGGGGGGGGGCTATTGTGGTGCATACCTGAGAAGTATTGTGCCTTACTCGCTATTATCAGTATCATTACACTCTGTGGTTGATCAAGGTGCCGTGCCTATGGGTGAGTGAGGGATGGCGGGTACCCATTTGTTTTGTCCTCACGTTTATCTGTGAGAACCGTGATTAATAGTGAATCCATCGGGAGTAGCAAGTATCAGTTGTTTAGCTGTGTCCAATGCATATGAATTGTGTGTAGCTCCCTTTCTTGTGCATGTGAGTGTGACCCTATTGTGACTTTCCCCACGTGTAAATTAAACATATTTGTAATTAAATCGTGTTCAGACTTGTCACTTCTTGAACCCTCCGAACTTGTTCTCCACATCACAGAGTGAGGGGGTTTAAAGGGAATCTGAGCGGTAAATTTTTCACTCAAAGGATCACTAGTATCTGGAATGAGCTGCCAGAAGAGGTGGAAGCAGGAACAGGTGCAACATTTAAGAGGCCTCTGGACAGATATTTGAATGAGCAAGACATAGAGGGATTTGGAGATAATGCAGGCATGTTGGTTTAGTATTGGAAGGCACGATGGTCAGCATAGATGCATTTCTATGCTGCACAACTCAATGACTTTATGACTGTGATCTCTTGGTTGTGAAATTTCTTTAATGTCATTGCTTGAACAGCCTGTCATTGTAGCTACTGCATACTGGACAAAAGGAAGTGTCACCAGAGAGGGTTTTCATGGAGGTCAATGTGAAAGGTGCCTAAGTGCCCAATCTGGGACATTGTTACTTTACAGCTGGAGATATTGGGCCAGAGTTCACTGAATGTCACTTAGCACTTCCATCGAGAACCACTGGTAAACCACAGTGTGCATCCAGTCGACAGAACATATTAAGGATCTTCAAGTTCTTCTAAACTGACTTGTACATATTAAAAGCCACAGATGGTGCAATCTCCCAGAACCATAGAACACTATAGCACAGAGACAGGCCCTTTGTCCCATCTAAGTCAATGACCAACTATTTTTTGACCTAGTCTCTCATCAACCTGAACCTGGACCATAGCCCTCCATACCCCTCCCAACCATGTGCCCACATGATCTTCACAAGTGTTGAAATCTAACCCTCATCCGCCACTTTGATTGACAGCTTGTTTCACACTCTTGCCATTCTCTGAGTTAAGACGTTCTCCCAAATGTTCCCTTTAAGCATTTAATCTTTCACCTAGGGTTGTCATCTTGTCCATCCTCAGTGGAAAAGGTCTCCTTGCATGTACTCTCTGTATTCTGTATACCTCTATCAAATCTCTCTTTCTCCAACACTCCAGGGAATAAAGTTCTAACTATTCAACCTTTCCCTATAACTCAGCTCCTCAAATGCTGGCAACATGGCTGTAAATTTTCCCTGCACTCTTTCAATCTTATCGACATCTTTCCTGTAGGTAAGGGCTAGATAACCTATTTCTGCTCCTACATCTTAAGGTCTTAAAAAATGGTAGGTGACCAAAGCTGCACACAATATTCCAAATTTGGCCTCACCAATGTCTTGCACAACTTCACCATTTCCTGCACTCAGTACTTTGATGACATCCTGTCCTCTGTCTCAGAGATTTCAGTGAGTCTAGACCAGCCATTTACTCTGGACAAGATGACCAGGTCTGATCACTCTTAGACCACTGGCTTCCCAGGTTCTGGATCCACAGGGCTCCAAATTATAGGAAAGATATCAATAAGGTAGAGAGGGTGCAGAGAAGATTTACTAAAATGTTGCTTGGATTGCAGTATCTAGAATACAGAGAAAGATTAATAAGACTGTGTCTTTATTCAGTGGAGCGTAGAAGGTTGAGGGGTATTTAATTGAGGTATTTAAAATTATGAGGGGGATAGATAGAGTAGATGTGAATAGGCTCTTCCCCTTGATGGTAGGGGAGATTGGAACGAGGAGTCATAAGTTAAGGGGTAGGGGGCAAAATTTTAGAAGTAACATGAGAGGGAGCTTCTTCATTCAGAGAGTGGAATGACCTTCTGGAAGAGGTGGTTGGAGCAGGGTCAATTTTGTCATTTAAGAGGAGGTTGGATGAGTGCATGGATGTGAGGGGGTTGGAGGGTTATGGCAGGGAGCAGGTTAGGTGGAACTAGTGGCGTTTCACTTAAATTGGTGCAGACTAGAGGGGCCGATTTGGCCTGTTTCCGTATTGTAATTGTTATATGATTATATGGTTACAGGGATGTGATGTACAAATTTCCAGAGGATGGGAGGGAAGATGAACCCAGGATGTTCCTCAATATGATGGTGCCTTTGTGTGCTCGATCAAGTTGTAAGTGGATCCTGTTCATTCAAGTATCATTTGGTGCTGAGGTTCTGATCAGACTGGCTTTGTTGTCATGGGAAGTTCTATTCAGTTGGGTCTAGGGGTTCCATCTACCTGCATAGAAAAATTTCTGTAGAAAACACCTTTGCCCAAGTTAATCAGTGGTCTGCATGAAATATTCTGGAGTCACTGCAGGTGTAGGAGACAATTAAGCCAGTCAGAATGTTCCCTAAGAGGACTGTCAAAGTCAAGTTTCCAGAATGCCACATCATCAGACCTCTCAAATAAGCACCAAGATCTTGTTTGGCTGGTGGTGAGCAAGACCCTTCTCATCGGATCCTTGGTGCAAAGAGAAGACACAGAAGGTCTAAAAGGAGGTGCAGTGCCCTTTGCTAAGGTTCCTTTTCAGCAACTGTGTATCACAGGACTCTGCTATTACAGGACGTTCCCACAACTGCATACAGAGATGAGCATTAACTATTGCTGGAAGGTCATTAACACAATGGACGGACACACTTTGGTCAGCATGAAATTTCTACTCTTCTAGTGCTCGGAAATGTCTGCAACCGAATGCAGTTGATTAACATTTCTCAAGGTGCAGGAGTACCTGGTGAGGGGAACCCAGTGCTCTGTGAAGAAGTGTCCTCCCACAATTGGACACCTGTGTAATAATTTCTCAAACCTGTCACCGACACAAGGTTTGGGACCAAAATTTTTCAGAGGTGAGGTTGGGCTAGCACGTGACAGGTAGAGGGAGGGGGCGGGTAAAGGGCAGATAGACCTGGGATAAGGGGGGGGGGGTGTTGTTGGTGGTGAAAGGTAAAGATGGAAGGAGAAAGAGAAAAATAAAAAAGACAGGCTGGAAGAGAAATAGAAACTCAAGAGGTTGCAGATGCTGGGATCTGATATGGAGGGACGGTGATAAGTGGAACCAACTGGGGAAGGAGGGAGAGAGGAGTGCAGAGTACAGGTTACCTGAAACTGGGGGGAAAAAAACCCTTCATACTATTGAATATGGCACCGGAGGTGCTTTTCTTTTAGTTTGCAGCTGGCCTCACCCTGATAGTGGACGTCCAAAGACTGACAGGTCAGTGTGGAAACGGGAATGGGAGTTGAAATGGCATGGAACCAGGAGGTCAGCTGGGGTGGGAGCAATGTGACTAACTGTGGTGGGATCTTTATACAACTGGAGGAAATGATGAGGGAAGCTCTGCTGCATGCAAAGGCTGGCAGGGTGAGAGGAGAGGAATAATTGTTTGGGTTGAAGATGGCTGAGGACAGAAGTTCAGGAGATGGAGGAAATGCAAGCAAAGCCTCCGTCCACCACAATAGGGAAGCCATGTTTCCTGAAGGATGTCAATTCCTGGAAAAGAAAGCCTCAATTTGTGGTGCAGACAGAGAAACTGAGAAAATGGAAAGAGACAGGTGGGAGGTATAGTGGTCATGGAAAGTTATGGTGGAAGTTAGTGGGTTTATATTAAATGTTTTTTTTTCTCCAGAGGTGGAGAGAGAAAGGGGGAAATAAAGATAAAGGCGAGAGGTGACAGAAATGGTCCAAGCAGATCTGAGGATGGAGTTGGAATTTGTGCCAAGGTTATAAAGTGATAATATTGACAAGTTCCAAAGGGGTGCAGCTAGGGCTCTTGGTGACACCTTTGGTTACTAGAAAGTGAGAGAAATCAAAATAGAAGTTGGTCAGAGTAAGAACAAATTCCTCCAGGTGCTTGAGAACGTTAGTGGAGAGCAACTTGTTGAATCTTTGTCACAGAAAAGGGTGAAAGGAACAAATGTTTTCCTAATGGGGTATTTGGTGACAATAAAGTATTTGGGGGCTATGGAATTGAAAGGTATAAAAATGGTGGAGGGCATGTGAGTTGTCCCAAATATCCATTGTAGCGACCTGGAGTGGAGCAATGTCTGAGGCTTGTACCATTTATACAGTTCTGATCTGGGCATCTAGCCAATAATGACCCTAGGTAATTTAAATTAGCCAACAACAAGGTGTGCACTAATGGGTGACCAGAGTCCTACCTTGATTGACGATGATGTGACTTCCAAATAAGTTTCAGTGAGGGAGGATATGTGATCACCCGCAATCCACAATATTCTAGATAGGCAGGGAAGCCACATGTTTCTCCGTAATCCACATATAACACCCTCTTGCTTCTCCAACACTCCTCTTCCTCATGGGAACTTCTGGTCTTTTAACCCCTGTTGTCCATTTCATTTCCAGTTGCCATCATGACTTGAGTTCTCTACTCCCCTCAACCACTCCAATCTCAACTCAATTCACACCAATTACTAACATCATCAAACCCCCAGACAAGGGGGCCTGATCAAATGGGAAGGGAATGGACAAGGGAAGGCAGAACAGAGTTCATGTGCGAGGAGATAAATTTAGTGGGGCAGGAGCTGGCAGCTACAATGGGCCTTTCAGGGCAGACCTACTTGCAGACCTTGGGTAAGAAATAGAAGTGGGCAGTGTGGAGTTGGAAGATGTGGAGATCTCCTAATATGAAGAGATTGGTGTTGGTCTGGGTGACGGTGGTTCATTGAATATTTTGAATATTTATTTATATAGCACATTTTAAACACAATGGAATGTTGCTCCAAAGTGCTATATATCAATTAATAAAAGAATACATAAAGCACAAAATCAACAAACACAAAAGTCTAGACACTGGACAAGATAGTCATCTTGCAGAATAGTAATGGGTTGGAGAAACACATGAACAGTGACAAGCTGCCTGAACACTCTGGCATGGCCAACTCAGCCCCATGCCCTACAAGCCTGAACTTTCTCGGCAGACGTTGCAGCTCCCATGACAAAAGCGAGGCCAGGACTTTTATCTGAGGTCAAGGGAATTAGTACAAATTCAAAGTTTATCACCTTTTCTTAAAGCTGCGGCAGTTATAATGAACACAGTTAAAAAAAATGAGATAACAGTCTTGAAGACTAGTGCATCATTAGGGTAAAACAACAAGACACTTTAGACTAAAGTGGTAGTCGCAGTCCAGGGGAAGGTATAAACAGGTGTTTGAGAGCTGGTGTCTGGTTGCTACAGGTAGAGGTCAGGCCAGTAGACACAACAGCACTACCCTTGTCTGGGGGGTTTGATGATAAGGTAGTAATTGGTGTAAATTGAGTTGAGATTGGAGTGGTTGAGGGGAGTAGAGAATTCAAGTCATGATGGCAACTGGAAATGAAATAGACAAGAGGGGTTAAAAGACCAGAAGTTCCCATGAGGAAGAGGAGTGTTGGAGAAGCAAGAGGGTGTTATATGTGGATTGTGGAGAAACATGAGGCTTCCCTGCCTGTCTAAAATATTGTGGATTGTGGGTGATCACATGTCCTCCCTCGCTGAAACTTATTTGGAAGTCACGTCACCTGTCAATCAAGGTAGGACTCCGGTCACCCATTAGTGCACATCTTGCTAATTCAAATGACTTAGGGTCATTATTGGCTAGATGCCCAGATCAGAACTGTATAATACATCGACGTATATACATTCTTTCTCTCTGCCTCATGGTATAAGCCCCGGACATTGCTCCACTCCAGGTCGCTACAATGGATATCGCTGGAAGTGTCATGGGTAAGGAGTGCACTACACTGAAGCTGAGCCGTAGTACTGCAATAGATCAGTACTTGCAGAGAGCTACACCTCTGTTGGTACAGGAAACTGGGTGTGTGTGTGAAAAGTCCCTGACTGTAGAGTGTGTGCTCAAGTGTGTGAACATGTAGAGTATAGGCGCTCACTGGTATCAGAGTCCAACGTAAATGTCTATATTGTTGTTCAAGTTATATAGTAATCGAGTACTGTTCGATGTTCTCCCCTGATTGTCTCCTGTGTATTCATTAAAGTAACCTGTAACTCGTGTCCAGACTTCTCTGTGAACCCACCGAATCTGATACTCTTCTCAACACAACAGAGGGTGTCGTCAGTGAGTTGAGGACTCCTTGCCAAAGAAGTGGGCACAGAATCAGAAGAAGAGCCTGCTGTCATGACGGGCCCAGGACTCATTCAAGTGTGGGCGCAGGGATTTGAAGGTAAGGCTTCTGTTGAGGACAGACTGCCCAGTGTCAGAGAGGGAGAGGTTGAGGGGGATGGTGACATCCGGCAGAAGCTGGAGCTGAAAAAGGCTTGCGGTCAGGAGGTGATGCGAGGGAGGAATCTGGGGATGGTAGCTGGTAACATCGTGGAGAGGGGAAGAAATAAGGTTGAAGTTGGTACCTCATTTGGGAGTGGGATAGAAAATTGGGAGGGGATGCGCAGCAAGATCAATGGCAGAGTAAAAGTGAGGAGGCCCATGTGGTGTCAAGACATGGAACTGGGTTACAATTACAAATGTTTGGACCAATAAATTCATCCCAACTCTTAATCCTAGGCAAAACTAATGTGTTCCTTCATTTGTTCTATAATAACATGACACATTAAAACATTTTTTGGAAGCATGACTCTTGAGATTGTCCCTGTAAATGTAAAGGATCACAAGAAACTAAACCTAATCCACTCATACTGGTGAACTCTGTGAAAAACATCAATGCACTAGGTTGCCTGTTACATTAGCTACCTTAAAGATTTCCTTCCCTGCAACTTTTATTCATAGCAAAACCTCAGCAGCAGGGAGAACGATCTTTGCTGCACCTATTGTAAATTATAGAGCCCTGCTGTCTTCTGCGCCCTCTGGTGGACTGAGGACTCAGTTGAACTCAGTTGACAGTTGAACTTATCGGTCGGTGATCATTAATCGGAACACGATGGGCAGATCATCTTAACCCTGCTACTGTGTGTCCTGGAGTCAAAAGGCCGACATAGAGTTCAGGTTTTGACACCGTTACATTTTTTTCTCCAGCAGGATGCAGATGCCAAGCAAATGCTGTGATTCCAAAAATTAGTTTTCTCATTTTTCCAGTTCCAATTTTTGAAATTTTAAAACTAGGACAGTCTGACTGGTCTGTTTCAGAGTCTTAAAATTTATTGAGTGTGCTCTAAGTTAAAGAAACTAAGGCACTCATTTCTTTACACAAATAATCAACTTCCAATGGGAGAAAATGTTTCCTTCACAGATGAAACTGCATGCCCCTGCTCCTCTCCCAGGTTTGGGGGGGGGGGGGGGAGAAACAGGACACAGCATATTTAAGGGAGGGGGGCTATGGATTTAAATCATAAAAATATTTTTAATATTTTTAAATATAGGCGGAAGGAGAGAAGTACGGAAGAAACCAGCTAAACTTGACTACTACATAGGAAAGGGCCCATAAAATTTGACCACAGTCCTAAGGGGCCATAGCCAAAAAGAAATTTGAGAATTGGCTGATCTACAGAAGTTGACTCAAGGAATGTAAAATTAAGTTCACATACTTTGATTTACAAGTACCCAAATGAAAGACACAACAGCTGGATGAGGAATTAAGAGAGATAAGATATCACATCCTCCATGGAATCTTATTTGGAGGGCCAGAAGAGTTGTCTGGTGAAGAAGATAACAAAAATAGGCTGCACTAACTTTTAGAAATGGTCTCATATCAGCCTGTGCATTGGCTTGAGCTGTATAGTGTTGATGGTTTGTCTTACCTTGGCAGATGCATTAAGGTTTGCCACATTGCTTGGCATCTATTTTAATTCATTACAGACGCTTTCAACATTTGACCAAGTTGCTACAATTATGAAGATAAAATAATTTTTTTGACACTGCACCCATTTTCGACTCATACACACATCAAATATTTTGGGACGTCCTTCCATGTTATATGTTCTTATTATGTTCAGACCAAGAAAAACTTAACAATTTACATAAATGAAGACACAAATTTATGGAATAAGAAAGCTAAACTTTAACTATTTATGTCCCAGGCGTGATCTAGAAAGTTGCTCGTCTAAGGACCAAATCAAATGTAACGTTAATTCTTAATATTGAAAGCAGGTTTATTGGAATCTGGGAGTCTTTGGGGAAAACTTCTGACTTGAGGGTTTTGTGGCTTTTTTGATGTCCAAAAATGAGTCAGGAAACACAGAAAATTCTTCAGAAAAGTTTAAGCCTTTATTTGTAAACAAAGGCTGAGACAAATCTGAGAAATGCCTGTTGCTATGAGACACTGCCCTTTTTTTTATATTATAGTCCTGACTTAATCACATTTCTGCACCCAATCATTCATAACTTCATACCTTAACAGGGCGTCAGCCCTTGACTCACCACAATTATTTTCATTATTCTCCACCCATTAATCTAATCATCATAATTCATCATAGCCAGCCACCTGCTGCCTTCTATTCATTACTGTGGCCTTGTGTAGTAAATACATAATGGATTATTACTTTTGTAACATAGTGTGTGTAAATTGTTACATAGTAATGGATGGTAATTCATGTGGTTTATTTTCCATAAGGACAGCCTTTCACTTGTGAATCTGCAAGGATCATCTACTGCATCCAGTGGTCTCCTCTACATTCGAGAGACTGAGTGCAGACTGGGAGATTGCTTTGTTGGGCAATAACTGCCACAATAACCAAATTATAGGAAAGATATAAACAAAATAGAGTGCAGAGAAGGTTCATGAGAATGTTGACAGGATTTCAGGGTCTGAGTTACAGGGAAAGGTTGTGCAGACTGGGGCTTTTTTCTCTGGAGTGTAGAAGAATGAGAGGGGACTTGATAGAGGTGTTTAAGATTTTAAAAGGGACAGACAGAGTAAATGTGGATAGGCTTTTTCAATTAAGAAAGGGGGAGATTCAAACTAGAGGACATGGTTTAAGATTGAAGGGGGAAAATTATAAGGGGAACATGAGGGGAAATTTCTTTACACAGAGGGTGGTGGGGATGTGGAATGAGCTTCCGGCAGACATGGTCGAGGCGGGATCATTGGTTACATTTAAGGAAAGACTGGATCGTTACATGGATAGGAGGGGACTAGAGGGGTATGGACTGGGTGCTGGTCAGTGGGACTAGGAGGGTGGGGAATTTGCTACGGCATGGACTATTAGGGCCGAACTGGCCTGTTCTGTGCTGTAAGTGGTTATATGGTTATAACATGGATCTCCCAGTGGCCACCCACTTCATTTCCCCATCCCATCCCATTCCCTGGAAGACATCTCTTTCCACGGTCTCGTGCCCTGCCAAACTGAGATAGCCACAAATTGGAGGAACAACATGTCATCTTCCATCTGGGCACCCTCCAACTGGATGGCATGAACATTGACTTTTCTGGGTTTCATTAAACCCCCTCCCCCCCCCCTTCTTCACCCATTGCATTCCCCCAGCTCTGACTCTCCCTTTTCCCTGTCTCCCTTTGCACAGACAAAATCAATTCCCAGCTCTCCCCTTATCACATCCATTTAAAACCCTTTGTTAGTCTGGACTCCTATCCCCAGACAGCACTGCCTCTATACTGATATTTCCTGTTTTCTGCTTATTCTTTGCCTATTCCTTGAAGAAGGGCTCAGGCCTGAAAGGTGGGCCATATGTCTTTATCTCCAATGAACATTGCAAGACCAGCTGAGTCCCTCCAGCATTTTGGGGTGTTTTTATTAAAACCTCTTACTTTACTACACCAGCCAATTTCCCTGTCTTTCTAATTTTTTGATTTGGCATTTGAACATTCAGCACAAGTTTGGCGGGCTCTCTGAACTCCCAAAGTTAATATGGGAACAGAAAAGAAACAAAGAAATCTGCACCCTATTTCTCTGAACGCTAATTAATCAAAGCACATAAATATACTACTACGAACTCCGGTTTTAGTAAAATGGGGTTATCACTCTAAGGGATAGTATAGATAGACAGGAGTAAATGAATGGTCACAGTTTACATTTAACACAAGCACCATCACAACATGAGTCTCAGCCCACTAACAATTCAATACATTGGAAGAGCTGAGGGAAGGTTTGTCAGTCTGTTCTAGATTTGTAAAGACATTGTGATTTTTTAAAGGAGAACCATGCTGATTAAGGCCGAGAACGCAGTTTTGTGAAGTGGCTCTTGTGGCCAACCATTTTTGTGGAATTCAGAGCAAAGCATGCTCTGTGGGCCTTTTCGGTGGATTGACCTGTACGAGGAGGGTCTTTTTGGGAAGCAAAGTGCTTCATTTTGATTGTGACCAACAGTGGAGATCACTTCGAGAGACTGCTTCATTTTAAGTGTGACTAGCAGTGAAGCTACTTGGAGAGACAGGTGCCAGGGTCTTGGAAGCTTCGTGGAGGCCGTCCAATTCAAGTCTTGCCTACAAAAGGATCAGGAGCGTTATGATCACAGCTCTTCTGGATGGGCATTTCTTCAAAGACAATGCAAGAAGAATGCACAAGTCTGCAGCAGCCATAACTCCAGTCTTCCCGTCAGTTCAACATTAATTCTGGGCATCAAATTTCAAAGGCCTACATTTCAACACTGAATTTGAAAGACTGAACTTTGAAGTAACTTTCTAGATTTTGGCCTGGAGTGTAATGGTTTGGATATATCACACACACACACATACACACACACCTGTGTCTGTTGGGGATAGATTTAGGTTGAAGGATAGTTTAAAACTTGACTATAGTTTAAGAATAAGAAATAAATTAGTGTTTTAAAATTAAACACTGTCTGGTTCATTGTCTAATGCTGCTCGTTACGACTGGTTCATAACACTACTACATTATGCATTTACTGTACCCTTTCTAAAAACAGAAATTTATTGAGTCATACTGCATGGAAACGGTCCTTCAGCCCAGGTTACCCTCACTAACCTAAATGTCCCACACACTCTAGTCCACCTTGCCTACTTTTGGCCCATTATCTCTCTAAACCCATCCTATCCATGTTTCAGTCCAATTTTTTTCTTAAACGTGGAAATGGTACCTGCCTCAACCTCCTCCTCTGGCAATCTATTCCATACACCTACCACCCTCTGTGTAAAAAAAAAACACCTTCAGGTTCATTAAGCCTCTCCCACCTCACCTTACACCTATGCCCACTAGTTACTGAATTCCTTAATCTGGCCAAAAAAAACTCGTCTGCGTTCACCCGATCTATTGCTTTCATGAATTTTTTACACCTCTATGGGACCACCCCTTATCCTCCTGTGCTTCAAGGAATAAAGCCCTGGCCTGCTCCACCTCTCCCTACAGCTCAGCTCCCCAAATCCTGACAACATTTTCTCTGGCACCATCTCGAGATTGACAGCATCTTTGCTCTTGCGTGGTGAACAAAACTGAACACAATACTTGAAATGGGGCCTCACCAACATCTTGTACAACTGCACCATGACCTCCCAACTTCTATACTCAATGTGCTGACTGATGAAGGCCAATGTACCAAGCTTTTTTGACCACCTAATCTACCAGTCACGCTACTTTCAAGTTACTATGCACCTATAGACTGAGATCCCACTGCTCTACCACACTCTGTAGATTCCTAACGTTCTGTATAGGTGCTACCTACGTTAGACCTTTATAAGTATTTTCACCCTGTGTCACTGTGACTCAAAGTAACAATCATTGTACTAAATAAAATTAGGAATATCATGCAAGAAATGACAAGGTAAAAAAAAAAATGTCAGTTGAATATATATTGCTTGTTTCCTTGAATTACATTGTGATTAATGCCCACGAAAATCTGTTGAAGCAATAAAAATGTTTATTTTAGTAGAGAGTAATGACAGGCTTCACCATTTTTAAATGTATGCTTTGTCCAGTTGCTGCTGTGTAACTGTTGCAGTAGAAAGTCATTTCCTAGATTTAGTGGGGCTGTCTAGCTTTAAAGTTGGGGCCAGTTATTTCATTTCCATTGAGGTGGTAGATTAGAAAGCCATAAAGTAAGATTTCAAAAGCTATGAGATCCAAGACCAGACTCGTTGCCAAAATGGCAAAGAGGTTAGTGCTGCCACTTCCCAGCTCCACTGATCGAGATTGAATTCTGACCTCGGATGGTGTCGTGTAGAGTTTGTTTATTTGCCCTGTGACCGTGTGGGTTTCTACCGGGTGTCTCCTACACACTAAAAACGTGCCAGTTGGCAGGTTAATTGTTCACTGTAAATCATCTCTTTTAGAGATTCAGTATTCAGCAGATTGGCATGTGTGAGAAAATGGAGTTACCCCGAGAGCAGAAGAGACTTTGAAAAATGGTTTCTGCATTCATAATTTCTGATATTGTAATAAAAATAAATCTGGCCTTATTGCAAGTATGTGTAGCTTGGCCCAGATCATAAATGGTAGACTGTTCAAATAAAAAGCCCTGATTTTAAACACTCACTCTGCTTGTTTTCAATTTGATGCCATTAAGGTAGAGGGCTGACTTAACTCCAAGAGAAATGGTCACCAAATGCTGCACTTGGCACTAGATCAGTTTTCATTTGCCAAGTATAAAAAATAGGGTGAGAGGTGGTCATTTATGAAAAGAAATATATGAGGCCTTTCTCATGCATACACCTGCAAGTTGAAGTAGAAAGCAATGCCTATTTCTAAGCCAACAACTTCTTGAGGAACTCAGTGTGCTGTAGCGTCATGGGGTGGTGTTGAAGAAATTGACTTTGAGTTGGGACCTTGTATCAAATATGATAATCATAAGGTGTTTATTGTCATATATGTTGTACAATTTATACAGTGCATGTATGCACCCAAAATTCTTACTTGCTGCAGTCAAATAAGTACAGTAAAATGCCCATTATCCAGAATTCTATCAACCGGCAAAAAAATTTGAGGAAATAAATACATTTTTAAAAATTAAAATTAATAAGAGTAACAATTTAAATAAAAGTTTAATTGTAAATGTTCTCTGAACTAACACATAAACCTTTGGTGGGGGGAGGCCAGTATTCAGCTCGTAGAAGCTGTTTGAATAAAGTTGTGCTTTGAATAAAATGGCATCACCCAGGATGAAGAGCTGGTTGGTGCTGCTCGCCATTGGCTGCCTGCTTAGTAGAATCTTCGAGGCTCGCCCCCTTATTAGTAAGAGCCTTTATCTTTACTAGCATATTAGTAAGGCTTTATTTGTAAACTTAGTGGAGGTGAGGTTAATTATCTATAATGTTGTTTGTCTTTCGGGTGACTCCATGGACCATGCAGCGACTGTTAAATGTCTTCAAAGAATGTGACTAAAAATAAAGCAACAATTCTTTAAGGTTTATATATTCACGCAAGTGAAGTTTGTTCATTGTAAGTATTTTTGTCTTTTAATCTTATTGCCAGATACTGTGGTTTTTACTATTTTTGTAAAATAAACTATAAAATTAAACTTAAAAGACATTACATAAAATCGATGGTAAATACACAGAATTGTTGGAGAAACTCAGCAGGCCCTGCAGCATCTGAGCCCTTCATCAAGAGTCTCATACCTGGACAAAGGACTTCGGCCTGAAACGTTGGCTATATATCTCTGCCTCCTTATGTAAACTGCGGGACCCACTGAGTATCTTCAGCAATTTTTTGAATTTACTACGATCACAGCATCTGCAGACTTTCTTGTTTCAAATAAAGTAACTAGATAATGACACAGGAAAAAGAATGAGGTCCTGAAGAGGGAATATAGGGAGTTAGGAAGGAAGCTAAAAAAGCAGGACCTCAAGGGTAGTAATCTCTGGATTGTTCCCTGTGCCACACTCCAATAAGGGCAGGAATAAGAACTTATGGCAGATGAATGTGTAGCTGAAGAGTTGGTGCAGGGGGCAGGATTCAGATTTGTGGATCATTGGGATCTCTTCTAGGTAAGGCATGAACTGTACAAAAAAGACACAACTGTGGTTGACAAGAGAAGCCAAAGGAAAAGCAAAATGGCAGAAAAGGAAGGAAAAAATAGTGGGAAGATAGAGGTCTGGGAAGCTTTTAAAAGCTTACAGAAGGCAACTAAGGTCACTGGGAAGGAAAAAGATGAACTTTTAAAGGAAGCTAGCAAATGATATATTTTTAAAAACTAACAGTTTTTTAATTATATTAAAAGGAAAAAAGTGGTGAGACTGGGTGTGCAACCAAAAGAAAATGATGCTGGAAAAATTGCAATGGGAGACAAGGTGATGGCAGAGGAACTGAATGAGTATTTTGCGTCAGTCTTCACTGTGGAAGACATTAGCAGTATACTGGTCTTTCAAAGAGGTCAAGGAAGAGAGGTGTGTGCAGTTGCGATCATTGGAGAGGAAGTATCCAGATGGAATGCACTCTCAGGTTCTGAACAAAGTAGCAAAAGAGATTACAAGAATCAATGGATTCTGGGATGGTTCCAGAGGACTGGAAAATTGCAAAGGTCACTCCACTATTTAAAATGTGAGGGAGGAAGCGAGAAGGAAATTTTAGACCTGTTAGCTTAACATCAATGGTTGGGATGTCGTTGGTGTTGACTGTCAAGGATGAGGTTACAGAGTACCTGTAGGTGCACAAGAGCCAAAGTCCTTAAGGGGAAATCTTGCCTGACAAAGCTACTGCAATTTTTTGAGGAAACCACGAGCAGGCTAGACAAAGGACATGCAGAGGATGTTGTATATTTGGACTTTCAAAAGGCATTTGACAAGGTTCCACCCATGAAGCTGCTTCATAAGATCTGTGCCATTGGAATTACAGGAAAGATACTAGCATGGGTAGAAATTGGCTGACTGGCAGGAAACAAAGTGGGAATAGAGATCCTTTTCCAGTTGGCTACCAGTGGTGTTCTGCAGGGGTTGGTGTTGGGGCCACTTTTTTTTATGTTGTATGTTAATGATTTGGATTGCGGAATGAATTATTTTGTAACTAATACAAAGATAGGTGGTGGAGGGGCAGATAGTGAAGAGGGAATGCAGAGGCTGCAGAGAGGCTTAGAAAGATTAGGAAAATGGACAAAAAAGCGGTAAATGAAATACAATGTTGGAAAGTGTACAGTCGTGCACTTTGGTAGGAGGAATAAAAAGGAAGGGTATTAATTGGGATAGGGAGAAAATTCAAAATTCGGAGATGTAAAGGGCTTGGAAGTCCTCGTGCAGAATACCCTAAAGGTTAATTTCCAGATTGAGATGATGGTGAAGAAGGAAATGCAATTTATTATTTGTTGTTATCTGGAGGAATAAGATGCAAAAGCAGGGATGTGATGTTGAGGTTTTATAAGGCACTGGTGGGGCTTCATAGAGTACGGGGTAAAGTTTTGGGCTTATTTAAGAAACAAAGAGCTGCAATTAGAGAGAGTCAGAGAAGATTCAAAACAATTATTCTTGGAATGAAGGGATTAGCATATGATGAATGTTTGACAGCTCTTGGACTGTACTCCTTAAGAGTTCAGAAGAATGTGGGGGGTGGGAAAATCGCAAAGCATCATTTTGAATGTTAAAACGCCTGCACAGAGTAGATGCGGCAAAGTTGTGGGCAATTTAAGACAAGAGGGCACAACTTCAGGATTGAAGGGGACCCATTTAAAACAGAGAAACAAGTATGCAGGCTTGGGGTGCTCCTGTGTTGATGAACAGCAAGTAGGAGGCGATGTGGCTAATCCACACTGACTGGGGTCTGCCAATGAGGAAGATAAGGATCACACCAACATAAGGATTTGAATAGTGTATTGGAAATCTAGAGAGTAAGTGCTGGTATGAGTAAAAGGTGACTGTCATCAGAATTGAAACATGATGGGGAATTACGCTTAACCAAATTGGGCCATATTTCTACAATCCACTAACATGTTTGACTCAGGGCTCCCCTTTAATGACTTAAGAAGTCATTAGAATGGAAAATGACAAACATCTAAAATCCAGTTTTCCCTGATCCAATAGGATCAATATCTGGAAAATCATTCTGAAATTAAATAAGCTCCTCTAGTCACTCAAGAGGGTTTAAGACCATCAAACATATCACACAATATGACCCCATCCTCACCAAGATAGGTTCTGACCCACTGGATCACTCCAAAGCCTTTTCATCACCTCCAAAATTGAAGATAGAATTCTGAAGAAATACTTTGCAGCTACTGATTTGATGTAGCTTCATCAAAGACAAGAAGCTCAACACCTTGATAAAGCCCAGAAGCATTGATGTGCTCATACCTTGATGAAGGGCTCAGACTCAAACCATTGGTTATGTATCTTTATTTTTGCTATATAAAGTGCGCTGTTTGACCTTATGAGTTTCTTCAGCATTGTGTTTTAACTAGGATAAAGTGCAAGCTTTGATTGGCACCTTATTCAAGACATTAAAAATTGACGCTCCCTACCATTGTATAATACCATGGCTGTAGTGCAAACTATTAATGGGGTACAATGTGGCAAGACACCAAGGCTTCTTCAAGAGTGCAAGCAAATCTCCAACCTTCACACCCTTTAAGAACAAGAGCACTAGATTCTTAGGAATATCATCACCTCTCAATTCCACTCAGGTTGCACAATGAAGCCAAGCACAATCTGTTGGAGAAACTCGATAGGTCAAAAAGTATGGTCGACCTTTCAAGACAAAACAAAATCTTCATCGCTGAAACATCGACCATTCTTTTACTCCCATTGATGCTGCTTTTCCTGTTAAATTCCTCCAGCTGGCAGTGTTTAACTTCAGAGTCCAGTATCCGCAGTCTCCTGTATATCTCCAAGTTGCACACTGTCAAGACTGAGCTACATCTTGACACTGCTTCATTTGTTGTCAGATACAAATCCTAAAAATGGTTATCCAAAGTCAATGGAGCAGTTCAAAATCTCTCATTGCAACTTTCTCAGGAAACTGGAAATAGCATTAAATAACCAGAATTCTACAATTTGAAGAGAAATGAATAAATTTGCTTTAAAATACACAGCATTTCTCCGGAATATCACAAGACATACAATCAAGTAAGCATCTTGTATTTGAAGTCATGGTGTGACAGATTATGTTATATTTTATATTGTATATAGATATGTTTTAAAGGAGATAAATTGTGAGTTTTTAGTTAGGTCACACACAGATACAAACACTTCAAACAGATCTCATTTAAAATGCTGGAGCTCTCCTCAAGCCAGACAGTCCCGGCTCCGAGTGCCTAACTTTGATGAATGACTTTACAAGTAGGTGTTAATTGGACAGGCTGTGGAATGATGGATTATTGTTTTGGAAAGCAACAGATGAACGGATTCGTAAGATTGAGTCCGGCACTGGACTGTCTGTCTGAATGTAGTTTGCTGTTCTAAGAGGGTCATGTGGTTTTATCAGTTCTACAGTTCAGCAGCAGCAGCTGGGACTGGAACAGGACAAGCTGGCAAACTTGTGGAAAAACTCTATTTTGAATACGGGTCGTCAGTTCTTAGTTCAGCCCTTGTAGTCCATACAAGAGGAGATGGCTGGCTGTATAAAGTTTCACTTGAAATAAGGGAAACAAAAAGGAATTCTGTGATGACCTGAAAGAAAGAGATTATCATCTGGAAAACCCTGATGGGGCAAATTTCTTCGACAAGACACTGAAGTAGCTGATCGGAGGGAATCAGTTTGTGTCCAACAAGCAACAAATCTCTTTCTGAAAACCAACAAGGACCATCCTTTTACCGTTCAAGCACCGAAGCCTGGTGAAATTCATAAATGTCAAATTCTGTGCACAGTATAAGAATTGCCTGATATCGCTGAACTTGAGGAGTGAGAAGTGAGATTGGACTCTGAATCAAAGAACTTTTCTGAACTGACACATACACGTGAGCTTAGAATTAGAAGGGGATTAAGTTGGGGCGTGGCAAGATGGCGTAAGGAATAGATGTGCCTTTCAGCCCTCTCCCGACTCTTTGGTATTGTTTTGTCTTTAAATGCCTGTTAAAACCTTTTAAAGGTTAGAGCTGTTAAACTAGATTCCAATGGTACAATTGTTGAAAAAAAGCAAGAAAAAACGGCAACAGATCGTTAAGAAATTACATTTTCCGAAAATATCAGAGCCTACCTGTTTACAAGAAGCCAGGACTCAGAGTGGAATAGATCCAGGAGGAGAAGCACAGGAATCAGCAGCGGAGCTCCGTTCTTTGCCGGCAGGGCTCTTTAAAAATGGCGCCCAGCAGCCCTTAGAACAAAGGGCTAGCCGGGCGCGTGTATTTCAATCAACGCCCGCTTTGAGAGCTGTTACAGAGCCTTTGACAGTTGAAACAGCTGGGAAGCCACCAGCTGAAGGCTTGCAGTTAAAGGGACGTCCATTGACTGATGTAGCGGTGGCGCTGCGAAGTGCATCACCTGTAATGAAGATTTCTACAGACTTCAATGTGTCGGAGATGCTTGCCAGAATATGGCTTGGGGATAACCCTCGCCATCAACCTCCAGATATTACTGGGGAGGTTATGGCAGGGGTTTCTACACGAAGTCACACTGCAAGAAAAGTAGTTAAATTAAGGGAGGGAATACAAGACCCTTTGGCTATTCAGAAACAACAGGACCCTATTTTGTCTGAATCTACTTCAGTGGATAAGTTTCTTAAGAGTCTTGAATCCAAGTTAGCTGTTACATTGAAAGAATTCGCTAAAACTTTAGATCAACTTGATACTAAACAATACCTTGGTGGATATTAATACTCAACAGATGGCTGATTATGGAGCTTTTAAGCTTAAAACGAGTGAAAGACTTGCTTTTTGTGACCAAGGTTTAGTTGAGGTACAAGATCAATTACAAGATGTCAATAAAACAATTGAAATTTTACAAATTCAGAATAAAAATTTATAGAAAAAGGTTGATTATTTGGAGAATCAATCCAGACGGAATAATATAAAAATTGTTGGTTTACCAGAAGATATGGAATGATCAGATCCAAGAAAATTTTTTACTGAGTGGATTCCACAAGTATTAGGACAAGATAAGTTCCCGGAAGGCTTAATACTGGAACGTGCTCATAGAGCTTTGAGAAGAAAGCCTTCTTTTGGACAAAAGCCACGACCTGTTTTGGTTCGTTGTTTCAATTATTATGATAGAGAGACAATTTTGCGTGTGGCCATAAGAAGTGCACAACAAAGAAGATCTCCTTTGATGGTTCAGAATAATCGTGTTTTTTTTTTTAATCCGGATTTGAGTCAAGAAGTTATGTCTCAATGACGTGAATTTAATTTTGTGAAATAAATGTTGTGGAAAAAAGGTTATAAAGCAACATTTAGATATCCTGTGGTATTGAAGATTTTTCAAGATGGTTACCAACCAAAATTTTTTGATGATCCTAAGGAAACAATGGATTTTGATCAATCGTTACCAATTACACAATTTCAGGAAAGACGTAGTCCTCCACGGTCCCCAAAGAGAGTGGAGACACAAGATGGGAATCGAATTCCAAGGAGAAATGGAAATAATGGTGGTCGAAGTGATAAAGTTGATTAAAAAAATAATAATAAAAAGAATTTTTTTTTCTTTGAGAAAATTTTAAATAATGATGATAGTTTAAGTGAAACGTGAGTTGGGAGAGGGAGCTGGGTGGGCACTATTTTCCAGAAGTCATCAGCTACGTGTGAGTTATCTCACACCCAATATTTTGTGGGACTTACCGCAATGAGCGGTTGACCCAGGAGGAGGTAGCAGTTGCCTCCTGTCTGGTTTTTTTTTCTTATTAATTTTTGGATTGAGGAGTGAAGGTTTTTTTCTATTTTTAAAATTTTTTTAAATATTTTTTTTTCTTTTTTTTGTAGTTCTAGGAGGGGATAAGGGGAGGGGGTGTTTTTTTTCCTTTCTCTTTTTCCTTTTTTTCTCCTCTTTTTTTGTGTTCTTTTAAGTAATGTTTAAATTTAAATTTGTTTTTTTTTAATATTTACGGTTTTAATAACTTTATTAAGCATAAGAAAGTATTTGATTGTTTAAAAAATTAAAAGTTGATGTGGTTTTTTTTGTAAAGTTTATTTAGTAGATAAGGAATATTTGAAATTTAAATGTGAATGGGATGGATAAGCTTTTTATTTTTTCTTTAACTTCAAGGTGAAAGGAGTGGTAATTCTGGTGTATATTATTTTATTATTTTAGTTATAGAACGAAGGGAATAATGGTGAAAGTTATAAATTGAATTGTACAATTCTTAATGAGGCTTCAATTTTGTTTGTGGTTTATGCTCCATTTGTTGAAGATATAGTTTTTGTTGTAGATGTGTTTTTATTATTTGGATATGTGAATTTTAATGTAATGAATGGGGATATTTAAATGTGGTATTGGAGCTTTTATTGGATAAGTATTCAAGAGTAAAAGGGAAAAATGGTGGAAGAGTACTAAAATTGAATTGTACAATGCTTAATGAGGTTTGAATTTTGTTTTAAGATGGTGGTTTATGTGACTAATATGATGATAGATGTGAAGTTAGTTGATATTTGGTGAAGGTTTATTTCTATAGAGAAAGTTTTTTTTTCATCTTTTTTTCATGCTACAATTCTTTTTTTAAGAATTGATTATTGTTTAAGAATTTTTGATAGATAATATTATTAATTTTACTAATTTTTTATATAAAGTTTGAGTTAAATACATTTCTTAAGTGTGATATTTTAGATTGGATAATATTTTTAATTAGTATTTTTTATGTTATTTTTTTATATCTTAGTATTGATAACTTTTCTTTTTGTTAGTATTTTTATTTGTTATGTTTTATCTTGACTCCGTTTGTTAAATATATGCATTTAAGTTTGATTTAAATATGTTTTTAAGTGTGATATCTTAGTATTAATTACTTTTCTTTTTGTTAGTATTTTAATCTGTTATGTTTTTGTTTTTTTTGTAAGTGGGTTTTTTTCTTACATATATTACTAACTTTATTAATTCTTCACTCTTTATTTTGGGGAGAAGGGGGGGTTGGACTAATTTGAGTTGGGTTATTAATGTTGTGTAATAATTATTGGGGGGGTATAGTTTATTTAGATTACTGATGCTGTATTGTAATTTTATTATCTTATTCTTAATTTTTTTTAAATGTAATCTTATATTTTATTCATGTTATAAAATCTTAAATAAAGTTTAAAAAAAAGGGGATTAAGTTAATAGTAATACGTTAGAGTTTATGTTTAAAGAAAATTAAAAGCAACTTTTGTTTAAGTCATCATTGGTCTTGGTGAATTTCTATAGCTGCTGGGTTTTGGGGTCCTCTGGGACCTCTGTAATGCAGACAGAACATAATTTTTTTAAAAATTGCAAAGAGCAAGCTCCAACAAAAACAATGAGATAAAAACAACTCAAGAGGGATAAGAATTAGTCAGCCATCTTCACATAGAGTCATTGTACCTTCAACGTTCTACTGAAGGGTTGAGTGGAAGCAGGTTGTCACAGTGGAGGATACTATCCTGTGCACAAATGGAGCTTTAAGCCATGATAACTTGATTCTATCATGGATGGGGATAGAAAAGAAGAATTGTATGATAGATAAGGAGCCCTCTACTTCAAAGCAAAACGGGAAACTGGAGGAATAAAAATGGTAAAACAAACTCCTATACAAGTGAGCACAATAAGCACCGTGGATATGTATGAAAAAAAAGACAAAAACTATAACAAACCTTCATTAAAACAAGATTGCTTTGCAACAAAATGGATAAAAAGCATCACTGCATATGGGTAAACACATGAATCTCATTCAGCAATCCCTTTCTAAAAGGTGTGAGACACCATAACATTATGATACCATTTCTAAGGTTTCCATGCCATTTTTAATCCTCTCAAAGATATTTATGTGTTGAATTTTGATATTACACATTCCAGATACCAACATAATTGTGGCCATTAATTAGCCAGGGGCCACATATACTGAGTAAAAACAGATTATGCATGGAGAATTAGATTTTTTTTAACAAAAAGAAATTAACAACAATATATGTATGCTTTTTAAATATTTATTGGAAAAAATAATGAGGCATTATTCACAAGTACAAATCAGGACTCTTTTGAAGGTAATATATCTTCTCCACTTTGTACACAGCAGCTAAATTCTTGAGTTACAATATGTAACCGGTATAATTATCTTTTCTCGCACATTGGTTCATTGCTGTGCAGCAACAGGCCACAGTCAACGACAAAGGTCAGAAAATTAATCTCTTCGCCAAGCCACCTGAAAATAAGGGCAACAGCATTTAAATGTACATGTTAAATATGAATCTACATAGCATGGACTGCCTGAAACTTTGCAGAATTCACTGGCACTGTACATGTAGTGAAATTGAAATTACAGAGTGACATAACACAATTGGCTGAAATGAGCTGGGAACAGGCAAACAAGTCAGTTGTTTGAATCTTGATCAGCCATGATCTTATTGAATGGCGGAGCAGGCTCCATGGGCCATTTTTGGCCTACTCCTGTTCCTACTTCCTATGTTCCTAACCTATGTTATGTTCATGTGAAGGCAGATCCATATATTCTCGACTTCCTGAGGGTAGGATGCTGGTACATCTGAAAATCCCTTGTATTGTTGGACTCACCATTGAGCTGAGTAACAAGTGGTGACTTGCTAAGAAAAGGATCCAGATGCACGGTACATCTGGCCCTCAGCTTTACACCGAGAAGAGCTCATGGAGAACTGACAACCTCAGTTTTTAAAATGGTTTGTTATCTTGTGGAAAAAGATAAATGCAGAAGAGCACTCAACTTAGAACAAGTTTATTTATTTCACTTACTCGTTTTGATTAAATCCATCTTCTATTTTTTTTATTATTTAAATCGATCTTCAGATTTTAAAATGTCTCTGTGGCAGGCCGCAATTGCGGAGATTGCGCCGGCACATCACGCGACAGCAGACGCGGACAGAGATCGCTAAAGTTACTCCCAGGACAACAAACCAGTGGGGGTAGAAGCTGGGGCAGCATCAGACCAACAGCCCTAAAATGGCGATGGTCAAGCTGCCCAGCTAACTCAGCAGAAACAGGCTGGGGAAGAAGGGCCTTCATATGCATGGATGTTACCGCCCGCTATTGTTATTCATACGGCTGACTCAGTCAATCAGGAAAAGCGGCGGGAACTTGAACAGTATAAAAGCAGCCTTATCAGCCCTAATAAAGGAGTGAGCTTAATCTGCCACACTGTGTGTGTGTTTCTTTGTAGCGGTCAGCTACAATTGGTGACCCCGAAGGTTTAGAAGGAATCTAAACCTAGCGATGGAGAAGGAAGCAGCAGTAAGCACAGTCGGCCTGAAGCTTCCGACCTTCTGGACAGTTCGACCCAACGTGTGGTTCGATCAGGCTTTCTTCAGCAAACACCTGCGGCCCCCTGAACTAAAGTACAGTGCTTTCGATAGAGAGCTGCTGGTGCTGTACTTAGCCATTCACTACTGAGGGAAGGGCTTTCATGGACCACAAACCACTGACTTTCACCCTGGTTAAAATCTCCGATCCTTGGTCAGCCCGCCAACAGAGACACTTGTCTTACATCTTGGAGTACACCACCAACATCCAGCACATCTTGGGCAAAGACAACGTGATCACGGACGCCTTGTCAAGACACAGCATCTGCTCCCTGGTCAACAGTCTGGACTTCACATCACTGGCAGTGGCACAGCAGCAGGACGATGAGATCCTGCAGTATAGACCACTGTCAGAGGCCTTCAGCTTCAGGACACTCCAGTCAGCACAGGTACTACCACCCTCCTGTGCGACATGGCCACCAGGCAGGTTTGACCTATTGTTCCAATGGCATGGAGGTGACGAGTTTTTGACTCCATCCACGGGCTGGCACACCCATCCATCAGGGCTACGGCCCGGCTGGTGGCCAGCAAGTATATGTGGCATGGATTGCAGAAACAAGTCTAGGGGTGGGCCAAGGCGTGTACACAGTGCCAAACAGCCAAAGTGCAGCGACACACCAAGGTCCCCCCACAGCCTTTCAAGCCAACGGAACGCAGGTTTCACCACATTCACGTGGACATAGTGGGACCCTTGCCAGTCTCTCAGGGTTTCCACTACCTGTTCACAGTGGTCGACCGCTTCACCCGGTGGCCAGAAGTAATTCTCCTGGCTGACACATCCATCAGGTCGTGTGCCAAAGCACTCCTCTCATCCTGGATTGCAAGATTCAGACTGCCTCAGCACATCACTTCTGACCGAGGCGCACAGTTCACCTCCAGTTTGTGGACCGACATTGCCAACATGTGGGGCGCTCAGCTACACCATACGATGGCATGCCACCCGCAAGCCAACGGCATGGTGGAGCATTTCCACAGGCTCCTCAAGTCTGCCCTCATGACCAGACATAAGGGCCCCAACTGGGTGGACGAGCTACCATGGGCACTACTGGGCATCCGAACAGCGCCGAAAGAAGACCTCCACACATCCTCTGCTGAACTCGTCTACAGAGCCCCATTCATGGTTCCCAGGGATTCATGGTTCACAGGCCAGAGGACAGCAGGAGGAAACAACCACCTTCCTGGACAGGCTGCGCGAAAAGCTCGGTAACCTGCCTCCGATCCCACCCTCCAGACACGGACAAGCCAAGTTCAACATCCCTAAAGAAATTAAGGACTGTGAGTACGTGTTTGTATGCAGAGGACCCCACTGTTCACCACTGCAGAAGCCATACGAAGGTCCCTTTCAAGTCATCCGGAACAACAGAGCCACCTTCAAGCTGGACATCAGTGGTAAACCAAAAGTCTTCACCAGAGATAGACTCAAGCCTGCCCACACAGAGCCAGCAAAACCCGTGGAGACACCAACACCTCGACACAGAGGCTGATCACAAAAGACTTTGGGGACTATATCTACAGACACTATAGACTGTAACGCCAGTTCTGGGGGGTGGGGGGGTCATGTGGTGGCCCCCAATTGCGGAGATCGGGCCGGCACATCGCGCGGCAGCAGACGCGGACAGAGATCACTAAAGCGACTCCCAGGACAACGAACCAGCGGGGGTAGAGGCTGGGGCAGCATCAGACCAACAGACCTAAAATGGCGTTGGTCAAGCTGCCCAGCTAACTCAGCAGAAACAGGCTGGGGAAGAAGGGCCTTCATATGCATGGATGTTCCCACCAGCTATTGTTATTCATATGGCTCAGTCAATCAGCAAAAAAACAGCAGGAACAGTATAAAAGCAGCCTTTCCAACCCAAATAAAGGAGTGAGCTTAACCTGCCACATTGTGTGTGCTACATTTCCACATCCAATTGATCAAGTAGGAACAGTGGGTAGCAAGTCCAGGAAATGTGTTGGGTCAAGGAAAGACAAGCCCAAGCAGCATCCCAAATGAAGTCAGGGGTTACCATCATTCCAGAAAGTCAAGATAGTCCACAAGGTTTAACCAGGGGAAAATAAAAAGATATAATCTTGGGTCCTTCTGCAAGTTGTTGCATCACTGCCAACTCCCAGGATAAGAATAAACTCCAGAGGGTTGTTAACTCGGCCTGCAACAGACAGCAGACTTCACTCCATTGAGGACATCTATATGAAGCAGTGTCTTAAAAAAGCAGCCTCTATCCTCAAAGACCCCCACCACCCAGGCCATGCCTTCTTCACTCTGCTGCCATTGGGAAACAGATAGAGGAGCCAAAAGACGAGTAACTCAACGGCACAAGGACAGCATCTACCCCACTGCCATCAGATTCCTGAATAATCAATGAACTAAAGTCACTGCCTTATTTTTTGTGCACCGCTATTACAGGTACACAATCCTTTATCTGGAACCCTTGGGGGACAGAGTGTTCTGAATTTTGGATTTTTCCAGATTTCGGAAAGCCAGATTTAAGCCCACCCGAATTTTGCTGCTGTATCCACCCCCACCCCCTTCCAGTCGCGCTGCTGTCTCTCCCCCCCGCCCCGCCCTCGCCACCCGACTCATGCTGCTGGTCTCCCCCCCCCCTCCTTGTCCGCCCGACTTGCGTTGCCGGTCTCCCCCAACCTCGCCCGCCCAACTTGTGCTTACTGATCTCTTGCCCGCCCGACTCAGTGCCAGTCTCCCCCCCCACCCCCCCCGCCCTCGTCCGCCCGACTCACGCTGCCGTCTCTTTCCCCATTTGCCGGATTTTGGAACTTTCCGGACTTTAGATGTCCAGATAAAGGATTGTGTACCTGTATTACTTTTTTTATAATAATAGTGTAAGATGGTTATAATATGAATGTTTGCACTGTGAATGCTGCCCCAAAACAATAAATTTCATGACTTCTTCATGACAATAAATTCTGATTCTGAAATTGTAACAGATGGAACGTTGGAAAAATAAAACCATAGGCTTTTTCTTGTGGTGATAATACTTAAACTGTTCCTCACTGTCAAATGTTTAAGTTTAGAGACCTTGTTTGATTGCATACTACTGTTACAGGAGGCATTTGAGGTTATGGATCACATCACCCCAGGTTAGAAAGAAAATGTTTGCAATGTATTCAAAGCAGTGGAAATTAAAACTGGACCAAAAATTCATTTTCCTTTGGACATAATGTCACCTATATGCTCTTTTATCCTCCAGTTAGCAGGTCATTGAAAAGGGAAAAAGTTTCCCTCTATCTATCTATTTATCAATGTATCTATTTATTTATAATAACTATCAAGATTTCTTAACCTTCCATTATTTAATAAATTTACCCACCTAAGGCTTTAATATTTTTCACGTTAATGTATCTGTATGAAATCTATATACTTTCATCTTAGAAAAAAATCAGTGAGAAGAGATGGACAATTAGATTTTCACTTCTGTGAATCCAATGAACAATTTGCCTTTTAAGGTTAAAAAAATCAAGGAAGTAGTAACCTCCAAGCAAACTATCAAACTCCATGTAGATCTAACAGGAATCAAATCATTATTGCATTCAGATTTACTGGCAGAAGTTGTGGTTTTATCAAATAAGCTGCAAAGATACAAATTACATAACATCTTAAAAAGCAAAAAAAGGGAAAGAAAAAGCAAAACTCTGAAATACAAGAAGTCTGCTCGTTACCTTGCTCCAGGTTTTCAGTTAGTTTACGCTTGAAACCCACTTTAACTTCTTGTTCCTTTAAGACTTCTGTTGAGCAATTGGGTCGGGGTAATTGAGGTCCTGCAGTTGGTCCTGGGCGATTACTAAAATAACTTTTTTTCAGTGCCTAAGACGATGATAATTCTCCAATTATAGGTACAGTGACACCAGACAATTCCAACACAAGCTTCCAAAGAGGCGATTAATCATTTCCAGCACTCTCTAACTACAAAAGATTCTGTATCATCACGGATTCTCCACCCATACGAAATTTGAATCACACCCTTTAATTGAAGTCTTATGTTTTCTTGTCAATTTCTGCACTAATTTTACTTCTCACTCAATAGCGTTGACTTCACCAGTCATCCCCTTATACATCTCCTAATCTACATCTACAAACAGGATAACAACAAATTAATATTTCCAAAATACAAAGTTGATGGACTAAATTGAGAGTCAACAGTTGCTTGAAATTCTTTATACAAATTAGCACAATGAACAAGCATCCATCTACCTGTGTAGCTGTTACTCTTGCACATGGATTAAATGTAAACAGGTCTTGTAGTAATTCAAGTAGATCATCTCCGGCAGCACTGAATATATGTTCAAATGGAGTTCCAGGAAAGCTTTTAAATGATACATAGTCTGGAAGGCTGGTCATTCCCTGCAATTAAGAAAATATTATGCAAAATATAAATGCCAAATTTGGATGTAGGGCATAGTGTCCTGGTCAAAATGTAAAAGTAACCATTAATATACAACTGTAGCGGTATGCTTGGAGGGAGTGGGCAGAACCAGCGCTAAAAGCTCCCATCTTGTGACAGCTAGACACAACAACCCCCTATCTACTGGCAACTAACCGCTACGGCCACGAGGCATTGTGACTCAGGTCTACTGAGAAGCCCTGGCCTACTCAACGTTGCTACGTCATGAGGTCATTAGCAGTTCAGATGTCATGACGC
This sequence comes from Narcine bancroftii, assembly GCF_036971445.1. Taxonomy (NCBI): domain Eukaryota; kingdom Metazoa; phylum Chordata; class Chondrichthyes; order Torpediniformes; family Narcinidae; genus Narcine; species Narcine bancroftii. Next base: position 126,519,579 of record NC_091469.1, read on the forward strand.
CAGGTCACATGTTGTGTGTCTATATCAAGCTCGATTACATTGTAATAAACGCTTCTCTCTTCGCTGGCTGACAACTTCAGGTGTGGTCTCTTTATTTCAACATAATGACGCATGAGCATAAACATCATCTGCCACGTCGGTGTCCCTGATGGGTCTAGCTGGTAGCTAGACCCCACAAAGTGGCAACATGCCAGCCCTAAATAACGGACACACTCAAAGGCCGCTCAAATTAATTTGGTACAGCAACAGCAATGCCTTCGAGCTAGCAATAAATAACGGACACTCTTCAAGCCCAAGCTAAAAACTCTTGCAACAGACAGCTTGCTTGTAGCGCCTGGAACAAATGACAGATTGCCTGACCCAGCTGAACCTAACTGCTCCAGTCGACTGTAGCTACGAATGACTGCAAATCAATCAGTGTAACATTAAAGTTCAGCAAATAAATTACCAGGAGGCCAGTCACTTCTCCCTCCACGGTCGACAGCAAGTGTCGTAGAAGGTTACTGTTTGGAAGTTTGAAAGACTGTTTTATTACCTGCTCACTCATTTTGGTGACTTAAGAGTAGGCCAGCTATTATTTTGTGTGCCTTGTGAACTGGTCAATGAGTTGCAAGGTCAGGGGAACACTTATCAACAACATTTTAAACCGTCTGCAGACATCAAAAGGCTGCGTGTTTTTGTTTGGACGGCATACCATGAAAGCCCCAGTTTTTCCAGAACGTTACTGCACTCCACACTCCATTACGCTGAAGTGGTCATTTATCAGCAAGTTGTCTGCAGCCGGCAGCACAGACATTTAAAACTTTCCTGTTCAAACTTCGGGAGGTTTGCATTTCAGCATCTGTGACCGGAGGGAACACCCCCCATGTTTCACCAGCCTCCCCCAAGAAAGACCACTGAACCCAGGAATGACCAACGACCCCTTCTCTAGAGAAGAAGCCCGCAATCCGAGGCACAACCAATTACTCCATTGAAGCAAGATCACGCGACCCAGGGGGCAGGCAGCCAGCCAGCCACCCCCCCGACAGAACATTCTGTGACCCAGCAGCACCTGTAGGTCTACTGAGAAACACTGGCCTACTCAACGGGGCTACGATATGAGCTTCAAACACTAATAAACGCTTCTCTCTTCACTGGCTGACAATTTCAGGTGTGGTCTGCCACACAATTTATAATAATCTGATCTGATATCTTTCTGCTTTTCCAATCTGATCCAGATCAGGAAGTTGTTTTATTAATATTTATTTCAACACAAGAAACTTTTGAGGATAAGAACCTGGAGGATTGTGAGACCAGGTTGAAGAACAGCCAATATTGTTCCTCTGTTTAAGAAGGGAATTGAAGACAAACAAGGAAACTAAAGGCTGGTGAGCCTTATGTGGGTGGTAGGGAAATTATTGGAGAAGATTCTTAAGGGCAGGGTCTACTCGCATCTGAGAAAACAGACTTATTAGTGATAGCTTGTCTTTGTACGGGGCAGGTCATGTCTTGATTTGAGTTTTTTTGAGGTGACAAAGATAATTAATGATAGTACAGCTGTGGATGTTTTAATACATGGACTTTGGTAAGGTTCCTCACAGTAGGCTGATCCAGAAGATTAAGGCATATGGAACCACCAAGGTTTGGTAAATTAGGTTCAGAATTGGCGTGGCCTGGGTTTTTGAGGATAGAGGCTGCTTTTTTAAGATATGCCTCAATGAAGTGAAGCCTGGTGCCTGTGATGTCACAGGCCAAGTTAACAACCTTCTGAAGTTTATTCTTGTTCTGAGAGTTGGCACCTCCATTCCAGGCAGTGATGCACCAAGCCAAAATATTCTCCACGATACACCTGTAGAAGTTTTTAGTGACATACTGAATCTCCTCAGGCAGCTCACAAAGTATAGCCACTGGCCGGCCTTCTTTATGATTGCATCAACATGGAAGGTCCAGGACAGATCCTTGGAGGTGTTGACATCCTGGAATTTGAAGTTCTTGACCACACATGTCAAACTCTGGCCCGCAGGCCAAATTTGGCCTGCGATATAATTATATTTGGCCCGCAAGATCAGATTAAATATATATTAGAGTTGGCCCGCTGGCCGCCGCGCCAGTATATCGCATGCACACTGAAGGTGAAAATGAAGATGCCGGAGGTGTGGAGGGATCTCAGAGTCCCGAATCCCGGGGATCAGAGCGCCGCACTCAGCCCGCCCGGCTCCCGGACACACAGACGCGGCTGGAGTTGGGGACCATCCTCACTGGGTCTGCGGTTCAGCAGCGACGCCAGACCGAACGTCTCGTTGGCGATGCCTTCCCCCTCGCTCCGTGTGCGGTGGACCCTGCCTCCCGCTCCTTTTGTTGCAGACGAGCCCGGCGCCGTGAGATCGCAGTTTAATCCCTCTCCAACCATGGGAGGGGGGTGGGAGCAACGCGCTCTTCTCAGCCAATTCCTCCACCGCCCCGGACGCCGGCGTTTCAACGGGGGGTTTGGGTGCCTTCGTCAGGCGACCGACCTGTTGGTCCAAGACAAGGGGAGAGCGTACAAACTCCACACAGACAGCACCTGAACTCAGGTGAACGTGGAGCTGCGACCCCACATTCCACATGAGGACTGTGTGTAAGATTGGGAGCAGTGAGACGGAAGCTTATTTTGTTCCTGTGACTTAAGCCTTTCTTGGGGTGGGGGGGGGGGGGTCCTTCTCTGACCACTTGCCTAACAGTTAACCTAATCAGATGTGGAGTTACCACAATACAACAGTTCTCAACCTTTTTCTTTCCACTCGCGTCCCTGTGCCATTGGTGCTCTGTGATTAGTAAGGGATTGCTTAAGGTGGTCTGTGGGTGGGAAGAAAAAGTTTGAAGAACACTGCTTTAATCATCCCTCATTGACTCCTCATGTGCACGTTTTCAGAACGCTAAAGGAAATGGGCCAATGACAATGAAAGAGTTTATCCAAAACTATTATTAAACATTTATTTTAATAAGAAAAAGTTTAACATTACATATGTTGAAAGAAGAGAAAACATGCAGATGTTGTTGAAAATTTTCAATAAATATTTAGTTCGGCCCTCGACTTAGTCCAAGTTTTTAATTTTGGCCCTCCGTGAATTTGAGTTTGACACCCCTGTTCTTGACCCTCTCCATTATTGAGCCCCTGATTTGGACTAGATTGTGTTCTCCTGGCTTGCTTCTGAAATCCACAATCATCTATTGGTTTTGCTAACGTTGAACACAAGGTTGTGGTCGTTACATTTTCCAACGAGCTGATCTATCTCCCTCCAGTATGCTTCTTCATTGTCATTTCTGATTCTGCTGACAATTGATAGCTTTGAAATTGTGCCTAGCCACACAGGACATGGGTGTATAATGAGTAGGGCAGTGGGCTAAGCCCGCATCCTTGGGGTGCGCCTGTGTTAATGATCAGTGAGGAGGAGATGTTGTTTCCAATTTGTACTGACCATGGTCTTCCAATGAGAAAGTCAAGGATACAGTTGCAGAGGTGGGTACAGAGGCCAAGAGTTTATTGCTTCTTAACCAGCACTGAAAAGCATTTAACATTTCTCACAGAAACTGGCTCTCTGTCCCAAATGGGATCCCTATTTAAATGGCACAACTGCCTGCATATGAGCCATGATGCTCCATTTCCAGTCTGTTCTGTGTCTCCCTAAATGCATGTCGAACATTGCTACAGTATCTGCTTCCATTGTTTACTCTAGCAACATGATCCACTCTTGTTTTTTTAAAAATAACACCTGCCTAGTAAATGTAAATTTTCTTTAAACTTTACTCCTCTCACCTTAAAGCTAGGCTCTCTTGTTTTTGTCATTTGCATGCTGGATGAAGGATTTTGGGTATCTATCCTCTTTCTCTCTATCATTTTATCTACTTGTATCAGGTTGCCACTCAGCATCTGACACAAGAGAAAATTATTTTAGTTGGTCCAACTTCTCCTTGAGGCAAGGGTTCTCAAATCCTGATGAAGATCTGCGCCCTCTCCCAACTGTGGCCCAACTATTTTAATGATTTTATACATCTGCCATTTGTAACGTGACTTCCTGACTTTTATATACAACATCCTGACTGATGAAGGCAAGCATACTGTATACTTTATCACTCTACCTACCCTTGTTTCCACTTTCAGGAAGGTATGGATTCACATCCCAATTTCCCTCTATGCTGCTAAGGGTCCTGTCATTCACTGCATATTTTCACATTTGATCTCCCATAACCCCTCACACTTTTCAGGATTAAAATTCATCTGCTGCTTCTCTGTATGGATTTCCAAATTGTCTGCATCCTGAAGATTCCTCACTATTGACAACTCTGCCAATTTCTGTTCTGACTGCAAGCATAACTAATTAGCCCATTTACATTTTTGTCCAAATATTATAAAAGGTCCCAGTACTGATACCTATACTTACAGAACACCACTGGTCACCGACCTCCAGTCAGAATAACTACCCTTAGGCAGACACAGAACAGACTGAGAATGCAGCAACATGGCTCATAAGCAGGCAGTTGTGCCATTTAAATAGTCATCCCATTTGGCACAGAGAGCCAGTTTCTGTGAGAAATATTCAATGCTTTTTAGTGCTGGTTAAGAAGCAACAAACTAGGCCTCTGTACCCACCTCTGTAACTGTATCCTTGACTTTCTCATCGGAAGACCATGGTCAGTATGAATTGGAAACAACGTCTCCTCCTCACTGATCATCAACACAGGCGCACCCCAAGGATGCGTGCTTAGCCCACTGCCCTACTCATTATACACCCATGACCTGTGTGGCCAGGCACAATTTCAAAGCTATCGACAAGTTTGCCGATGAGACCACGGTTGTCAGCAGAATCCCAAACACAATGAGGAAGCGTACAGGAGGGAGACAGATCAGCTCGTTGGAAAGTCTAATGGCCACAACCTTGTGTTCAACGTTAGCAAAACCAAGATGATTGTGGATTTCAGAAGCAAGTCATGAGAACACAATCTAGTCCAAATCAGGGGCTCAATAATGGAGAGGGTCAAGAACTTCAAATTCCTGGCTGTCAACATCTCTAAGGATCTGTTCTGGAGCCTCCACATTGATGCAATCTCAAAGAAGGCCCGCCAGTGGTTATACTTTGTGAGCTGTCTGAAGAGATTCAGTATGTCACCGAAAACTCTCAATAACTTCTATAGGTGTACCATGGAGAGCATTCTGGCTAGTTGCATCACCCCTTGGTAATGGAGGTGCCAACTCTCAGGACAAGAATAAACTCCAGAAGGTTGTTAACTTGGCCTGCAACATCACAGGCACCAGGCTTCACTCCATTGAGGACATCTACATGAGGCATGTCTTAAAAAAGCAGCCTCTATCCTCAAAGACCCCCCCACCACCCAGGCCACGCCCTCTTCCCTCTGCCACCATCACGAAAAAGGTACAGGAGCCTAAAGACAAGCACTCAATGGCACAAGGACAGCTTCAATGAATCGAAGACACTGCCTTAATTTTCATGCATTATTTTAATTTTTTTAATTTATAGCAATGCTGTAAGATGGTTATAATAAGAATGTTTGCTCTCAGACGCTGCTGTAAAACACCAAATTTCATGACTTGTTCATGACAATAAATTCTGATTCTATGTATGAGATTATGTATAACCTGATCAATGCTACTAATGTTTGTTTTGAAGCTTAATAATAAACAAACACAGATTTGGTTTATTTAAAGGAGCAAGTTTAGGACGGTGATGAGAAGGAACTGCTCTTCCCAGAGAGTGGTGCATTTGTGGATTTCTCCGTTCAGGGAACAAATGGAGGCTACTTCTTTGAATAGATGTAAAACATAGATATTTTGCAAAGTAGGGGAATCATGAGGCATGGAAAAGGCGAGTAGGTGGAGCTGAGCCCATGGCCAGATCAGCCATGATCTTATTAAATGGTGGAGTAGGCATGATGAGCCAAATAGCCTGCTCCTATTTCTTATATTCACCAAGTTCTCTTCCCAAATTTTTAGACTTGTGTTGAAATGACTCAAAATTTACAGATATTGTTACGAGTCCAGAGGATCCCAAAACCCAGCAGCAATAGATATTCACCAAGACAAATGGTTACTTAAACAAAATTATCTTTAAACATGAAAACAGAATCACACTTTAACTTAACTAACCTAACTTAACCCCCTCCTAATTCTAAGCGCACATGTATGCAATGTGTGTGTAGTTCAGAAAAGTTATTTAGTTCACAGTCCAATCTCACTTCTCACTCCTCCAAGTTCACTGGCTGCAGGCAATTCTTATACTGTGCACAGAATTTAACATTTATAAAGTTCACCAGGCTTTTGTGCTTGAAAGGTAAATGGTTATTGCTCAGGAAAGTTCTTGTCAGTTTTCAGAGAGAGATTTTGTTATAGATAGAGAATTTAAGTTAAAAAGAGCTTAAGTTAAAATGTGATGATTAATCATAAAAGGGGAAGCCAGAATAGACAGGGAGCTTACCATAAAAGTTCAGCTGGACAATGTTATAACAAACAGAGATCTTTCATGGTCACAAAGAGACATGTAGGAGCCAAAGATTGATAAAAGAGTGAAAAACAGAATTTAGTGTGTGCAGAGTTCGTAGTGTACGTGACTAACATGATAATTAGAAATGCAAGTGTACTTAGAATGATTTTGCACAAACTAACCAATTAAAACAGTGTTAAAGAGGAGGGGAAGGACAAGCAAAAAAGGTATAAAAATCAATGCACTGTATGTATCGGGGCTTGACTTGGCGAGAAGCCAGTTGAGTCCAACTCTGCAGATTTGTAAATAAAGCTTGTCGTGTCACCGACTTTAAAGAGACTCATGTGTGAGAATTTGTACTTCTGACAACTGGGGACTCGTCCGGGATCTACACTCCAGCCGTGGGAGGAGGCGAGAAAGGGGGACATCGGAGGTGGTGCACCCCGCTGAGTTCAGCGGCTCCTAGTCCCTTGCTCGTCGCCTCAGGCAGCTTGAGCGAGTGGTATCCGGACAAGGTGACACGACAAGACGAAAAGGAGAGGGGTGACGGTTCAATCCCCAGGAAGACACCGGTAAGTGACGACTTACGATTGTGGTGTGGGGATTGACGGATGAGACCACCCAGGTAACGGTCATGACGGAATAAAAAAATATAAAACGATAAATCAGGTGTAGAGCCTTTGTCGTGGCGTGAGGACCCTGTCGTGGGACCTTAGGATAGACCCCAGGGAAACCTCGGCGGGAACCGGCGGAGGGATAGTACCTCCGACAAGGCGTCCGAGACGAAAGGGAGTAGGGTCGCAAACGGGGGGGTCCTCAGCAACGATAAACGGATCTAGGCGGGAAAAATGGGAGGATCAAAACCTAAGGGCTCGTCTGAAAGATCAGGACTTTTCCCGGGGGATTCCCCTTGACAGCCCTTTGGGGAGAATGTTTGAAAATTGGGATAGTAAATGATATCGAGACAAAGACAAGAAAAAGATGGTTCAATATTGTCTTCTTTGGTCAAAGGTTCCTCGGTCTGGTGGCCGAAATTTGGATCTGATGAGGATTGGGTTAGACAAGCATTAAACATATATGTAAACTCGAGACAAAAGGTGAATCAAGAAGAGTCGGCGTATGCATTTTGTTGGGTTCCCTGGCCAGGATCCTTAACAAAATGTTTTAAATTGAGGGTAGCGGGAGAAAAGAAGTGGGAACCTTTGGACAACCTCCCCCCTCCTTATGTTCCCCCGGTGCCCACTGCACCCGAGGGAAGCTCGCTGCTGGAGGGGAAAGGTGATGAATCTGATTGTCCCGGAAGGGTCCGGGAACGAAGGGATGAATTAAGGGAGTCGGACCCTAAACTTGCACCGGTAAACCGACCCTGGACCAGATCCCAGACTGGTCCAGGACCATCGAAGGCTCCAGTAAGCCTAAATCCCCTGAGGGAAGTTCCTATGGGAGGACCCCCGGGAGGGGGAACGGGATATGTAAACGTTCCCCTAACCAGTACTGAGGTGCGGGGATTTAAGAAGGAAATGAAAAGTCTATTGGAAGATCCCATGGGACTGGCAGAACAGTTTGACCAGTTCCTGGGACCAAACACATATACCTGGGAAGAGATGCACGCAATAATGGGAACATTATTCTCACCCCAGGAGAGGCAGATGATTCGACAAGCTGCCCTCCTCATGTGGGAACGTGAACAACCTGGGGACCCCAGACCCCATGAACAAAAATATCCCCTGAATGAACCCAGGTGGGACAAACGAACACCCGAGGGATTGGCAAGTATGAGACAATACAGAGAGTGGACGATTAAAGGAATACGGGAGGCTGTGCCAAAGGGTCACAATTTCGCCAAGGCATTTGGGAACCACCAGGGGAAAGATGAGTCCCCTACTGATTTCTTGGAGAGGGTGAGAAAGAATGTCCAACTGTATGCGGGTGTGGACCCTAGTACACCAATGGGTGAACAGCTTATTCGAATTGAATTTGTGTCCAAATCGTGGCAGGACATTAGGAAGAAACTAGAAAAGGAGGAGGGCTGGAATGAAAAACCCTTGAGCGACCTGTTGAAAAAGGCGCAAAGAGTATATGTGCAGAGGGAAGAGGAAGGTCAAAAGAGGGCAGCGAAGATTATGGTACAGACTATCCGACAGATAAATGCCGAGCCCAGAGGGGAAAGGAAACAAAACCCTCCTCTAAGCAACCCAAGATATCCAAGAGAGGGGAGACCCAGGAGACCCGCTAAGTGCTATTACTGTAACGAGGAAGGACACTTCAAGAGGGAATGCCCCTGATATAAGAGGGAAGTGCGGACCCTCGAACTCATGGAAAAAGATTAGGGGGGTCAGGGGTTCCAGGTGTTGGGGACCAAGTATAAGAGGGAACCCTTGGTAAAACTGAAAATTTGTCCCCAGGGAGAAGAGGTGGTGTTTATGGTGGACACGGGAGCGGAACGAAGTAGTGTAATAACTGTGCCGATTGGGACCGAGCCTGTAAAAAGCAATTTGAAAATTTCTGGGATAGAAGGGGCTCCTAGAACGGTATCGATAATTCCCCAAGTGACAGTGAAGCTGGAAGGGAGAGAAGGGGTACCGTTGGCCGGATTTAACCTCCTAGGAAGAGATTTACAGGCTCTCCTAGGTTTGGGTGCTCTCCCCGTGGACAGAGAAGTGCGAGTCCACCTCTGTGCTCTGAAGAAGGAGGATGAACGGCAGATTGACGAGAGAGTCTGGTATAAGAAGGGAAATCGAGGAGGTCTGGACATCCCACCTTTACATGTCACATTAATACCAGGTCATCAGCCGGTAAGGAAACGTCAGTATCCTATTTCTTTGGAAGGGAAGAAGGGGCTACAGCCGGTAATTGAGACCCTAATACGAGACGGACTTTTGGAGGAATGCATGTCACCCTATAACACCCCTATACTCCCAGTAAAGAAGCCGGATGGATCCTATCGTCTAGTTCAGGATCTGAGAAGTTTGAATGCTATTGTTCAAACCCGCCACCCGGTGGTGCCCAATCCCTATACTATCATGAGTCGGATTCCCCCAGAGCATGAGTGGTTTAGTGTTATCGACCTGAAGGATGCCTTCTGGACGTGCCCACTAGAAGAGGGAAGTAGAGATATGTTCGCGTTTGAATGGGAGAATCCATGGACAGGTAGACGGAGGCAGCTTCGGTGGACCGTATTGCCCCAAGGGTTCACTGAATCTCCGAACCTGTTTGGACAAATGCTAGAACAGATCTTGGCGGACTATCCACGGTCCGATGATTCCCAACTGATGCAGTATGTGGATGATCTGCTGTTATCACGACCCAAGGAACCGGAAATGAGGGGAGATACAATTAGACTCTTGAATTATCTGGGGAAAAAGGGTCTGCGAGTGTCCAGGAACAAGTTACAGTTCGTTGAGAGGACTGTGGTATACCTGGGACACCAGATAAGTAAAGGACAGAGACGGATTACCCCTGAACGGATTGCGGGAATCACCAGAATGCCGTTACCCCGTAATAAGAAGGAAATAAGACAATTCCTGGGGCTCTTAAGTTACTGTAGGTTATGGATAGAGGACTACTCAGTGTTGGTGAAGTTTATGTATGAAAGGCTGACAAATGAAGATGAATATCCATTGAAATGGACCCAGGAGGAGAAGGGATGGTTTGAGGACTTGAAGCATCGCCTGACGCGGGCCCCGGTACTCACTCTGCCCTCTTTAAAACAACCCTTCCAGCTATTTGTCACTCATAACCAAGGAACAGTTGTGGGAGTTTTGACGCAGGAAAAAGGCGGTCAGCGACACCCAGTGGCTTTCCTGTCCAAAATGATGGACCCAGTGTCTTGCGGATGGCCGACGTGTATCCAGGGAGTAGCGGCTGCTGCTCTGTTGGTGGAGGAGGCACGCAAACTCACTTTTGGAGGAAGGATGACTGTGTACACCTCCCATTCTGTGAGTGTTCTATTAGCACAAACCGCCCATCGGTGGCTGACTGATTCCCGCATATTAAAGTACGAGACCATTTTAATGGTCGGAGAAGACCTACAGTTTGCTAAGAATAATAGTTGCAACCCAGCTCAGTTTTTATACGGCAGTGAAACAGGGGAAGAAGTGGAGCACAACTGTGTTGAGTTGACGGATCTCCAGACCAAGACCCGAGAGGACCTTTGCGATACTCCCCTGGGAGAGGGATATGAATTCTACATTGACGGCTCCGCCAGATGTGTTGACGGAATGAGGAGAAGCGAGTATGCCATAATAGAAGGAGATGCTTGGGAAGTGGTAGAATCCGCGAGGCTACCCGGAAGCTGGTCGGCACAGTCCTGCGAACTATATGCCTTGCAGAGAGCCCTCAGAGTACTGGCAGAGAAAACTGGAACAATTTACACTGACTCCAAATACGCATACAGGGTAGTGCATACCTTTGGTAAGATCTGGAAGGAGCGCGGTCTGATTACATCAAGAGGAAAGGAATTAGCACACGAACAGATGATTACTCTGACTTTGGAAGCCCTGACATTACCCCGGGAAATAGCAGTGGTCTACATACCAGGCCATCAGAGGGAAGATACCCCGACCTCAATTGGGAACAGACTGGCTGATGAAGAGGCCAAAAGGGCGGCCATGCAACAGGAAGTCCGTTTGCTGACCTTAATCCCAATAAGACATGGTATAAAAAAAGCTCCCATTTTCACTGCTAAGGAAGAAAAGGACATGGCTCAGCTGGGCGCAAGCCAGCTGCCTGATGGAACATGGAAGACACCGGATGGAAGAATGGTTCTAAATAAGGAAATAACTCGCAATATTTTAAAACATCTGCATCATCAGAGCCACTGGGGCACCCAGGCCTTGTGCGACACAGTGCTTCGAGAATATGTGTGTAAGGGGATCTACACCTTGGCCCAACAGGAGGTGCAGAACTGCCACATCTGCACAAGAATTAATAAGAAGGTAATGAGGACGAGTACCGTGGGAGGTCAACCGTTGGCCATACGCCCCTTCCAAAGAATCCAGATTGACTTCACGGAGTTACCTCAAGTCCAAAGATGGAAGTATCTGTTGGTGGTGATAGATCACTTTACCCGATGGGTGGAAGCCTTCCCAACAGTAAATGCTACAGCCTCCACAGTAGCTCGCCTCCTTCTAGAGCAGGTGATCCCCAGATATGGCATAATGGATTCTATAGACTCGGACAGGGGTCCACATTTTTGCTCCAAAGTCCAGCAATTGATTTGTGATGCATTGCAGGTCTCTTGGAAATTGCATACCCCTTGGCATCCACAAAGCTCAGGGAGGGTTGAACGTATGAATGGAACCCTAAAGACGCAATTGACAAAATTCATGGTGGAGACTAAAATGCCTTAGATAAAGTGTCTGCCCCTGGCCTTATTGAGAATTCGTACTGCCCCAAGCAGGGATGTGGGGGTGTCCCCTTATGAGATGATGTTTGGGTTTCCCTTCTGGAGTACAGTTGAGGGGTGTCCCACCTTGGGGGAAGGAGATATTTTTGTTAGGAACTATTTACAGGCACTGTCACGCTCTCTTACAGATTTACGAAAGAGGGGACTATTGGCACAAACACCACCTCTAGACTTTTCTTTACACAAGGTGGAACCGGGAGACTAGATTCTCATCAAAACCTGGAAAACTGAAAAACTCCAGCCACAGTGGGAAGGTCCATTCCAAGTTCTCTTGACTACAGAGGCTGCAGTACGAACAAGAGAGAAGGGGTGAACGCACGCATCCAGATTTAAGGGACCTGTAGAGGCGCCTCAGGACCCTGATACGGACTCAGATTGGACTTGTGTTCCTGGAGACAAACCTCTTACTTTGCGATTTCGCAGGAAGACTTGATGACAATGTTATTGTTATATGCTTTGGTTTTTCTTGGTTTGCCTATGTCTTTGTCAGGTCTGAAGTGTAAGAAGTGCAGAGACACAGTAGTCCTTTTTCAGGACTGCACTTGGGAAAGAAAGGAGGGTAGTTTCATTTCCCATACCTCAGTTCCTAAGAAATGCTGGGCAGAAAATACCACCCAACATCCATATACCCCTTGTACGGAGAATGAGGGAAGTAGTGTGGGTCATTATATACAGATTCCTAATAGTACTCCTTTCCCTCTTAACTGTTGGCCCTGGGAGGGTGAGTCAGGCCCACCGTGCCCTGATGGACTCTGGTTCTGCATACACCAGCGTACTGTTCCGGTAGAGAGTCCCACTCCACACTCGGGAGTGCCTGCCCCTTTGGGGCATCCAGACTTGGTTCGGGTCCATCCAAATGGCCATGAAAGTTTTGGCCACGCAGTTGGGGGAGACAACCTTTTTGTTGATCTTGCAACTAGAATTGCAGGAACTTTTAATGTAACCAATTGTTGGGTCTGCGGAGGTCCACGGATGTCAGAGCAATGGCCTTGGTGGGGGGAGTCCCTCGACTCATGGACCATGATCTCCCGGGTTTGGACCACTAACCGAACAAGGTCAAGGGAGAATTGGTCTCTTTCCAACGTCCCCTCCGGTTTTTATTGCCTCTCACGAGCCGGCAAGTACCCGGTAGGAAAAAGTCCCTGCAAGGCTGTATGGATCCGCATTTCGTCTGGTAATTTCACTTGGTTTCCTAAACCCCTGACTTGGTTCCTATCCACTGTTTTTAAGACTGATTGCCTACCCCTGTCTAATAGCAGTTTTCAGCTTTGGAATTGTAGCAGCTCCACCATCACAGGACCATACCAATCAAACCCCACCCTTAAAAGGGTTTGGGAACGGGGATATGGAGTCTCCCCAAATGGGTTATTCTGGGTGTGTGGTGATAAAGCGTATACCCGCCTCCCCTTGAAGTGGAGTGGAACTTGTTTCCTGGGAATAATCCGCCCAGAATTTTTCCTCCTACCCCACGATCACGGTCATAGATTGGGAGTGAAGCTTTTTGATGCATTACACCGTCGACCCCGCTCCAGCACGGTGCATTTGGGACAGTGGGGAGATGATTGGCCTCCGGAACGAATAATTGAATATTTTGGTCCCGCTACATGGGCCCAAGATGGATCCTGGGGTTACCGTACTCCTATTTATATGCTAAATCGCATTATTCGCTTGCAAGCGATCCTTGAGATTGTTACAAACCAAACAGCTCTAGCCCTGCAATTGCTTGCATCCCAGCAGGGTCAGATGCGCTCTGCCATCTATCAGAACTGTCTGGCCCTGGACTATTTGCTGGCCACAGAAGTGGGTGTATGTGGAAAGCTTAATTTGACTAACTGCTGCTTAAAGATTGATGATAATGGCCAAGCCGTTCGCAAAATCGCTGATAATATTCGCACTTTGTCCCATGTACCAGTCCAGACCTGGCATCCTTTCGCAAAATTAAATTGGTTGGACAAATGGTTTGGAGGAACCTAGTGGCGCACCTTATTGTGGGTCATCGGGGGTGTTTTGTTCCTCCTGCTTGTTTTACCCTGTCTTATTCCCTGTCTGTGCAGCCTAGTGATTTCGATGGTCCAGCAGACCATGCAGCCAGGGGGCCTGGGAGACCCAGTTAAATTTTACTTCAGCACGAAATTGATTTATCAGAAGATGGTTCTCTTCCCTGGGTTAAGGCCCCCATTCAGAAATAGTACACACATTTTAAAGAAAGAAAAGGGTGGATTGTTATAGATAGAGAATTTAGGTTAAAAAGGGCTCAAGTTAAAATGTGATGATTAATCATAAAAGGGGAAGCCAGAATAGACAGGGAGCTTACCATAAAAGTTCAGCTGGACAATGTTATAACAAACAGAGATCTTTCATGGTCACAAAGAGACATGTAGGAGCCAAAGATTGATAAAAGAGTGAAAAACAGAATTTAGTGTGTGCAGAGTTCGTAGTGTACGTGACTAACATGATAATTAGAAATGCAAGTGTACTTAGAATGATTTTGCAAAAACTAACCAATTAAAACAGTGTTAAAGAGGAGGGGAAGGACAAGCAAAAAAGGTATAAAAATCAATGCACTGTATGTATCGGGGCTTGACTTGGCGAGAAGCCAGTTGAGTCCAACTCTGCAGACTTGTAAATAAAACTTGTCGTGTCACCGACTTTAAAGAGACTCATGTGTGAGAATTTGTACTTCTGACAGATTTGTTGTTCCAAGACATCCACAACTGATTCCTTTTTAATCAGCCACTGCAGTGTCTTGCTGACGAATCTTACCTCTTCAGGGATCTCCAGATGATAACCTCTTTCTTTCAGGTCACCACAGAGTTCCTTTCTGTTTCCCTTATTCTAAATGAAACATTAGAGAGCCCGTCCTCACCTCTTGCATGAACCACAAGGGCTTTGACAATGCCATCTTCCACACGGGCTTTCCACAAGCTTGACAGCCTGTCCTATTCCAGTCCTAGCTACTTCTGCTGGCTGTAACACTGTACAAGTGACGTCTGTCTGTCTTTTTGTCTCTCTCCCTCTCAGAGAAAGCCTGTTTGACTCTCTCTGCTTGCAAAACCACATGACCCTCTCAGGACAAGATCTCTTCCAGACAATCTGCAGCTCCAACAAGTTCTTTCATCTGTTGCGTTTTGTAAACAACAATCCATTAGTGAAGTCTTGCAAAAGCTGTGGAACCAATATGTCTAGAATGGGGCAGAGCTCCAGTATTTTAAATAAGATCTGTTTCAAAGTGTTTGTATGAGACCTACTCTAATAAACCTTTACCAATTTATCTCCCAAAAACATATCTATATATTCTGTCACAATATGCATAAACCCAAGCAACTGTCAAAATTATTGAATTAAGATAGAGCTGACATTGTCTGGGAAAGGAGACAACCACAAAAGCAAGTTTGCGCAAACAAATTCACAACTCAGCACTAATTTCCGATGGTTCTCATTCAGAAAATTGACTTACAGGCCACTGTTCTTCAGTTGGAGTGCCCAAAGCTTCAAATATTTTTGTCAGTTGATCTAGATCTGAATCGCCAGGTAAAAATGGTGTCTACATCAAGACAAAATACAGACATCTAAGCCAGCAACAGGATTGACTTATGAAAGTACTTTATTGATGTACATATAAAATTGAAATACAAATTATTACTCTTTAGTTGGCTAAAATAAAATGCTTTGGAATTCAAAAACCTAAGTTTTCATAAAACTCTCCTATGCCAGCTGCTGATAAGGTTTAAGTATAAGGGGCACTCCACACATGTGCTTGGAGAACATCAATTTTTCTCAAGCAAAATATTTCAGTAACGATTGGGTCTAGGGCAGTGATTCTCAACCTTCCCTTCCCACTCACGTACCACCTTAACCAATCCCTTTACTAATCACAGGGCACCAATGGCATAGGGATTACTTAAAGTAGTATGTGAGTGGAAAGAAAAAGAATGAGAATTACTGCCTTGGCAAAATGGATTACCTAAAAGATCCTAAACCATCATATTTGCTGCTCAGGAGTTGATGTGGTGCTATGTGTGACAACGTACCTTTTGGTTTTCCCATTGTTCAAGGACAGGTCGTGTAGGTTTCGGGATCTTGCCAAGACTTACCGTAAATATTTGAGTATAATGCGAAAAATTTTGCACTAAAATTTGAGCTCAAAGTGGGGGGGGGGGTCGGGTCGCATTATACACGAGGTTATAATTTTTTTTAAAATTTCTGCCAGGTTTATCGATAAGTAAGATTATTAGTAGCCGTCTACATTGACGGCAGCATGACTAGCAGGAGCGGGGGGAGAGATGGCAGTGCGAATTGGGCGGGGAGGAGGGGGGAGAGGAAAGCTAGTGCGACTCGGGCTGGTGAGTGGGGAGAGAGAGAGACACCAGCGCGATTCGGATGGGCAAGGGGGAGAGATACACCAGTGCGACTTGGGCAGGCAAGGAGGGACAGAGATGCCAGCGTGATTCAGGCGGGCAAGGGAGGGGAGAGACAGCAGAGCAACTCGGGCGGGCGAGGGGGTAGAGAGACGGCAGCGCGAATTGGGCGGGCGAGGGGAGGGGGTCGTATTATACATGGAGTAAAATTTTTCCCTCCTTTTCCCCTCAAAAATGGGGGGGGGGGGCCGCATTATACACAAATATTTATGGTACTTGTGAGCTTTATTACACTCCTCAATTAATTTGGTGGCTAGACTTAATAAAATGACATCATAGTAGCTGAGCAAAATATATCGAAAAAAGACAAGAAGATGCAGAAAATAGAAGTAGAGGAATAAAATTGGCAGAATATGCTATTTGGGGAGAAGAACACACACTTTAACTCATCCAAAACTCTGCTGCCCATACCTTAATATACCTAGACCCCAAGCTCTGGATTTGTATATTAAATCTCTCCTTCACTCATTCCTCCTTTTATGATATTCCTCAGAATCATCCTCTTTGATTAAGCTTCCAATTTCTCACATTAGATATAGTTCATGAAGCCTCTCTGGGTGTTCCTCTTGTTAAACATGCCCCATAAATGTAAAATATTTCATGATTCAAGTGAGGGTAAACCAGAAAAAAAGCTAAGGCTTTGCAAAACGTATTCTTTTAGAATATTCCCTCAGCAAAGAATGGCATAAACATTAAAAAAATATAAATCATTATTTGAAGATATGTTAGAGAATGTTATTTCAACTTTTTATCATATTAAAGGACATTTATTTAGTCAGTTTATTTCATTTGTGTGTACATACCCGAAGAAGAAGCTCAGCTAATATACAACCAACTGCCCACATGTCCACTCCAACACCATACATTCTGGCCCCAAACAACAACTCTGGTGATCTGTACCACCTGAAATAAAGCATTAGATTTTCATCAATTAAAGTGTTTCCAGAAGTTAGGAAATACAATCAATGGAAGGATGAATTTTGTGGAAGACAGAAACAACCAATCAGAACTTCAAATAAAAATAGGTTTACTTTAAAATCAAAAATACATTTAACAGCTTCAAAGGAAGTGCATAACACTTGCAGGGACCTGTTGAACCAAGTCTAGTTTTGTCACCATAACAAAGAATACAAAATTGAGTACTTAGGAAATGGTTTAGTAAAAATGGCAAAGAGAGCTGCAGAAAATTTACTGATAGTTAATACCAATAATATAAAAAACATGAAGTTTACTGATTAAACTCTTTATATATTATCCAAAACAGGGCATTATAAAACTACATTGCTACTTTGTGGTGTTGTGGATGAAGTAACAAACTGATGAATATTTGCAATCATACGCATTGCAATTTGACAATATGTTTAATATTACTTGGATAGAATTATAGTCATACCACAGAGAAACAGGCCCTTTGGGCCACCATATTCACGCTTCTAACCCCATTTTCTGTCCCAGCCAATAATCTTTTTTCCATTATAATTCAAGGGTTCATCTAGATACTTAAATGTTGTGCTACTCACTGCCTCTCCAAGGTAATATGTTGCAGATTCCAACTGCCCCAAAATGTCCTATTCCTTACCTTAAACCTATGGCCTATGACTTTAGATTTCTTACCTTCATGATTCCATATACAACCATCAGGTCCACCCTCACCCCCATCTACTCAAAATAACAAACCCAGCCTATAATCTGATGCAGACAAAGAACTGCTGGAGGAATTCAGCACGTCGACCAGCATCCATGGGTAGAAATAGACAGCCAATGTTTCGGGTCTGGATCTTTTTATCAGGACGCTGCTTCTTGCTATAGGGTACAGACAAAAAACAATGGCTCATTATTTCGACACAGATGCTGTCTGACCTGATGTGTTCCTCTAGCAATTCTTTGTCAGCTCAAAACAGTCTTACACTAACAATTTTAACATCCTATTTGCAAATCAACTTTGCATCCAATTTTCCAACTTGCCCTGGATCTCCTGGACTCCAATGTTTTGGCTCAGTCCTTTATGTGGACCTGGCCATGTAGATTATATCAGCACTACTTCCCTCATCTTCAAAAAAAAATCAATCAGATTGGTCAAAGAGTATCTTCCCCAAAAAAGAAAAACATGCTGACTATCTTTGATTAAAGCTTATCGTTCTAGTGCTCCATACCTGACAATGAAAAGCAGCATTAGTTCCCTTGCCGCTAAGTAGAGAGGAAGATAGATTATCATGCATTAACTGCAGGAAATCTTGACAAAGTATCAGTCTACATCAGTTGGCGTAATCTAATTTTAAAGTATTGAATTTACCTTCTCAAAATGTACAACTTCCTTCATTCTTTCCTATATAATTAGATTTTTTTTGAAAGTTCTCCTGTAATGTATTACCTTGTTACTACCTGATGTGTATATACTCGATTAGGGCTTCCAAATGATTTGGCCAAGCCAAAGTCAGCAAGTTTGAGGATTCCTTTATCATCCACTAATAAATTGTTGGGCTTCATATCCTGAAAAATGCATCAAAATCAATGTCCACCATGGCCTTCTATGTAGTATTCAAATTAAACAATTCAGAAACAGCAAGGAGACTAATAACTTAAAAGGCAGACAGATAAGGACAGATATTATTAATAAAGATAGGAACATTTTGACAGATGGAAATGGTGGGTAGTGCATATATTTTTGAAGAATAAGAGCATGTTCCATTGGTGATGGCATCATTGTATCTTAAAGCTTAGAAAGGGAACAGTCCAACATGATTGAATAAAGTCTTAGAAAGTACTGCCAATTTGTCCCACACTACAGTGTTTTCTCATGGTTCCTCTAGGTCACCTGTCATCACATTATTTGCCCTTTAGAACGTTCCTATGGATTCTGATTCTATTTTTATTTGGACCTCATTCTGCCTTCCCTGCTCCAATGAGAATAAACTCTGCAGTTTCTTCATGATCTCTTCATAGCTGAAACCCACAATCCTAACATCATCTTAATAATAAATTTTTGCATTCATTCTAAAGACCTAAAATCTTTTTGAAGCAGAATGCTGAAAGAAGTACAAAATTCCCCAGCAGTTGGCCAGCCAGTGTTTGTAATGGTTAGTGTGAATGCCTTGCTACTTCCTTGGTTTTCAAAGCTAATTAATTCACATTTGTTCTCAACCCATCTTATCAGTTAACACTACAATAAGCATAGATTTGTGAACAAACATTCATATTTGGTCTACTTTTGCAAAACAATATCGTCTAGTTCCTCTTTACAATTGTCCCATAGAACAATGCTTCATACTTTCCTACACTGCATTCACTAGATATCATGTTTTCACAGAAGTGTCACAACACAGAAGGCCATTCAGCCTATTGAGTCTACGCAGGGTCTATGAAAGAGCAATGCAGTGACCTACTCACCCTATCCTCCCTTCATATCCCTCCATTTTCCTTCCTTTCAGATAATCAACCAGCTTCCTTTTAAATGCAAGAATTCAATTTGCCTTCACGAGTCCTAATAGTTCATTGTGTTTAAAATATGGTTTTTCCCTCATGTCTTTTTTTATTCTTTTAACAATAATCTTCAATGTGTTCTTGATCCCTTCTGCTAATGGAAATAGTTCTGATTATCTGGCTATTGAATGATTTTTAATACCTGTATCAGATTATCATACAATCTGCCTGTTCAAAGGAAAATCAAATCAGCTTCTTGAGTCTGTCAATCTAACTAAAATTCTTCACTCGAGGAATTGTTTTAATAAGTCTCCACTGCGTGCCAATTGTTTCCATCTTTCCTAAAGTGAATCAAAACTGGAGACATGACTGAAACAAAATTGTATAAAACTTCATGATTTTCTTGAAATTACATTCCATGTCTCTACTTACAAAGAGCAGAAATTTACATGGTTCCTTTGAACCACTTTCTGGCCTGAACTACTGTATGTACATATACTGGTGGATTTCTCTCTGTTCTATCTTTTAGGAATGTGCCAATTCATGTGGTCTCTTCTCATTCTCCTTTTCAAAATAATATACTTTGTACGTCTCAGCCATCTCCACCTTCACCCATTCCACCACCCTCCACCTCCTTGGTCTAAACCAGTGGTTCTCAACCTTTTTTCCACTCACGTACAACTTTAAGTTATCCCTTACACAGAGCACCTATGGTGGTATGTGAGTGGAAGAAAAAGGTTGAGAACCACTGGAACTAACCTTCTCACAGTTCATTATGTCTTGCAAGTTTTGTATCATATCCAGTTATGTCATTTTGTTTAAGCTCATAGTTTGTAGTATGATTTCATTTGTTGCTATTTGACCTTCCATTCTATTAATTAGACTGCTGTTCTCTTCACTAACATTCATGTAACTGATTCACTAGATACATAGCAAGCTTGGAAGTCTACTACAAAGCACCCTGCACCACAGTTAGAATGCTCTCTCAACCTGCTCTCTCTCCTATTCAGAGTGAAAAATGCACTTTGCCTTTACCCTGTTTCATAAATTATATGAAATATGTCATAATTATATGAATGTATAACTTTCAATTTTAAAAAATCAAGACAGAAAAGCACAGAGCAATATAATAAACCCTAAATTACAATAAAGCCGCAATGAATGTTAATCAAGAACCTCCCTCAAAAATTCCCATTTCAGAATAGATACGACCTTACTAGATTTCTTTCACATACCATACAGGTATAACTTGGTTTCATAATAAATCCTTACCCTATGTAGAATCCAATGCATGTGAAGATATTCTAGACCCTGGAGCGTCATTAACATATATGCTTTTATATTTGCAGGAGTGAGCACAAGATTAGTATCTTTTATTATCACCTGCATTTAATGAAAGAGCAGTTAAAAATTATACTTCATGACACCAACATATTTTGCCCAGAAATGATATTTAATCAAAATTTTTTACCTCTAAATCAGTCTCCATAAAGTCAAACACAAGACTGATATTGGACTTGTGGCCAAAAGCATCAAGAAGCTAGGGAGAAAAATTACAAAATGTCATAATTTCTCATTCCTGTTACAAATATACTAATCTGGAGTAGGAGTTCACCATTTACCCCTCAATCCTGCTCAGGCATTAAATATGATCAAGACCAATTTGATTGCAATTTTAACTCAACTGTTCTGTCTATTCACAATAACCTTTCACTCCCTTGTTTTTAATCAAATGTCCACCTATCTTGGCCTTAAAGGTATTCAAAGCTACTGTGCCCATTGTCCTTTGAAAAAGAGATAAAAAGACCCATGAACTCCAGACAGAAAAAAAAAAACCCTCATCTCAGACTTAAATGGACAGCCCCATATTTTTAAACAGTGACGTCTAGTTCTAGTTTTATTCAGTAAATGAAATCTCCTCGTCACATTCGCCTTGCCGAGACACTTTGGGATCTTGTACGTCTCAATCAAGTCTCCTTTCAATCCTCATTTCCAGCAAGCTTAGCCTGTCTAATCAATCCTCATAAAACAGCCTTCTATTCTGGGTACTAGTCTAACCAAATTATTTCCAAAGGGACCTTCGATAAGGAACTACTGCAGATGCGATCTCGCCAATGCTATATATTACTGAAGTATAACCTCCACACTTTTTCATTTAAATCCTCCAGCAATAAATAACATTTTGTTAGCTTTCCTTATTTTTTTTAAACCAACACATCAGATGTCCCTGTCTCTTTGCATTTGCTTCCTTTCTTATTTTTTTCACCAAAATGGACAATTCACAATTTCCAAAATGATACACCATTTCCTCTTTGACCACTCATATTACCTCTGTTTATCCTTCTGTTGCCCTCCTTATTTCCTTTACACAATTTTTTTCTTACTTTTTTTGTTATCAGCAAATTTAGCAACCATAATTAAATCAAATTAATTAAAATAAACTGTAAAAAGTTGATGCCCCAGTACACCATCTGCTAATCAGGAAAAGACCCATACATTCCAACTAATTGCGAATGCACAATGAAACCAACTTCTAATTATAATTTTAAGGTTCCCTTCAATCACTGATTGTTTCCTTATGATCCATTATAGCATAACCTTCATCCATTATTACCGAGCAGATATTTAGTAAAAATAAACAACAAAAACAACTAAAATAGTACAGTATACATAATTGAATGAGTCAAAGAATACAAAAAAAACATTAACAGTTACCCAAGTGCAAAATAAGAAACAACAAAAGTGCAGACAATCCTTTTGTGGTAAAAACACAGAAATGCTGGAAGAACTCAGCAGGTCTTGCAGCGTCCACAGGAGGTAAATAAAAATATAACTGACATTTCGGACCTGAGCCCCACGATGCTGCAGCAAAACAGTGAACCTTGTGACTTGTTCGTGACAATAGATCCTGATTCTGATTCTTCAAGGAATGAGTCAAAAAACAGACAGGCACTGAAACAAAAAGCTGGGGAGAAGGAAAGAAAGGCCAGGGGGAGGAGCGCAAACTGAACAGACAAAAGATGTCAATAATGATCGAGGTAGGAGAGAGGAATGGTGAGAACTGATTGGGGGAGGGGAGTTGTTTCGTTCTGTGAATGCAGACATGAGGAAAAGGAGAGAGAGAGAGAGAGAGAGAGAGAAGACATGGGGATAGTTGGGAAGCTAAAAGAAACTGAAGGTTGATGTTAGGGTGATGTAGGGTGCCTGGACAGGATATGAGATGTTGTTCCTCCAATTTGTGTACGGTTTCAGTCTGGCAGTGCATGAGACTATAGACAGGGATGGTGGCAAGGGAATGGGATGGGGAATTGAAATGGGTGGCCACTGGGAGATCCCCGCGATTGCAGCAGACAGAGCCAAGGTACTCAAAAAAATCAATCTCCTAGTATACATCCAGTCTCTCTGATGCAGAGGAGACCACAACTGGAAGACCGATGCAGCCCATGAAGATTTAGTTGGAAGGACTGTTTGAGGCCCCGAATGGTGGAGGGGGAAGGTATGGACGCCAATGCCGCATCTCCTGGAGACACAGGGCTAGGTGCCAAGAGGCCAATTGATAGGGAGAAGTGGATGAGAGAGTCATGGAGAGAGCAGTCCCTGCAGTAGGTGGAGAGGGAGAATATAAGATGTATCCTGTACTGGGATCACGTAGTGGGTGATGGAAATGGCAGAGGATGGTCTGCTGGTTGCTGAGGCTTGTGAGGTGGTAGGTGAGGACAAGGGGAATCCTGTCCTCATTGTGCATGGAGGCGACGGAGGCCAGAATGTGTGGGAAATGGAAGATATGTGGATGAGGACCAAGTTGATGGCAGGAGAGGGGAAGCCACATATTTTGAAGGAGAAGAAAAGTCTGGTTGGGTCTGTTGTCAAGAAAAACTGAAGGACTTGAGGCCTGTGGTATGGGGGAATGGAGGTGCATATTGATTGGATGTCCATGGTTAAGATGAGGCAGTGGAGTTCAGGGAGGAATTTGTTGAAGTGATGGAGGGTATGTGAAGTATCGCAGATGTAGGTGGGGAGGGACTGGACCAGGTGGGAGACAAAATGGAGTCAAGAAAGTGGATAAGAGTTCAGAGGTGCAGGAGCACGTGGAAACGACGGGTCTGCTGGGACAATTGGGTTGGAGGATCTTGGTCGAACTGGGCAGCGTGGGGTTGGAAAACAATGAGGTTGTGGGAGAGAGAAGACCGGAATTGATGTTCAAAGATAGTGTGTGATACAGCAGTTTGATGAGTTGTGGTGGTGACCTGTTGGAGGGATAAGAGCAGGTGTCTGAGAGATTTGTCATCAGGCTTCAAGCAGTCAGAGATCAGTACAGACCACAACAGCACCACCCTTGTCTGCAGGTTTGATGGTGAGGTTGGGATTAGTGCAGAGAGAGTGGAGATCAAGGTGTCCGAGGGGGTGAGATTGGAATGAGAGGTGAAGTGGAGACAGTTGATGACTCAGCGGCAATTGGAAATATGAAATCCAGAGCTGGCAGAAGATCGGAATGAGATATCCAGGAGGAGGAGGAAAAAGATTTGAGGCAGGAGAAGGGGTCTATAGTGAGGGTTGGAGAATCCTGGTTGTAGAAGTAGGCATGGAGCTGATAGTAGAAGAATTCAGCATCATGGTGTGCGCGGAATTCATTGAAATGTGGGCAAAGGGGGACAAAGGTGAGACCTGGTAGAGGTTGGAGGGGGTGGGTCAAAGCAGTGAAGGGCGTCGGAAGGAGGAGGTTGGGATGGATCAGGAGATGGAGGGTAGAAAAGATACAAGGGAGAAAGGGGAGGGTTAGGGAAGTCAGAGGAGAAAGGGGGAGGGTGAGAGAGGCCAGACAGAGTTCAAAATGGAGGCTCAGTCCTGTAGGCTGTGTAGGCCAGGGTGAGAGTTCACATTGGAGGCTCGGTCCTGTAGGCCGCTAGGATCAGGGTGGAGACAGTCGTCAGAGGTCATAGAGGTGGCAGTCTCCAGGGAGGCAAGCATCTGATCCTTAAAAGACACCAGATGAGTGTAGAACTAATGGTTGAAGGCGTGGATCCAGCAGAGGATGAAGTGTAGGATAGGTCTGTGGCTGGTTGTAGCAAGTGAGGTTTGGAGCTGTGGTAGCTATAGAGTGAGGGTCTGCTGGTTTTTGCACATGGAGGAGAGGGTTGTCCATAGGATGTGGCAAGAGAAACGAAGAAAGCAACAGTTAATGCAGCTCAGGTACCTGACATCATGGAGGGGGGTCAAGCTGGGAGGCTTAGAGCCAGAACCGGAATCCACGCAGCACCAGATTCCTGGCAAGTAGCCAGGAAAGATGTGACTCTGGAAGTGAGTCTGGGGTGAGTACATGGACATAGAGCTTGAGAACAGCGGAGAGTTCAGATGGTGAGCAGTGAGAGAATCCAGAACCCCTTTCGAAGAGAGGAGAAGAACATCTTCAAGGTAGGAAAGTCTCAAAGAGATTTCAAAGTGGAGCAACTGAATGGAGTGAAATATGAAAGTCTGCAGATGCTATGATTGTAGTAAAAACATAGAAATGCTGGAGGAACTCAGCGGGTCTCGCAGTGTCCACAGGAGATAAAGATATATAACCAATATTTTGGGCCTAAGACCTCAAGGAAGGAGTTAAAAACAGGCAGGTGCCTGAATCCATTTCTGGTGTCACAACAATTCCTAATTATTGTTACTCGGAATGTTCAAGAACCTGATATTGAAATTGCTGTAGCATACTTACTCCTATAATATTTGGATGGCTGAGTTCCTGTAATAATTTGATCTCTCTCAGGGCTGTTCTGTTAATACCTAAAAAAATGTTAGAAAATATGTGATATTATCATGTACAATCTCAATTATAGATTAGATTTAACTGCTTCAAAACTTAAAACTTCTTCCAACTTTTTTAGGTTTATTTTTCTGAACAAGTAGTAAATTACATACAACTTCCATGTGGAAAGGATGCAGGAGGCTTAAGAACTACTGAAATCCAAGGTGAAACTGACTTTTGGATCTATGATCGGATATTTCTAGATCAATTCTAATAATTTCCTATCACTTTTTTTGTAAACATCGTACAAAGAAATCAATTAATTCTACAACTAATCTATAAGGCAAAAACAAAACAATATCATTTACAGCATTTACGCAAAAACTTGAACAACAAAACTGAATGCACAGCAAATTATTTTGGTAAATACTGTTCTCAAAGACTTGAAAAGGACGCAGCAGAAAATTAAGTTCTCAACATATATTATAATTGTAGTGTTCTATATTAGCTTGCTTAGATAAAATCTTAATTTTGCAATTTTGTCTTTCTTTTCTTCTTCTTTGGCTTGGCTTCGCGGACAAAAATTTATGGAGGAGTAATGTCCACGTCAGCTGCAGGCTCATTTGTGGCTGACAAGTCCGATGCGGGACAGGCAGAGACTGTTGCAGCGGTTGCAAGGGAAAATTGGTTGGTTGAGGTTGGATGTTGGGTTTTTCCTCCTTTGTCTTTTGACAGTGAGGTGGGCTCTGCGGTCTTCTTCAAAGGAGGTTGCTGCCCGCCGAACTGTGAGGCGCTAAGATGCACGGTTTGAAGCGATATCAGCCCACTAGCGGTGGTCAATGTGGCAGGCACCAAGAGATTTCTTTAGGCAGTCCTTGAACCTCTTCTTTGGTGCACCTCTGTCTCGGTGGCCAGTGGAGAGCTCGCCATATAACATGATCTTAGGAAGGCGATGGTCCTCCATTCTGGAGACGTGACCTACCCAGCACAGTTTGATCTTCAGCAACGTGGATTCGATGCTGTCGGCCTCTGCCATCTCGAGTACTTCGATGTTGGAAATGAAGTCGCTCCAATGAATGTTGAGGATGGAGCGGAGACAACGCTGGTGGAAGCGTTCTAGGAGTCGTAGGTGATACCGGTAGAGGACCATTGATTCAGAGCCAAACAGGAGTGTTGGTATGATAACGGCTCTGTATATGCTAATCTTTGTGAGGTTTTTCAGTTGGTTGTTTTTCCAGACTCTTTTGTGTAGTCTTCCAAAGGTGCTATTTGCCTTGGCGAGTCTGTTGTCTATCTCGTTGTCGATCCTTGAATCCGATGAAATGGTGCAGCCAAGATAGGTAAACTGGTTGACCGTTTTGAGTTTTGTGTGCCCAATGGAGATGTGGGGGGGCTGGTAGTCATGGTGGGGAGCTGGCTGATGGAGGACCTCAGTTTTCTTCAGGCTGACTTCCAGGCCAAACATTTTGGCAGTTTCCGCAAAACAGGATGTCAAGCGCTGAAGAGCTGGCTCTGAATGGGCAACTAAAACGGCATCGTCTGCAAAGAGTAGTTCACGGACAAGTTTCTCTTGTGTTTTGGTGTGAGCTTGCAGGCGCCTCAGATTGAAGAGACTGCCATCCGTGCGGTACCGGATGTAAAAATTTGTCTTTAAGTATCAAGTAAACATACTAATGCATCTATAGTAGAATGCCATAGGTGCTCTGTGGCTAGTAAGAGAACACTTAAGGTGATAAAGAAAATAATGGGATGGGGAATTGAAATGGGTGGCCACTGGGAGATCCCTGCTATTGCAGCAGACAGAGCCAAAGTACTCAAAGAATCAATCTCCTAGCATATGTCCAGTCTCTCTGATGAAAAGGTGATAAAGTGGAAAACCAATGAGTTAAAGGATGTTTCCAGTTCATAAATCAAATGTTTCTTTGGTAAAGTTCTCAGCATAACACAAAAGCTAACCCTTGTAATAAGCAAGCCCAAAACATTCATGAGCATATGGAATATGGGTTAGTAGGTCCAAACTAATATTTATTTTATTACCTTTATATTACATTCAGCATATTAACTGTGCTTGCATCATTCAAGAAGGCAATTTATATCAGTTACATCAAACATTTTAAAAACTGATTAAAAAGTAAAGCAAATTCATTCCCTAGAAGCAAACAGTCATAATTTGAGCAGCCAAATAACTGCTGGAGGAACTGAGCAGATCAGACATCATCCATGGGTAGAAATGATCAGTCAATGTTTTGGGTCTGAACCTTTTAGCAAGATTTCCCTCTTTACATAAGTAAATTACATATGTAGAGGGGGAAGAAGCTGGTGAGGCAGCTCACAGATGATAGAATAGGACAGAGGTATGGGAGCTGGAGAGACAGGTAGAGGAAGAATCTATTAGGAAGGAGAGATGGGAAAAGAAAAGTTAGAAAGACAAGTAGGTTAGAGTTGGAAACAGTGGAATCAGATGGGGGTAGGGGTACCTAAAATGAGAAAGAAAATGTACATGGGTGAGGCGGAGGACATACTTGTTAGTAAAGGAATGGTTGTGAAAGTTCAAATGTTACAGGAAGCTCAAGCTTAGACCCACAAACAGTCGGTTTTCAGCAAAGTGATCTCACCGACGTACAGAAGGCCGAACTGAGTACATTACACCAATGCAGATTAGGTTGGAGCTGTGCGTGTAAAGCTCTGCCACCCTGAAAAGGTATGTTTGTGGCCCTGGATGGAAGTGAGGGAGGGGATGCATGGACAAGTTTTGCACTCTTTGCAGATATAGCAGGAAGTGTCTCGGGGGTAGACAGTTCAATGGGGAAGGAAGAGCAGACACGGGAGACTTGGAGAGGCTTATCCCTGCCAAATGTGGATAGTGTGAGTATGGGATGATGCTGAAATTGGCAGATGTGTTGGAGAATAAAGTGATGGATGTGGAGGCTGGTGGGGTGGCAAGTGAGGACCAGAAGGACTCTGATTTAGTTCTGCCGAGGTAAGGTGAATAAAGGCAAATGTACGAGAAACAGAGGAGATACAGGAGAGAGCTTTATCAATAACAGTAAGGGGAATCCATATTTATTAAGAGAATATTTCAGATATCCTGGAGATAAAGGTCTCATTCTGAGAAGAGACGTGTTGGAGGAGGAGGAAATTTGAGAAAGGGGTAACGTCCTTACAAGGGACAGGAAGGGAAGGGGTATAATCCAGGCAGCTATGAGAGTCGTGAATATCAATGGGTAGTTTGCCCTTTGACTTAGAAACAGAGAGATCAAGGGAGAGAGCTGTTAGAAGCCATGCAGGTAAATTTAAGGACAGGGTGTAAGTTGGTGGTGAATTTAATGATGGGGAATTGAAATGGGTGGCCACTGGGAGATCCCTGCTATTGCAGCAGACAGAGCCAAAGTACTCAAAGAATCAATCTCCTAGCATATGTCCAGTCTCTCTGATGAAAAGGTGATAAAGTGGAAAACCACTGAGTTAAAGGATGTTTCCAGTTCATAAATCAAATGTTTCTTTGGTAAAGTTCACAGCATAACACAAAAGCTAACCCTTGTAATAAGCAAGCCCAAAACATTCATGAGCATATGGAATATGGGTTAGTAGGTCCAAACTAATATTTATTTTATTGCCTTTATATTACATTCAGCATATTAACTGTGCTTGCATCATTCAAGAAGGCAATTTATATCAGTTACATCAAACATTTTAAAAACTGATTAAAAAGTTCTGCACGGATAGAGGATGCAGCACCAATGCAGTCATCAGTGTAGTGGAGGAAGAGTTGGAAGTGGTACCAGACTACAATTGGATTGCATACACCCAATGAAAAGGCAGGAGTAGCTGGGGGGGACCAAATGTGTGCTATGACTGCATGCTGGATCTGGAGGAAATGGGAAGAGTCAGAGGAGAAGTTGTTAAGTATGAGGACAAGTTCCATCAAGCAGAAAACAGTGTTAGTGATGGGGACTGAGTGGCTCTATGTTCAAGAAAGAATCAAAGGCTTTCCTGATGGGGAATGGATGTGCAAAAGGAATGCACATTTATGATAAAAATAAATGGTGGATGCCAGGGAATTGGAATTCTTCAAAGGGGTAGAGACAAGTGGCCTGGATTTGTGGGAAGGGATTAAATTAAGAGAGACAGATGATGTTGTATGTGGTCTAAGGAGATGTTCGATGGGGTAGAAGCAAGCAGAAACAATAGGTCTATTTGATTAAAGGAACACATCAGTCATGTCACAGATTCTTGGTTGAGGGTTTTTCTCCATTCCTCTGTCTTTTTTCCCCTAACTCTCCACCCCTTCCCTCTCCATTCACAGAACCACTCCCCCCCCCCCTTGTTTACTGGTGTGCCCTCCCATTTCCACCTATTACCTCCTGCCTGTGGGACTGTGCTCCTCCCCTGTCCTTTCCCCTCCATGATTTTGTTCGGGCATCTGCCTACATTTTATTCATACCTTGATGAATGCCTCAAACCCAAAACGTTGGTTATGTATCTTTATCTTTGCTATATAAAGTACACTGTTTCACCTCCTGAGTTTCTCCAGCATTATGTTTTTCCTCATTCTCCAAACTTCTCCCCATAACATTCAACACTCTTACAAATCAAGACCTATCAACATTTGTTTTAAAAGTACCCAATGACTGGTCTCTACTGCTGTCTTATTGACCACTGTCTGGCTGAGAAATTTCTCCTCATCTCTATTCTAAAGTGACATCTTTTGATACGGAGGTGGTGCCCTCTGGTCCCAGACTCTCCCACTACTAGAGAAACATCTTCTCTACATCTATTCTATTCAGAAAATGAAAGGTTCTGATGTAGGTGTTCAAACAAAAACTGTCTTTTTTTCCCTCTTTTCCCCAATGCTGTGTGACCAGTTGAGTGTTTTAGCATTTTGTTTTCATTTCAGATATCCAGCATCTACAGCTTTTTAAATGTTCCATACAAATTTTTGTTATCTCTCCAAAATGTAGTTATTTGAAACTAATTACGATGCAAGAAGGCAAGAAAATAGGAGCAGGAATAACCCACCCAACCCATCAAGACTGATCCAACATTAATTTTCATGGATGATTGTCCATCGGTCTCACTCACCATCTTTAGCTTCTGATCGGTGACCTACTTTAATCTGAAAAGTAAATATGTTAGAAAATTAAGTGCATTTGTCCTGTAAATATTTTGGTTATAAATCACAATACATATTGCTGACAAATTAATATGTTTGAATTTAATATGAAGCTTGTTATGCATATTATGCTCTCTGAAGTCTGATTTTTTTGGCATTTCTAAATGTATGACTTACTTCCAAAAAAAATGTCGTTGCATTAATTCTAAGATAGACTCCAGATAGCCTTTACAGACAAACCATTCTTCCAGATGGAAGGCATGCAAATCCCTCATGAGACATGTATATAGCCAATATAATTTAAAAATCCTTAAATCTACAGGTGAGAGATTTTTTTCCCCAGAATATATTTTCCATTTTACACATCAAAAGATTTTGTTGGATCTGGTTCTGTTTTCTCCATGGCTTTGCTACAAATGAAAGTGTAATCCTAGATAGGGTCTGGAATTCTAATTTCTGAGCTCCTTGAATTACATCAATGAGACATGAATACTTCAAGAATGGAACTTTGGCTAACTAGCAAGCCTCTTAAAAGCTTGAGCTTCAAAAATTAGACTTAAGGAAACTTCTGGTCTCTGCATGAAAAACACAAATCAAGTTCACAATTTACAATGACCATAATTCAAAAGTAGTGTCTTGGCTGAAAAGTTATTTGGAATAGCCTAAGGTTAAATAAATACATGTCTTTCCTTTAACTTTGGAACCCTATTTCCTTCTAAATATAGCGATGTCTACAAATTGTATCTGTTTTAGTTTCAGACTATATTCAATCTCTCATTTAAAATCATCCTGCATCATTTCAGTCTAGGTTAGAACAAAGTCACAAGTACTCCCACAAAATATGGAAACTAAGAAATATGCACAATTTAGATTCTGCATCTGGAATTCAGTTCAGACTTTGAAAAGATTTTTTTAAAAATAATAAAAATACTAAAAAACAAACTCCACACGAAACACACAAAAGTACTATCTACACTATTGCAAAGTTAATTTTTTTGCAAGAGGATTATTGTGAATATTTATTATCTACCTATCTTTGTATTTATTGGTTCTGTTTAATTCAATTATATATACTATTTAAGTTGTTATTTTCACAAAGTGCAGGTCCATGATTTGTTCTGTGAAGCTGGGCGTTATGTGATGTGGACGTTGTGTGAACAGCATATTACTGTATTTACTTAGCAAAACTATATGGGATACTGAACTTAGGATAAATTAAACTGTTCAATTTTATTTCACTTTTTAAACTTTTATGTAAACACTTTATTAGCCAATATCACACACAATTTAACAAAGAGGATTAGGTTCATCCACACTTCCTCAGTGTTCAGGTTGTATAACCTCCATTGATGAACTCTCACTCTGTAATGCCTGAAGGATCTGGCTTAGGCTCTTCTTGGGGAGGCCCTGGCTTCTTTAGGAATATGTCCAGTGTTGATGGCCTAATTTGATTTTCTTTTCATCATAAATTTCTTTATATGCAGCAAACACTGCATGAACATTCTGTAAGTGAAAAGAGTTCAATGTTTGGTCCATCTCTTCAGCAAGCTGCTAAGGTCTGTAAAAAATTTGGCTAACCCCTTAATAGTGAACCTCTTCTGCACCCATTCTTCTCCTTCTGCAGTTTCCTTTTCCCTTATCTCTTCACCAGTTCCAGTTACATCTGCTACGTCCCGTTTTTGTGTTTCTGACTGAACTCCATTATAACCTATCAGACCATGGATAATGGATGTATATGCGGTCAGACGCTGCCTGATCGGACGTTAAACAGCACACACCTGTACTTGTTTGGCTGCAGCAAGTCAAATTTCAGTGCACTTGTACATTGTATACAATGGACGAATAAATTCATCTTATCTTAATTACTAAACCTCAGATTATGGTCTCGTATCCCTTATTATAACTGTGGATGAAGAATCATGGGATTAGAATCATGAGAAAGATGAAAAATATCTTGGAAGATTCAGGAGGATGAACATCGGTTCAATGTGTTAGCCAGTTAAAGAAAATTGCAGAGCTCGTGAGTAAATATAACAGTAAATAGTCTAACTAGATTTCAAGAAGATGTTTTACATTCATATAAAAGACTGGCTGAAAAGTGTGTAATAAGGGAGAGATAATGAACTAGTTTAAAAATGATCTGAAGATAGACAATAATTGAGGTGCATGGACAAACACTCAGGTTGGGTTGTTGATACTTATTTTTAGTGAAGAGATCTAGATCAGCCATTCACAATGGGGGCTCTATGGTTCCCTTGAGGGCCACAGCACAGTTAAGTAAAAGCCTTTTTTTCTTTCATCCTTGGGTAACAATTTTTTTAATGTAGTGGATGTAGAGAGAAGTACAGAATAAACCAAAACTTGGCTGCTTCACAGGAAAGGGGGGCCCATAAACATTGAGCAGAGTCCTAGGGGGACCATATCAGAAAAAAAAAGGGCAAGAATGGCTGATCTGCAGGATCGAATAATGTCTTTTGCAAAGAACATGAAACTGGGCCACACGTTTCAATGCACAGGAAACTGAGAAAACAGTGGGACAGGAGAAATGGTACATTGAATCTAACAGTTAAATGCAAATACATAGAGAATACAAGTACAGGAAGACTTGTGGTTACACAGTGGGAACTGTTCCTGGGAACTGTTCAGAAGCTGATTTCTCTGCAAGTCAGAAATGTCTGTTTTCCATAGTAACCCATAATGTATCACTCTACATACATTTACTGAAATTCTTTCATTTCATTGAATAATCACCCTAATACTTGCCATAAGTTACTGAAATACATACTGTATCCAGTCATTAATAAATACCACCAGACATAGGAACAGAAATAGGCCATTCTGCCCATTGAATCTGCCCCAGCATTCAATCAGGTGTTGATCTATTTTCCCACTCAACCCCATTGCCTGGCCTTCCCCTTGTAACCTTTGAAGCCCTGGCTGATCAAGAAGGCTTGATTAACATGTACAGGTGCTCCCAAGTAATCTTGAGAGCCTTTATATATGTCAATTAACCAAATGCTTCTTTATTGCAATCTTCGGTTGAAATTATGAATCCTGTTCATGTTAATAGTCCATCCTAAAAAAAACAGATTACATACCTTCTTAATTGCCACAATGTTGTCATTGTTCTTGTCTTTTGCTTTATATACAGTGGCAAACTATAGATTGGAAACAAAAAAAAACATCATTTATGTTATTGGGGAATAAAGCTCTTCAAAAACTAAACTAAACTGAAATGCAAATTGTGGATTTTATCACCTCTCCAATCACTGTTTATCTCCATGAAGATCAGTTGTTTTGTTTCTGACTAATTCTCATGCCAAAAAATGTTTAAAACTATCCCTTTTGTACAAAAGGAGTATCAGAGCCTTGCCATGATGAAAACAAGTTAATTCATTAACAGCAATCAAACAGTCATTCCTTCTTTTTTTTTTAAATTTTTTTATTTTTCGCACTATAAACCATATTGACCAAGATACATAGACATTTTTCTTCTTAAATATATAGTGTCGCTTTCTCCCCCTTTTCCCCCCCTCCCTTCCCTCCCTCCCTTTCCCATTTATTTAAAGTTCAATCTATAAGATACATTAAACCCGTTAAACAATGTTGTCACTTAATAAAAATAAACAAGAAATTTTACTGAGTCAGTTCTTTTCGTTGTCTTCTCCTTCTGTCATTTTAGGTGGTGGAAGTCCACGGTAGGATTTCTCTATTGTGTTTCATGTATGGCTCCCATATTTGTTCGAATATTGTAATATTATTTCTTAAATTATATGTTATTTTTTCTAATGGAATACACTTATTCATTTCTATATACCATTGTTGTATTCTCAAGTTATCTTCTAATTTCCAGGTTGACATAATACATTTTTTTGCTACAGCTAGGGCTATCATAACAAATCTTTTTTGTGCTCCATCCAAATCGAGTCCAAATTCTTTGTTTCTTATATTACTTAGGAGGAAGATCTCTGGGTTTTTTTGGTATATTGCTTTTTGTGATTTTATTTAATATCTGGTTTAGATCTTCCCAAAATTTTTTCATTCCTTCTTTTCTAGGTATTGTGCAACTGAAGTTTAAAGCGAGAGGCTGCAAAAGAAATAGAGGGAAGCCCCAAAAAAGTCCTGAGAAAAATACATGACAAGGAGTCAAACAGTGATGAGATCTGAACTAAAGTAAATGGAAATGTTTCAGTTCAAGTTAAATTCCATGGCTAAGTTTTTCTGATCTTAACACATTAAACAACAAAACGAGTGAAATAAATAAGTCTACCATTTAGCAGGTAGAGCAGAGAATAATCATAGACAAGATTTGCATATCTTTTGAATTGCAATGTCTCTATTTATAACCAAAAACACTCACAATAATTGACAGTCAAGTAAATTACCAATCTTATAAAATGGAGAATATTTTGCTTTTATGTCACTAAATTTAAAATGGCATCAATACATCTCACTGCAGATTCTACCAAAAGATATGACGCCCTGACTAATCAAATAACTGCTTCACATAAAACTATCTAATATAAACATAGAACACTACAGCACTGTACAGCCCCTCGGCCCACGATATTTGGCTGACCTATATATACCAAACAAAAACTAAATCCCTCCCTGGATCATCACCTTCCATTTTTCTTTCAGCCATGTGCAGGAACCCCCTTTCACACTTACACGTGATCCCAGGAATCAAACGACAATCAGCCTTTAAAGTGGCAAGCGTAAAAGCAAAATCAGCTCAATGCCAGCGTCAGATGATGTCATTTCACGCCAGGGATTGATGGCCTCGACCCCTAGTACAATCCCTGGCCTCTGCAGATACCAGCTTTGCAATCAGGCAAGTGTGAAAGGGGTAAATGCATTCTGGGATTGAAATGACCCAAGTTTTTGTGTGAGTGCAGAAAGAAAAGATTAAAATGAAGGTATAAACTCTGCCATGGGAAAGTCGCAGTGGGAGAGAGAAAGTGAGGACATAAATAGCAATAGCAGCAATTTTTAAACAGCGTGGGAAAATTGGAAGCGCTATTACGCACAGTTTATAAAGATTGTGGGAAAAAGCATTGGTGGACCTGACTTCCCAGAATCCTGTGTGGCAGAGAAACCACTCTATGAATGCTCCATGTATGGAGCCAAGCATACAGCCCTTTCTCTGACTCATGGAATTCTGGAAGGGCAGGTCCGCCATCGCTGCCCCCCTCCCCCACAGTATTTATAAATTGTACATGATAACGCTACCAACTTTCCCACCCTGTCCATTATTTATATTTTGTTCATAGCCCCTGATAGAGATTTATATAGGTTGGCACAACAACAACAGGAGCTGAAAGGCTCATACTGTGCTGGACATAAAGCTTAATTATGTTATAATTATGCATGTTAATTTTGTTCAAATACAAGATCATAATATATTGATCAGGATTTAGGTCCACCTTTACTCGATGAATCATGACGTCACTCGTAGAAAGTAGAACAGTCCTAACCCCAGGGATGGCTCCTTGCAAGTGTGAAACCGTTCACTGTCCCATTTAGGAGTGGTCAAGTGTGAAAAGCCAAACCCCCATTCCTATCTCAGGACACTGAACAGCCAATTTAGTGAGATGCAAGTGTGAAAGAAGCTTAAGTTTCTTAAATTCCCCTTTTGTTCCAGCCTACACACCACCCTTGGCAATGTATTCCAGGCATCCACAACTCTCATTGATGTCTCTCCAAAATCTCCCTCCTCTTCACTTTCTAAAGATGTCCTCTGATTTTTGCCATTCCCACTCTGGGAAAAATGTGTTGGCTGTCAACCTTAACCATGTTTCTCATAATCTTGTAGACCTACATAAATCACCTCTCATCCTTCTTCGATCCAAAAAGTCCTAGCTTTGCTAAGTAACCTTGCCTCCTAAGATATATCTTCCAGTCCAAGGAACATCCTGTTAAATGTCCTCTGCACCATCTCCATAACTTCCTCACCCTTCCTGTAAATGAGGTGACCAGAACACAATATTCTGTGTAGTCTCATCAGAGATGTATTGAGCTGAAACATTACCTCACGACTCCTGAACAATTCCCTGACTCATGAAGCCCAGCATACGATAGGCCTTCTTAACTATCCTATCAACCTGTGTGGCAACCATGAGAGATCTATGGATTTGTACCTCAAGGTCCCTCTGCTTTTCCATACTGTTAAGTATCCTACCATTAACCAAGTACTCTGACTTCAAGTTTGACCTTACAAAATGCATCACCTCACACTTATCCAGCTTGAATTCAATCTGCCACTTTTCTGCCCAATTTTGCACCCTGTCTTTATCCTCTTGTAACCTATGACAGCTTTCAACACTATCCACAACTCCTCCAACCTTCACATCATCTTCAAATTCACTGATCCATCCCTCTACATCTTCATTCAGGTCATTTATAAAAAATCTCAAAGAACAGGGATCCCAGAACATCCTGCAAACTCCACTAGTCACTGATGTCATGGGTGATAATTTCTCTGATTCTCTTGCCTCATAGGTTTAAACAAACCACTGTTGGACTGAAATTGCAGGTGTTGCAAAAATAAAAATAATCACGATTTAATATCACGACCCTCTAGCTAAAGAAATTTCTCTCCCTTTCTGTTTTAAATTGATGCCCTTTTATCCTGAAACTGTGACCTCTTGTCGTAGACTCCCTTACCATGGGAAACAACTTCATCACATCTACTCTGTCCGGGCCTTTCAGCGTTCTAAAAATCAATACGAGGTCCCTCCTCATCCTTCTGTACTCCAACGAGTACAGTCCAAGAGCTGATAAACATTCCTCATATGCTAATCCTTTCATTCCTGGTATCATTCTAGTAAATCTTCTCTGAACCCTCTTCAATGCCAGCACGTCTTCTCACAAATAAGGCACCCAAAACTGTACACCGAAATACCAGTGAGGTCACACCAGTGCCCTATAGAGTCTCATCATTACACCCCTATTCTTGTATGCTTTTCCTCTAGAAATGAATCCCAACATTCATTCACTTTCTTCACCACTGACTGAACCCAGAGGTTAACCTTTAGGGGATCCTGCACAAAGTCCCTTTGCATCTCCAAATTTTGAATTTTCTGCCCATCTAAATAATAGTCTGTCCATCTTTTTCTTGTACCAAAGTGCATGGCCGTACAATTCCCAACATTGTATTTCACCTGCCATCCCTTTGCCCATTCTCCAAGTCTATCCAAGTCTCTCTGCAGCCTTTGTGTCCTGAGCACCACCAGCTCTGCCACCTATTTTGATGTCATCCACAAAATTTAGTCACAAAGCTAACTATTCCATTATCCAAATGATTTATATATAACATAAAAAGAAGCAGCACCAACAATGACCCCTGCAGAATACCATTAGCAACAGGCAACCAACTGAAATAGGATCCCTTTATTCCAACTCTCGGTTTCCAGCCTAAAAACCAATGCTCTATCCATGCTAGTATCCTTCCTGTAATACCATGGGCTCTCATCTGGTTAAGCATCCTCATATGTGGCACCATGATGAAGTCCAAGTACGCAACATCCACGGTTTCTCCTGCCTGTCCTGTTTGTCATCACCTCAAAAAAAATTGTAATAGGTTTGTCAGGTATGATTTTCCTTTGAGGAAACCTTGCAGACTTGGACCTAACTTGTGATGCATCCCCACGTACTCCATAACCTCATCTTTGACTATTAATTCCAACATCTTCCCAACCACTGCTGTCAGACTAATAGATCTACAGTTTCCTTTCTGCTGCCTCCTTCCCTTCTTAAACAGCAGAGTGACATTCATTATTCTCCATTCCTTTTGGAACCATTATAGAATCCACTGATTCTTAAAAGATCATTACCAATGTCTCCACAATCTCTGCAGCAACCTCCTTCAGAACTCAAGGGTGCATTCAATCCAGACCGGGAGACTAATCAACCTTTAGAACATTTAGC
Source organism: Narcine bancroftii (assembly GCF_036971445.1). NCBI lineage: Eukaryota > Metazoa > Chordata > Chondrichthyes > Torpediniformes > Narcinidae > Narcine > Narcine bancroftii. Next base: position 126,558,055 of record NC_091469.1, read on the forward strand.
TTCCCAAGTACCTGCTCTCACGTGATCTTGACAGAACTCACTTTACTTCTCAGACTCTTGAGAGTAAGCTTCTAATATCTTCTGTAAAGACTGATCAAACTATTCATTCAGTTCTTCTGCCATCTCGTTATCTCCCACTACAATCTCTCCCTTGTCATCTTCTAATGGTCCTATGTCTACTCTTCTCTCTCTTTTGCACTTTATATACTTTTAAAAAAACTTTTAATATCCTCTTTGATTTTTTTTCTAATGTCCTTTCATAATTTCTTTTCCTTCCTTCTTTGGCTTGGCTTCGCGGACGAAGATTTATGGAGGGGTATGTACACGTCTGCTGCAGGCTCGTTGGTGACTGACAAGTCCAATGCGGAACAGGCAGACACGGTTGCAGCGGTTGCAAGGGAAAATTGGTTGGTTGGGGTTGGGTGTTGGGTTTTTCCTCCTTTGTCTTTTGTCAGTGAGGTGGGCTCTGCGGTCTTCTTCAAAGGAGGTTGCTGCCCGCCGAACTGTGAGGCGCTAAGATGCACGGTTGGAGGTGAGATCAGTCCACTGGCGGTGGTCAATATGGCAGGGACCAAGAGATTTCTTTAAGCAGTCCTTGTACCTCTTCTTTGGTGCACCTCTGTCTCGGTGGCCAGTGGAGAGCTCGCCACAGAACATGATCTTGGGAAGGCGATGGTCCTCCATTCTGGAGTCGTGACCCACCCAGCGCAGTTGGGTCTTCAGCAGCGTGGATTCGATGCTTGCGGATTCTGCCAGCTCGAGTACTTCGATGTTGGTGATGAAGTCATTCCAATGAATGTTGAGGATGGAGCGGAGACAGCGCTGGTGGAAGCGTTCTAGGAGCCGTAGGTGATGCCGGTAGAGGACCCATGATTCAGAGCCGAACAGGTGCGTGGGTATGACAACGGCTCTGTACACGCTGATCTTTGTTTGTTTCTTCAAGTGATTGTTTTTCCAGACTCTTTTGTGTAGTCTTCCAAAGGCGCTATTTGCCTAATCACCTTCTTAGTTGCCTTCAGTTAAGTTTTTTTAAAAGTTTCTCAGTCCTCCATATTCCCATTCATTTTTGCCCTCTCTTTTGCTTTTACTTTAGCTTTAACTTCCTTCGTCAGCCACAATTGTCTTATTTTTCCATTCATAACTTTCTTCCTTTGTGATGTGTACCTGTCCTGCAATTTCCTCATTTTTTGGCAGAAACTCCAGCCATTGCTAATCTGTGATCTTCCCCATCAGTGTGCATTTCCAATCGACTTTGGCCGTTTCCTCTCTCATGCGACTGCAATTTCCTTTACTGCTCTGACAGGAGGAGATACCAGCTATTGCCGAAGTTTGCAGTACCAAAGGCTATTGGCCAGTCACTAGAGGATGGTATTGTGGGGTCTATAACATATATGGTATCGAATGCTTTTCAGGAGATGGTACTAGAAGAATCCATCAAGAAATACCCCTGCCCTGTTAACTGCCCTCTGTTGGAGGTGCCTAAGGTAAACCCTGCGATATGGGACAATTTGAAAGTCCCCCATAAGGGCAAAAGACATGAAATTGCAAAGACTACAGGGGTCACTGGTCAAAGGTATCACTGCATTCACACAACAAACGCTCTCACATGATTTATCGGAGACACAACAAGATGCTCTAGGGCATCCCATGCAAACTATGAACTGAATGCTTCCAGGAAGAGCTGATCAAGTCCAAGCTAAATGTAAGATATGCTCATTTGTGCAGAGCATCTAACCCTGTAACAAAGTTTCTATTGGGTGACGATCTCAGCAAACAGGTGGAAGATTTGAAATAAGCAGCAGAAGGCAGCGGCTGGCATGGTCAGAAGTGCGAGAGCACAGGCAAGAGAACCTGTTATGTTTCACCCCTATCGTAGATATGCAGGGGAATTTAAGCAGGTTATCCGAGGCGGTTTCCCACTCTAAGCGGCTACAGCCAGTAGGTCTTTAGGGCAACGTCCTCCAATGGAGAGAGCAGCAGCGGAATTTTTCCGCTCAAAGTGCTTTGCGGAGGTGGGCCCAGAATGCTCCAGCCCGCAGACTAGGCGGATCGAGGAAGTGAATGTTATGCATTTACAGTTGAGTGCTCTTGGTAATTACAAGGTTTTAAAGGTTGGCGGTCGATTAACACTATTCCATGATAGATGGTGTATGCTATCAGACAGTGAAGGGGTATAAAATTGAATTTGACCCACAGAAATCCCCTCTGATAAGAAGGAAGGGTCTTTATACATATATGCGCACACCGCAACTGCCGAGATCATGGCGTTAAAAAGGAAAAACATTATTGAATGTTGTAGTTATGAAAAATATGAATTTGTATCAAATATCTTCACGAGACCCAAAATAAGTGGTGGCACTGAATCTATTGGATCTTATCGAATATGTTTTGTACAGGTATTTTAAAATGGATAACATATATTCTGTGATGCCTATGTTACATAAGGGCTATTACATGGTCTCAAAAGATTTGCAAGACGGATATTATTTGGTTGCGATCTGCCCACAGCACAGGAAGTTCTTAAAATTTTCCTGGAAGGGTGAGCTATGGCAGATAAGGCTTTGACGAATGGGCTGAGCTCAGCGCCCAGGGCATTTCCCAAGTTACTGAAGCCGGTGTTTGCCAAGCTCAGGAAAGAGGGGCACATGGTAATGGGTTACCTAAACAATTCTCTTATCGTGGGCAGATCGTTCAAGGAAACAGAAAGGGCAGTAGCAGCCACCTTGAGATTAAGCCACATGGGGTTTCTTATTCATCCCGAGAAGTCAGTGTTGGTGCCTACCAAGAGGTTAAAATTCAATGGCTTCATTATTGACACAAAAGACATGAGACTTTCCCTACCAGAGGATAAAGCGGCAGAGATCAGGACAGCTTACAGAGGGCTCATAACAGAGTGTTGTCCCTCCATAAGAAAGGTGGCCAGGTTGATTGGGAAACTGGTGGCGGCTTTCCCAGTGGTACAACATGGCCTGATAAATTATAGGTTCCTGGAAGAGGGACAAAGTACCTGCTTTTAAGGCAGCCGGGGACATTTTGACAGGCCCATGAGGCTAACTAGTGAGGCCAGATCCAACCTGGTATGGTGGATCGGCCATACCTCATGGGCTTACGTGAGGATCGAGCTCAGAAAGGTGGACCTGAAGATCAGGTCAGACATCAGTGGCGAAGGTTGGGGAGCCATGAATCTAAAGGTCTTTACTGGGGGAAAATGGATGGACATGGAGCTCAGAGAGGCCTCTAAATCAGGCATCAATTATTTGGAAATGCTGGCGGGGTTTCTAGCACTAAAATCTTTCTGTGCGAGGGAAGCTGACATTCATGGACTGCTGAGGTTAGATAATACTTCAGCTGTGGCCTACCTCAATAATATGGGAGGTCTTAAATCTCCTTCCTGTAACAAGTTAGCCATTGAGACTTGGCACTGGTGCATTCAGAGGAGCATTTGGGTTACTGCCGCCTACCTGCCGGGTCAGATCAACGTACAGGTGGACCTGATGTCCAGGAAATTCAATGATAGCACTGAGTGGACTCTGGGTAAGAAATATTTTAAACTGCTAGTAGACACCTTTGGCATGCCGGAGATCGATTTGTTTGCCTCAGGATTGCATACTGAGTTTTCTAACTGATATGTTCTATGTGCAGAGGGCCAGCTGTAGTGCAGTGAATACAGCAAAGAGTGAGTTGGCTACTTTCTTGATGCTCCAGGACTTTGAGCATGAGATGATGAACCACCCCCTGATCAAAATATTTATTAAAGGAGTGTTCCACTTGCATTCTCTGGTACCCCGATATAACAGTATGCCTCCTATGTGGGGAAATGGAAAAAGTACTGTGCCCAAATCAGTACATAAATGTCAGCTTCCCTCGCACAGAAGGACTTTAGTGCTAGAAAACTCAGGTTCTGAGGTTCATGTCCTGGCTGCTGGAGCCCCAAGCGGAAGCGATTGACGCCTTTACCCTAGACTGGTCAAAACTTAACTTTTATGCATTTCCCCCGTTCGCCTTGGTGGTGAAGTGCCTGAATAAGATACAGGAAGACAGTGCCTCAGGATTGCAGGTAGTGCCTAATTGGCCTTCCCAATGTTGGTTCCCCATACTCCTTAGGCTTATGGTGGGAAATCCATTGATATTCACAAAAAGCAGAAGTCTGCTAATCCAACCGGGGTCAAAGATATCTCATCCATTGTTTCACTCAAGTCTGTTAGGTTGCAGGATTAAAGAGCAAGGATCGACATAAACGCTCTGAGCCTAGAACTCTGGATATCCTGTGGGCATCTTGGAGAGTCTACTCAGAAACAGTATGCCTCCAATGTGGGGAAATGGAAAAGTACTGTGCCTAAATCAGACTGAATGAACAGTCAACCTCTATCGGAGGCATATTGAGTTTTCTAACTGATATGTTCTATGTGCAGAGGGCCAGCTGTAGTGCGGTGAATACAGCAAAGAGTGAATTGGCTATTTTCTTGATGCTCCAAGACTCTGAGCATGAGATGATGAACCACCCCCTGATCAAAAGATTTATGAAAGGAGTGTTCCACTTGCATCCTCTGGTACCCCGATATAAGGATATTTGGGACATAAAGATTGTTTTGGACTATCTAAGGCTACTGTCACCAACTTCCAATTTGGATTTACGGACTGTCCCATAAGCTGATAATGCTGGTGCCCTTGACATCGGCCTAGAAAGTACAAACTTTGTTTCACATTCATATGGACTATATCCATTGGGAGGAGGACTGTGTAAGCATTCAAGTTACAGATACTTTGAAACATAACAGGCAAGGGAGAATTGAAACAGAATTTTCACTGTATGCATACAGGGAAGATGAAAGATTATATGTGTTGGATTGTTTAAAAAGATATGTTGTATGTACAAAACATATTAGACTAAATGAGAAATACTTCTTTATATGCTATACTTCTTTATCAGCGGGCTACTCTGCAGACGTTGGCCAGATGGCTGCAGGAGGTCATGAGAGTAGCTGAAGTGGATATTTCTCAGTTTGGATCCAATTCAACTAGAGCGGCAGCAACCTCGGCAGGCAATAGGGCCGAGGTCCCTAGATGGGATATCCTTAGCCAGGCGGGATGGAGCTATGAGAGAATCTTCAATAGGTTCTACAATAAACCTTGAAACTCAAAATGGGCTGAGTTTCACGGCTTCCATCCTACACACAGCGAATTGAACAAGGCCGTGGGAAGGGGACCCATTGAACTGATTATGGTCTATCGGACCACCCGAAGGGGATAAGCCACTGAGCTACAAACTCTCACACTGCCGAACCAACCTACATTGCAAAGAATAATGAAGAATTAAATGAGCACTTACCTGTGCAAAATTTGATGATTATGATTCGAACAATGGGAGTTGATGAGTCAACGTGCCCACCTCTCCCTCTCCTCTTTTTTCTTGTTTATGGACAAAGATGTTTTGGTTGCAATAAACATGTTCAGTTACAGGTTTGTATTATGGTTGGTTCATTTAATTTAGCCCATTTTAAGTTCAGTGGCTTCTCCCTTCTGGACTGCAAAAGACTAGCTCAGTTGACTCACCAACCCCCATTGTTCGAATAATAATCATCAATCTTCACACAGGGAAGTGCTCCTTCAACTCTTCATTTTACCTTTCAAAGTAAATTGCCTCATGTTTACCAACATTGAACTCTATCTGCCAGACCCTTGTCCACTCACTTAACCAATCTCTCTGAAGACTCTCTACATCCTCTGAGCAATTCGCTTTCCATTCAATTTAATGTCATCAGCAAACTTAGATACTTCTACACATCATCTTCTCCTTAAAACCATTTATGTTATATTGTATGTTATATTGCGAAGAATTATGGTGCCTGCACTCCATTAACCAGTGATTCCTAACCAGAGAAACATCCACTTATTCCAACTCTCTTCCTTCTCTTGGTTAAACCATCCAAGGGATAGCAGATAAGGATCATTTATGTAATGGTGAAGGATTGCTTTTGGGACCGATATGGTTTCCTATAAACATTAAAAATCAAGACACGAATGTCAGAGGCTTCAGGCTTGCTGAGAGTGAGATAGACAGGATGGGTACACAATAATAATGAAGTGAAACATGGTCTCATGCACTGCCAGACGGAGACCACCCATGATCTCCTACCTTGGCCCCGGCAACCAACAGAACTGAGCCTCTGACGCAGGTCTCCAGCTGAGCACTGGTGACCCACAGAACCAATTCTCCATCACTTACTCCTACCATGGCACCAGCGGCTTACAAGACTGAGCCTCTGACACAAACTCTCACCCCGACCCCAAAGGCTTACAAGACCGAGCCTCTGATGTAAACACGCCCTGGACCTGGGAGCTCACGAGTCACTCTCGCATACTCTCTCTCTGGCCCTTCTCACCCACTGACTTCCCCAACCCTGCCTTGCTCATTGATCCTGTTCCTTCCTACCCTCCACCTCCCATCCTCCGCCCCATCTGACACCCTTCACCCCATTGAACCCTCTTCCTCAAACTCTGCCTAGTCTTCACCATCCCCTTTGACTTCCCCTTCTCAGAGATGGAATGCTTAGTCCTCTTCATCTCCCTTCACTCACAACTCAACAAGTTCCACGCATGCCATGTTGTTGAATTCTTCTTCCATCAGCTCAGTCTTCATGTCCACTTCTACAACCAGGATTCTCCAATCCCCACTAAAGAGCCCTTTTCCTGCCTCAAACCTTCTTCTCCTGGACACCTGGTTCCAGCCTTCTGCCTGCTTTGGGTCTTTATAATTCCAAATCCAGATGAGACATCAACCATATCGGCTTCACCACTCCCCTCAATCATTCCAATCTCAGCCCCTCAGAACACCTGGCCTCTCTGCTCTAATCCAAAACTCCCATCAAACCCAGACAAGGGTGATGTTGTTGTGGTCTGGCGCACTGACCTCTATCTGGCTGAAGGCAAATGACAACTCTCAGACGCCCCTCCACCTTGACCACTGTCTCTGAACCCATCATCTTCCTAGCACAGCTTCCAACTTCATTGTTTTCCAACCCCACAGTGCCTGTTTTTACCACCTACCCAAGATCAAAAACTCAATTGTCCCAGCAGACCTATCCTTTCTGCATGCTCCTGCCCCACAGAACTGATGTCCACTTACTTCAACACAGTTTTATTCCCCCTGGTGTCCAATTCCTCCCCATTGATATTAGGGATACTTCACTTGCCTTCTAACACTTCAAAAACTTCCAGTCCCCTGAACTTGACAGCCTCATCTTTACCATGGACATCCAATCACTATACACCTCCATCCCCCATACCGAAGAACTCAAAGTCCTTCCTTTCTTTCTCGACCACAGACCCAACCTCCATCATACCCTCCTCCAACTGGCAAAACATCCCCACCCTCAATAATTTCTCCTTTGCCTCGTCACACTTTCTCCAAAGTCAAAGGAGTGGCCATGATTACCCACATGGGCCCCAGCTATGCCTGCCTTTTTGTTGGTTACGTGGAGCAAGCCTACACAGGCAGGCCTCTAAACTCTTCCTCTGCTACATCATCAACTTCAGAGCTGCCTCATGTACCCATGATGAGCTCATCAATTTTATCACTTTGCTGCCAACTTCCACCATGATCTCAAATTCACTTGGTCCATCTGTAGCAGCAGATCTCTCTATCTCCATCTCAGGAATCAAACTCTTGACAGACATCTTCTACAAACCCATCAACTCCAATAGTTACATCGACTACACCTCTTCGCGCCCTGTCCCTTCTCTCAATTCCTCTGTCTCCACAGCATCGACTCCCAAGGTGAGATCTAACATCCCAGATCATTAGAAACATCCTTCTTCAAACAACATGGCTTCCCTTTTTCTACCATCAATTCAGCCCTCATCTGCCTACTCTTCAATACCCAGACATATGCCCTGGTCTCCTCTGTTCCCATATTCAACTAGGATAGGATTCCTCTTGTCCTCACCTACCACCCCACCAGCCTCTGCATCCAACATATCATCCACCACCATATCCACCATCTACTACATGATCCCACCACTCCACCTTCTGCAGGGACCGCTCCTTCCATGATTCCCTCATCTATTCATCCAACCCCACCAATCACCCCCTTGGCACCTACCCCTGTGACCGCAAAAGTGTGCCTAAACCTCCTCTCTCACCATCATTTGGGGCCCCAAATAGCCTTCAAAGTGAAGCAACATTCACCCTCCAATTAGATGGCATTAACACTGACCAGTTTCTGTTAGGAAATACCTCCCCCCCATCTTTCCCCGGCTCCTTTCCTCTAGTTCTATCTGTCTCTTTCTTTCCTTTTCCCCTTGTCTCCTTTCACAGAGGCAAAATCAATTCTCACCTTTACTCTCTTGTTCGCTCTCATATCCAATTAACACCTTTAATCTGTTGCTCTATACTCTCAATCCCTCCCAATCTTCCTATTCTCTCCACCCTTCTATACAGATGCCTTTCTCTTTTTTTTTAATCCATACCTTGGGGAAGAGCTCAGGCACGAATCGTCGGTAATATATCTTTACCTCTTATGGAGGCTGTGAGATCAACTGAGCTCCTTCAGCATTTCTGTCTTTTTACTCAATGATATTCAGATTTCAGATTTATTTTCAGAGTACATACATGACATCATATACCATCCTGAGATTCTTTTTCCTGCAGGCGAGGCAGAATTACCACTTACTGGTAGAGCAAAAAAACTGTATACAACATACAGATGTAAGCTAATAAAGAACTGTAAGCAGAGACAATAACCTATACCTAAATGTCAACAAGACAAAGGAGATAGTGGTCAACTTCAGGAGAGCCTGGGGAGAACCATTCTCTGCTGACCATCGATGGCTCAACCTTGGTGTGCACCTGGTGAAGGATCTTTCCTGGTCCCCCAACACCACATCCATTGCCAAGAAGGCCCAACGCCTTTACTTCTTGCGGAGGTTGAGGAAAGTTCAGCTTCCACCCTCCACCCTCACTACGTTCTACAGGGAACTGTACCATCACGTCCCCACAGGGAAGAGTAAAGACTGCTGAGGGGATTATTGGGGTCTCTCTCCCTGCCATAATGAACATTTATAACAGCCGTTGTTTGAGGAAAGCCATAAATATTGTGAGGGACTCCACACACCCCTTCTGCAATCTGTTCTCCTTCCTGCCATCCGGAAAGAGTTACCAAAGTGCTCGGGTCCTCGCGACCAGATTACGAGGCATCTTTTTCCACCAAGCTGTAAGGCTTCTGAACTCCAGGGACACAGGGCTAGCATATGTAACATGGTATTTAATGTGATGTATTATTTATAAAAATTGTTTCTGAAGTAAATAACCAGCTCCACAGTCTGAAGAAGCACTCTCTTGCTTTCACCGTACACCGCAAGGTTTATGATATGAACGATAAAATAAATGCGACTTGACTTGATAACCAATGACTGTGCAATACACAGAGAATCTTTTTTTTTTAAATTACACCAATATAGCAGATGAAAGTTTATCGTAATAAAAGGGATGCATGTGGGGAAATACATCATGAAACAGAAGGTCCTTGGACATGTCCAAGGATTCCTGAAGATGGCAGTACAGACAAGGTGTTGAAGAAGGCAAACATGTTGGCTTTCATTAGCAAACCAAAGAATTACTGGAAAGGAACGTTGCAGCAGAGGAGAGACTAGATAGGATGAATTTGTTTTCCTTGGAGCACGAAAGACACCGGAAGCAACCTGTCTGAAGTACGGAACGCTGAGGGATGTAAATTTTCCTGCTAGCGGATGTGCCTGACATAAAATAAGTGAAAGGGCAAAAAAAATTGAAACAAGATCAATGTGATTCTGCAACTGGATATAGATTGAGCAAAAACCTAGCAAATGTGGGGAAATGTGAGTTCATGCACTTCAGTAAGGATCAAAAGGAAGATTACTATTGAAATGGAGAGAGAATACAAAGGAGTCAAGTTTAGTGATCTAAATGTTTTAGTGCATGAAGGGTGGGACGGTTAGCACGTTACAGCAACCGGGACTAGGGTTCAAATCAGTGCTGACTGTAAGGAGTTTGTACGTTCTCCCCATATCTGTGTGGGTTTTCCCGGGTGCCACCATTCAAAATGTACCAAGGTTTTAGGTCAACTGTGTGTAATTGGGCAGCGCAGGCCGAAAAAAAAATGACCAAGAGTTATCAATCAGGTGTAGCAAACACTTAAAGAAGCCAAAGACACATTGACCTTTATTATAAATATGTTTAAGAATGGGAGGGGGGGGGTTATTATAGTTGTACAGAGTGTTGGTGAGACCAAACCTGAAATACTGTTCAGGGTTTTGTCCCCTTATCTAAAAAGGGATGTAATGCATTGGAGGCAGTGCAATGTGGGCTGAAGGGCTCTGCTGTTACTGTTTCCATATTCTAATTCCTAGGATGAAAGTGCTGTCCTAATAATAAAGGCCAGACTGTTTGGATCTGTATATTTTGGTGTTTATAAAAATGATAGACGACTTATTCAAATATACAAGATCCTGAGGAGGTTCGACAGAGAGTAAATGTTCTGATATTTTTAACTGTTGGGAGAGTCACAGTCAAAATACAATTGCAAAATAAGAGCAGTTGCACATTGATTATATAGAATTTTTTTTTCAGTCTTTGAATCTCTGAAATTCTCTTTCCTCACCCCCAAAGGTTGTGGAGTAAGATCATTAGATATATTTAAGGTGGAGTTAGATATTTTAAAGATCGTGGAACTGAAGCAATGTGGACTGGCAGAGGAGTGGAGGCCAGATGTGATCGTGTAAGATGGCAGTGCTGGGTTGAGGGGCTGATGACCTACTCCTGCTTAAACCTTGGAAGGGTATCTAGGTTTACGTGGAATTAGGTAGGGTTTTTTTTTTCTTCCCCCATTCCTTGCATTTAATATGCGGCGCACACTGCTGGCCGTGGTGGTGGACCCAGAGAAGCATTCAGGTAAGCACGTGGAACGCCATAGCACTGAAGACGACGGGACGAGTGCTGGAGAGTGGAAGAACATGTGGCCTATTTTCATACTGTGACTGCATTCCGAGTTGGGGAATGACGTGGTGGTTGCAAGGTTTCCTTGCCAAGTTAAATGCCCGTACAACTCGTTCACAGTTTTCAATGCAGGAACTGCAGAGCCGGTTTGTACCAAACCACAAACGAATGAAACACACAACTTTCTCCGGAGAGTTGAAGAAAGCCCCCGTTTAACACAGCAATCTACTCCACCGGCTTCCTGCATCGGTGCAGAGGTTTGCAAGAAGCCGGACTGAAACCAGCTACGAGGAGGCAGGAGCCGATGAGCCTCACCTGTCCCTCTCCTAAGAAATCAAGTTTCTCGTAACGCTTCGCCCTGGACTTGACATCCACCGCCATCATTCCCAGGAGCACCAGAGCCTCCGCAGCATAACTTCCGACTCGGTGGTGTCGTCACTTCCGTGGACCAGCCACTGAGCGATCAGAGCTCGGCCGAAAAAAATCGGCCTGGCTGCTTAGCAACAGCAAACGAGGCATCAACTCAACCCACCAATCAGAACGCGGGCCGCCTTGCCGCAAGGTGCTGCCCATAAAATGCATGAAAGGGTGGGCGGAATTCTCAGCTTCAAGGTCGCGTTTGAAATAAAGAGCCCTGTACTTTTCCTCAATGAAGATCCGAGTTAGAGGGATGCAGATGCTGGAACTCGACCAGCTTCAGGAACACAATCAGACTCCGACCACTCTTACTTTTGCACTTTATTGTTTTCCCTCATATATTTGATAACCACATTTTTTTTGCACTAATTGCCTCGCCCGCAGAAAAAAAAGAATCTCAGGGTTGTACGTATATATAACCATGTAACAATTTACAGTACAGGTCCTATCAGCCCTTCTAGTCCCACCTACCCACTCCCATGCCCATAACCCTACAACCCCCTCACATCTATGTATTCATCTAACCTCTTAAATGACAGAATTGACCCTCCGGAAGATTGTTCCACTGAGCCATCACTCTGAATGAAGAAGCATCCTTTTATATTACTCCTAAAGTTTTTCCCTTATGACCCCTTGTTCCAATCTCCCCTACCCTCAGGGGAAAGAGCCTATTCACATCTACTCCCTTCATAATTTTAAACACCTCTATCAAATCCCCTTTCAACCTTCTATGCTCCAGTGAATAAAGTCCCAGTCTACTCAGTCTTTCTCCATATTCAAGATACTGCAATCCAGGCAACATTTTCGTAAACCTTCTTTGCACCCTCTCAACCTTATTTATATCCTTCCTCTAACTTGGAGACCAGAACTGCACCCATTACTCCAAACTTGACCTCACCAATGCCTTAAACAGTCTCAAAATCACCCCCAGCCCCAATATTCTATGCTATGCTATAAAGGCATGTACTCTGGCAATAAATCTAAACCAAACCAGGAATGCTGGAAGTGCTCATCCTCAGTGGAGGGAGGAACTGAGTCAACATTTCAGGTCAAGAGTTCTTCTCTCAGAATTGGAAGAGTGAGGAGATGGGGTAAGCAAGAGACTGCAGATGCTGGCAACTGAGGTTAAACTCAATCTGCTGGAGGAACACAGCAGATCAGTGGGAGAAAAAGAATGGTCCACGTTGCATGGTGAAACACTACATCTGAACAGTGTCTAGGAGGATAGAGCGCTGCTGTAATGTCAGGGTGGGAGGCATAAGACCAGGGATAAGTGAAGGATTACAGACAAAGGCAGTTGATAGAGAGAGAGAAGGAAAGGTTTAGGGTGGATGGAACTAAATTTTTAAACCACCATAACTGAGTTCTTAGAAATATGCCAGAGAAACTCAGCAGGTCAGTGTCCTTTACAGTATATAGCAAAGAATACATAACTGACATTTCAAGCTTGATCCTTCATCAAGGAATGGAAAAATGCCAGCAGATATCCGAACAAAAGAGGCATAGTCACAAAGCCAGGAGGTGATAGATGGAAAATGAAGGGAGGGCACAGCAGCAATCAAGGAGGAAGGATGGCTGGGTGAACAGAGAGGGAAGGGGGAGGAAAGCTGACAAAGGAGAAAAGAGAACAGATTAGCTGAAACTGGAAAAGTCGATGTTAATGCCATATGGCTGGAGAGTGCCCAGACAGAAAATCAAGTGCTGTTCCTCCAATGTACAGGATAATTCAAAATACAAGGCCTTTTTGGCATTGTTTGTTAAGATTCTTATCTCCCACATACTGATTAATTTTTGAGAGATAGGATGGCATGGGGAAGAAAGAGAATTCTTAAGTGTTTTCAGTAATCATTTAATTAGGACAGTGAACACAAAATCTTGTAATTGAAAACATTTTGATAGTCTGGGAAAGGTAAAATGTTACTTTTCTCAGGATGTCTAATGCCTTGTTCATTTGCATTTGTTTATGTACATTTTCACTGTTCCTTTATTACATATTTAAAACAAGTTTGATTATCAACATTATCCTCTTTTAATAAAAAATTGAATACAAAAAACTGGAACAGCTGGTTGAAAACCAAAATAAATTCCAATGATATTCTCAGTTAAGTTTTATTGTGATTTTTGTTGTCAGTTGCATGTGCCAATCCAGTCCACATCTAATCATTTTGAGATGTTAATTCAGCTTCCATCAGGAACGTAACCTGGACTTTCATGATCTATACAGCTAGGTAACACCACAATCTTGCTAATTTTTTCAATGTTCTATCAAAAAATTGTAATAGTTCATTGTTATACAGTATTGTTTCCATCGTGTCCTTTGTTTTACTTATAGGAAATAATTTATTGTTTGGTTAATAACTAATAGAATGGAACAAATCTTCTGAATGTAGCAATGTCACCAACATAAGCTAATTGTGAAGGAATTAGTGTTTGCATTTTTTCTGTTATCCAAGTTCTCAATCACTTTGAGCTGTCTGTGGAAGATAAATAAAATTTAATGTATTGAAGGAAGCGTAGAACAAAATTTAGAATTGTTCATTTATTACATATTAGTGAATATAATACAAAGCCTCAACACTAATTACAGAACATCTTTGGATCCTGCCAGAGTAATCTTTAAGTTTTCCATCTATCATGGCAACAAAATAATGTTACAAGAATAAGTAATTTATAGATAGGATACTTGAAAGGCTTGAAGAATTCTTTAAACTTCCCTGGTGGATGGAGAGAGAGGCTATTAAACAAAATCAGATGTTTTACATGATCATTAGTACATGACAGAACTCATTTATTGATTAAAATTAAGCCAGCATGAGATCCTGATAGAAATCAAGTCATTTTGGATTACATTCCCACAAGAATACCACAAAAAACATGTGTGAATTAAGTAATTTTAATAAACTTAAACTCCTTAATTTGTCTTAAAATCTCTGTGGCAGTATACGTTTATGTAGTTCATACCCAGACTTATGTACAATAGTGCTTTTGCATTTCTTCATTATACATTAAAAGTATATTTCTATTCTACACTTTGATTAATGCTTTAACAATGTCAATGCATAACTCCTACAATTCAGTCTTATGTACATAATTTTCAACTTCCTTAATTGTCACATTAATGTGTTAAAGGATTCAATTCAAATATAGTTTAATTCTGTATTGGACTACATAATTTACTGTTTTATTTAGCAATATATTTGTCTTCCTTAAAAAAATATAACACCTGGCAAAACTAGGATTTTAAGCAGAACTAGGCACTTAAACCCTTACATTTAAATTGTTAACAATATGACCTTGCTTGGGCTCTTTGTGGAGTCCCTTATCTAATCTGCAAAAACAATTATCTGAAATTATATTGAAATGTTTGAACATTAGGATTGTCTCAGATGTATTGAGACCACTTCTAGTTTTAACGCTTGGCAACAGTTAAATTCATCATGATCAAATTAATAATTTACTTACTAAATTTTACTGATAACTGAACAATATAAAAGCTTTTAATTTCACCAAATATTTCCTGTGGGGGAAAAAAAAATCACTGAACATAATTTGGGAAATATATAAAGATATTTCTACTTTTATAAAATTGTGACAACCCTTCAGTGTTTATTGAACATTCCAGTATGTACATTCATTCTGAGGACTCATTGTCAGTGCAGTGGTAATAAAGTCCTTACAAATGCTTGTAACAGTACCCACAGCTTGGAACGAAACAAAAATCACAAAATGATAGAAAGAACCACTGATGAATGAAAGAAATAAGCCATTGATCCTACTCGGGTCCACCACGCTGGAAAACAAAATTACAATGAACAGACAGTTCAATTAGACAAACTATAAAACAGCAGGTCAAACTCAAATATGCCACTACAATCAAGTAAATTAATTCTAAAGCCAGTCTGACAATTCAGACAATGGAACAAGACTGATTACTGGCATTACACAAAATTGACAAGTTTAAAATTGATATCATCTTAAAGTTATTTCAAACTTGAAAGTAGATTGTTCAGGTGAGCAGAAAAGGCTAAATAACTTTGCTCTTTTACTTTGAAAAATGTAATTAAAATACAAATTAAGAATGTAGAACTACAGCCTAGTGTTATCCCAACCTAATAACCTAATCTAACATCTGCCTTGGATTTCCCTTTTGCATAACACTCCATTTTTCTCAGTTCCTTGAACCTTTCAATCTATATTTGCCTCAAACCCATCTAATATCTTAAAGGTCCCATTGTAGCTGTGACCACCACTATGAATAGGCTAGCAGCATATTCCAATCACCCACCACTGTGAAAAAGTTACCCCTTCCAACCCCCCCCCCCCCCCTGCATATACTCACAAGCACCTTCAAACTATGCTCCCTTGTGTTATCAGTTTCAGCCCAGGAAAAAAGCCTTTGGACATCCACATGATCAATTCCTCTCATCACTTTATAGATCTCCATCAGGGTACCCTCATCCTCCATTGCTCTCAAGAGAAAAGACGAAGTTCACTCAACCTATCCTCATAAGGCATGTTCTCTAATCCAGGCAGCCTCCTTGGAAATCTCCTCTGCACCATCTATATAGCATCCACATCCTTCCTGCAGTGAGGTGACCAGAGGTTGTGAAACAATGTTGTTTAACACTGAGCAAATAAGAGAGCCTTGTTGCAAAATGAGGCGTTCATTATGGAGATTCTTAGATATAGGTTTGGTTAAGTAGATAGAAACTATGTATAAATCCTGGTTTCTGCTTTTATATCATAGTTTCAGCAGCAGGCTTGACCTTAAATTCCATTTTGTTGTTGAGTTGTCTTTCTGCGCATTTATGGAGATGAGATTCATCACCTCAGGAGCCATGTTTTCATTTGGGGCAAGGATTAATTCATCAACTTCCTTGCACACTTCATGCATTTCCTAACCCATTTGCCTGATTATGTACCCTTCACACCGTAGTCATCAATAAACTGATAATGATCTCATCAAGACTGCAAACTCACCTGAATGTAACCCATTTCTTCTTCTGACACTGGTGGTCTTCTGTATTTCTGTGGTAGAGCTCTCACTATCTCTATTGTGTCACGTGTGCCAGATATTTGGCTAACAGGAGTGGCTGAAGAAATTGAACTTATTGATGCCGGTTGCTGTTCCTGGATTGACACAGACATTGATTTGAGAGCTTCATGCACTAAAAAATGAATACAAGAATTAAAAACATTTATGAAACCACAATGCATCACTCAACATCCTATCACAACATTTTGTCTCAATTAAGTAAAAAGAATCTCAAATTAATGAAGATTGTTAATTGAGGAAAAAATGTTTCAATTAATCAACTGCATGTATTCAATCCATGGAAAACAATCGTAGATGCAACTTGATAGGCTTTGGTGAATCAGGCAAGAACCCTTACCTCTTCCTCTTTAAACCACTATACATACCAATTGTCTTGAGGGCTTGTACTTAAGACTTAGCGAATGTACTAGCGACATGGCAATTCAATAAACACCACCAAATTACAACAAACTAAATAAAGTAGGGATGCAGGGTCCAGTAATGTGCTGTAATTGCATGATGCAGGAGTAAGGGAATAGACATTAATTTTTTCAGTGAGGATCGAGAGACCCAAAGGCTATGTTGCCTGTCCAGTCCCCAGGTTCTGCACATCTCACCTGACTTAGTTGAATTTGGAAAGATCGAGTTGCCGTGATCCACATGGGTGCCAATAATGTAGTTAAAACTAGGACAGAAGTTCTGCTGAGGGAATGGTAGCAGCTAAGGACTAAATTAAAAAGCAGTACGAGAAAGGTAATAATCTCTGGATTGATCCCTGAGCCATATGCAAATTGGCACAAGGTTGATAAGATTTGGGAGTTAAATGTGTGGTTCAAAGATTGGTGTGGGAGTAGTAGTTTGAATTTGTGGACATTAGCTCAGTATTGGGGAAGAAAGAATCTGCTCCAATGGGAGAAGCTTCGTCTGAACAGTGCTGGGACTAGAATCATGACAAATCACATAACTAGAGCTTTAAACCAACTAGTGGTGGGTGGGTGCAAATGATTGGAAACATATGGATAAAGCAAAAGGGAAGAAAATACAGGACTAGGTGACTGAGGTTGCCAAATAAAATTTAGGTCAGAAAGTTTAGAAAAGGATAAGAATTTAAACTTGGGTATCACAGAGACAAATGCCTGAAGGGTGCTGAATACGGGACTGAAAGTGTTGTATTTTAATGCACACAGTATATGAAACAAGGTAGATGATCTTAAAGTGCAGTTTAAAATTGGCAAGTACACTATTAATGTGGGCATAATGGAGATGTAGCTGAAGCAGAATCACAGCTGGAAACTAAACATCCAAGGAACACATCCTATCAAAAAGACAGGCAAATGGGTGGAGAGGGTGTGGAGGCTCTGTTAGTAAAAAATGAAATCAAATCCTTAGCAAGAAGGATAAAAAAAGACCTCTAAGTGAATAATAAAGAGGCATCCAAATAGCAGACATGAGGCAAAGTAAAAATCACAACTGGAAAGACATGTAAGAAAGACAATGTTACATTGTACATGGGGGCTTCAACATATAACCACATAACCATTTACGGAGCGGAAACAGGCCATGTTGGCCTGCAGGTAGATTGGGAAAATTATGTTGGCGCTGGGATCCCAAGAGAAGGAATTTGTCAATTGCTTAGGAGATGCATTTTTAGAGCAACTGTGGTTGAGCCTGCAAGAGAAAAGGCAATTCTTGATTTTGTGCTGTGCAATGAACCAAACTTGATTATGAAGGTTAAAGTAAAGGAGTCATTAGGAGGAAGTGATCATGATAGAATTCACTCTGTAGTTTGAGAGTGAGAAGCTAGTCAGATGGGTCAGTGTTACAATTGAGTAAACGTATCTACTGTGACATGAGAGAGGATCTGGGCAACGTTGATTGGAATGGGACCCTAGCAGGGATGACAGTGGAGTAGCAATGGCAGGAGGTCTAGGAATAATTCGAAAGACACAGAACAGATTCATCCCAAAGAAGAAACAATCTAAGGGGAGGGTAAAACAACTGTAGCTGATAAGGGAAGTCAAATATAACATAAAAGCTGAAGAGAGGGCATATAGTCTTGCAAAAATTAGCGGCAAGCTTTTAAAAACAGAAAACAACTAAAATGTGTAATAAGAGGAGAAAAGATGAAATATGAAGATAAGCTAGCCAGTAACATAAACAAGGATACCAAAAGATTTTAACATCTATGAAAAAAAGATTATTCGATAAAAAAGATTAGAGAATGGACCACAGGAAATTTATGCTGGAGAAGTGGTAATGGGGAACAAAGAAATGGGAGATGAACTGATTAGGTATTTTATGTCAGTCTTCATTGTGGAAGTAAAATCACAGAAATGCTGGAGGACTTCAGCAAGTCTCACAATGTCTATAGGAGGTAATATACATTTTTGGACTAAAAGGGCTAGGCCCGAAACATCAGTTCTATATCTTTACCTCCTTTGGATGCTGCATTCCTCCAGTACTATATTCCTCCAGTATTTCTGTGTTCTTACTACAATCACAACATCTACAGACTTCGTGTTTCACTGCACTGTGGAAGACACCAGTGATGTGCTAGAAATTTGAGAGTTGGACCAGAAATGTGTGTAGTTGTTATAAGGAGAAGGAATTTAGGAAGCAGAAGGTGGATAAGTTACCTGGACTGGATGGACTATATTCCAGGGTTCTGAGGCAGGTAGCTAAAAAGATTGTGAACACATTACTAATGAACTTTCAAGAATCATTAGTCAGAAGTGGTTCCAGAAGATTGAAAAAAAATGCAAATGTCAATCCACTCCAAGAAGGGAGAGACAAGTTCAGATTTATTGTCAGAGTACAATCAGGCCAGGCAGAATTTCTACTTAATGGTAGAGCAAAAAAAACTGTAGTCAAGAAAAGATATGCATACAAAAGAGAAATGTAAAGAAAGAAAGGAGTCGAAACAAACTGGTTGCAATACAGAGAACAAATATTCAATAATAAATAATGTGCAAAGTAAGTGTCCTTAAATGAGTCTTTGATTGAATTTCTTGTTGAAGAGTCTGATGGTGGAGGGGTAGGAACTGTTCCTGAACCTGGTGGTACAACTCTTGTGGCACCTATACTTCTTTCCTGATGGCAGCAGCGAGAACAGAGCATGTCCCTGGTTGGTGTGGATCCTTGATGATGCTCTCCTGCAGAGCATTACATGTAGATGATCTCGATGGTGCGGAGTTTTGCCTGTGCTGTATCTGCTATCTTTTCCAGGGCTTTCTGCCCAGAGCTATTGGTGCTCCCGTACCAGACCATGATGCAAGCAGTTAGCACACTTTCCATTAAACATCTGCAGAGGTTTGCCAATGTTTTTGATGTCTGATGGAAATTGTAGAGGAGATGATCTTACCAATTCTCACTGATTGTGGTCTGTAAGTGAAGAAATCAAGGATCCAATTACAGTATACAGTGGGGTATTGAGGCCTAGGTTTTACAATTTTACTGATCAGTTTTGAGGGGATGATGGTGTTTAATGGTAAACTGTACTCAATAAAGAGTGTCCTGATGTATGGATCTTTTCTGTCCAGATTTTATGGGGCTTTGGGTAGAGCCACTGAGATGGCATCTGCCCTAAACCTGTTGCTGCTGTAGGCAAATTGGAATTAATCCATGTTGCCGCTCAGACAGGAGCTGATGTGTTTCAAAACTAGCCTCTCAAAACACTATCACTATTCATGTGAGTGCCACTGGTCACTCATCATTTAGGCAGGTGATCACACTCTTCTTGGACATGGGTAAGATTGAGACTGTTGAAACAGGAGGGTACTAGCCCCTGCCGATGTAAGATGTTGAATACGTCTGTACATACATTGGCAAGTTGGACTGCACAAGTTTTCAGTATTCGGCCTGGTACTGTATACAGACCAGATGCTTTTCCTGGATTTACTCTTTTGAAGGCAGCCTGCATGTCATCTCTCCGTTTCTGACAGTAGAGGATAATCAGAGGACATGGAGATGCGCAGTGGGTTTTCCTTGTTTTGGTGGTCAAATTGAGAATAAAAGGTATTGAGTTCATCAGGGAGTGAAGTTTTGCTGTCTCCTACTGCACTGGATCTAGTTTTGTAGCAGTTTATGTCATTAAGGCCCACCCCCCCACAGTTGGGTGACCATTCTCATCTGGAATCTCCACTTCCTGCATTGAGTTTTCTCGACTGTGATGTGGCTCTCAGCAGATTCAGGATTTCATTGTACATCCAGGGATTCTAATTAGGGAAAACCCTGAACGATTTGGTAGGGACACAATCATCAACAGGTGTTTTGATATCAGCCAGTTAGCTTCAGTGCTGGCAAGATTCTGGAGTCCAATACGAAGGATGAGGTTTTGTGGTACTTGAAAGCACAAGATAAAATAAGCAGAAGTCAACATGGTTTCCTTCAAGGGAGATCTTGCTTGACAAAACTATTGGAATTCTTCAAGGAAATAACAAGCAGGCCAAAGGGAGAGTCAATGGATGTTGATTATTTGGATTTTCAGAAAGTTATTTGAAAAGAGTGCCATACAAGGCGACTAAACAATATAGGAGCCCATGGTATGTCAGAAAAAGGTACTAGTGTGGATAGTAGGCTAGCTGACTAACACAAGGCTGCCAGTGTCTAGTGAAGAAAATAGTCTATGCTTTTATTCCTTCTCACAGAGTTCTGACAATACACTTCCCTGTGCCATTTCCATCTGCCACTTCTTTGCTCATTTTCCCAACCTGTCCACATCCCTCTGTAAACTCCTTCCTTCATCAACACCACCCATCTTCATATCATCTGAAAATAGGGCCACAAAGCAATCAACTCCGTCATCTACATAATTTACATACCATTGGGTCTGCTACTTACCAAATATCAAAAGGGCTGGATAAGGGGATGTGGAGAATATGTTTCCAGTCATGGGAGAGTCTAGGTCCAGAGGACACAGCCTCAGAATAAAAGGATGTCCCTTTAGAACAGAGAGGAGGAGAAATTTCTTCAGTCAGAGGGTGTTGAATCTGTGGAATTCATTGCCACAAACAGCTGTGGAGGCCAAGTCACTGGGTAGATTTTTAAAATGGAGGTTGATTGATAGAATCTTTATTAGTAAGGGTGTCAAAGGTTATGAGGAAAAGGCAGGAAAACTGAGTTGAAAAGAAGAATACATCAGTCATCAATACTCATTTGGGTCTCATGTCTTAATTCTTCTCCTTTCTCTTATGGTCGTAACCTCTCAAAGCTCACAAACTGTATGTTATGCTACAAGATGCATTCTTTAGGATGATAAAAACTGATTATTTTTTTCATATTATTAGGGGCTGATTAATTTCTCTCAACTTTATCAGGAACGATAAGTGCCTGTGGCCAGACATGATATTCCCTGGGGCCAGATGGGTTACTATGGAAACAAAGAACGAGATTGCAGGAGCATTGATGATGATCTTTACATAATTCTTGGCCTCAGAGATGGTTCCAGAGGATTAGAGGATGGCAAATATTGTTCCGTTGTTCAATAAAGATAAAAAGGGGGAATCCTGGGAATTATAGACCAATGGTAGGCAAACTATTGAGAGGATTCTTAGGGATAAAACTTGCAAGCATTTGGAGAAGCATAATCTTATTAGGGATCATCAGCGTGCCTTTGTGAGGGGCAGAATGTGTTTCACAAACCTATTTGAATTTTTCGAAGAGGTGACAAAAGAAGTTGATGAAGGTTGAGTGGCAGATGTGGTGTTTCTGGATAGAAGCAAGGCAGATGACAAATGGTAGGCTCATCCTGAAAGTCACAAGGTATGGCATCCATAGAAACTTGGTTGCAATGGAGGCTGGCCACAAAAGGCAGAAGGTGGTCATAGATGGAGCATATTCTGACTGGAAGTAGGCAACCAGTGGTGTTGCACAGGGATCTGATCTGCTCTCCTGCTTTTTGTGATCTTTACAAATGACTTAGATAAGAAAGTGGAGGGATGGGTTCATAAAGTTGCAGATGACTCAAAGGTTGGTAGTTTTGTGGATAGAGTTGAGTCGTCCAAGACTTTAATGGGATATAGAACACATACAGAGTTGGGTGGAGAAGTGGCAGATGGAGCTCAATCTAGAGGAGTGTGAAGTGAGACACTTTGGAAGACCAAACCAGAATGTGGAGTACAAGATTAATAACAGTCTGGGCCAGTTTAACCAGAGACCAAATATCTATTTCCCAAGCCTGATTTGGCCTAAACAAACACATCTAGTTGGGTTTCATTGGACTCAGGTGAAATATTCCAGCTCTAATTGTAATGGTCCCCGGCAAGATTCTTTCTTTTACCCTCTAAAATTGAAATCCTCCAATCCCTTGCTTTTAATTTACCACCCTCAATTTTTGCTCCAGGACCCATACAACTTGATTAATTCCTCACATATTTAAACCCTTCAACAGCTGTAACTCTCTCAGATCTAAAACTTACTCAAAATACATTGTCCCTCCATCTCTGTCCTCATACAAGCCTGACTTTTTCTGGCTACCCTTGAACTTCAACCACAAGCTCCGATATTCTCTCCCTAAGCCACTCAGCTCCTCCACTCTCTTAAAGACCCTGCTTGTAAATTATTTTGACAAGCTTTTAATTGGACATCCCAATACTTCTTGTTTGCATTTTTTACAGCTTAGTTCCAAAGCTCTAAAAATGCCATGAGATAATTACCTACACGGAGTAGTGGGTGAATATTATCATTAGATAAGAATGTTTTAAAGCAATATACCATGGGTTAGAACTCTAACTTATTATGCATCTTTTCTACAAATGATGAAAAAGTTTTACTGAATTATACTTACCATCAGGTTGAGGGAAGGCTTTTCTATCTGGGAATTTAATTAATCGTTGATGTGCTTTTACAGTCTACAAATTTGAAAAAGAAAAAGTAAATACAATTTTCCTTGACACTTATATTCAATCCTCAGAAAAGCTCCATAAATATTTGAAACATTCCATCATCTACTTTTGCTGAAGCACATTAAGATGTTTTATTTAGAGGATTAAGTATAGAGCTAAACTTTGAAAATTATCTTGGACATGATGGTGTAAATATTTTATAATATCGAAAGATTCACCAATGTCAATAAGATTCAGACATTGGTAACTTTTAATTTTAATCGCTAATATCTTTTTAAAATATTTTGGCAGCTGTTAATTTAGTTTGGAAAATGCAAATTTATAAATAATGATGTATTTTCCAACAACAAGGATGGAAAATGAAACAATGCTCTTTTGGATTCTAGCAGTACATGACAAAGTATTTTACCTTGGCTGGAATGAAACATCCAGTGAACATGGTCTATGCTTGAAATAAACTAAATTCAGATCTATAGAAATATTCTTCAGTAGACTTCTAAAGGAATAATGGTAGTAATCTGCACTGATTAATATGAATGGAAATAAGTCAAAATCATTTTACAAAATTTGTTGGAATTCAGTACGTTAATAAATTGAGATGACAATGCAAAACACTCGAGGGAATTAAAGTTGCATATCTAGTTCCAAAAGCATCCAAATCAATTGTGTTATCTATGAACTAACAGATGTAGACAGACTGTCACGATTGATCATAGTTCAAGCATGTATCTACCAGGACTTCACACTACTTTTTTTTTCCTGGGGTCTCTACACTAATGGGTCCAATGCTGGAACATTAAATCTACCATAAGTGTAACAGGTGGAGCTTGTAGTGGGGGTGAGGGGGGGGGGGGGGGGGTTGACTTCCCTCTTTCAGACATTTGCATTTGATCATGATGTGTTCCCAGAGAGAGCTGAAATGCATCGAGTCAGTGAGGATGTTACAATGTTTCCCTATGGCACACTGGAGGCTTGTGGTGGATGTTGTATTTCAAATCTGTCCTCACAGAGATGCGGGAAGTGATCCACATTAATTTAACCACTATAGCTTTAGGTTCAGTGGCCTATAATTTCCCAGATTATTCTCGGGGCCTTTTTTTAAAAAAAAGGCAACAGAACAATATTAGCATCTCCTTCGTATTGAAGGATGTTTTAAATATCTCTGCCCTGGCCCCTACAATTTCAACACTAATCTCTCTCAAGATTCAAGGTAATATCTGGTCAGCCCCTGGGCATTTATCCACCAATGTCCCGATTATCCTTTCCTGTCCGTATCCAAGGATGACGCGAGGGCTGCCTTCAGGAGAATAAATCTGAGGAAAGGATCTGATCCAGATGAAGTACCTGGCCAAGTATTAAAAATCTGTGCTGACCAACTTTCTAATGTATTCATGGATATCTTCAACATCTCACTCTTGCACGTGCTGTACCCACCTGCTTGAAACAGGTGTCAATTGCACTGTGTGACAGAGTATTTAAAGGTGGTTTGGGAGGAATTGTTAGAGCAGCCTGCACACACACATTTTAAAGCACATATTTGCAGGACTTTCGTAGAATGCTGTTTGCTGGAAGCAACAAAGTATCAACAGCTTGCTTGGGAGAGCACGTGATCTTTTCAGGCAGAGAAGATTTTTACTCTCAGAAAAGGAGGGAGAGAAACAGAGAGGAGAGAGACAGAAATCCATTCCAGAGGAACAAGCTGGCAAACTTTGGAAGGCTGCCTGGTCAAAGGAGAAGACTGGCGGTGTGAAAGGTGACCTGAAAGAAAGAGGATCATCTGGAGAACCTTGAAGGGGGCAAGTTTCGTCAGCAAGACTGATTGAGAAGGAATCAGTTGCAGATGTCCTGGAAAAGGAATCTCTCTCTGAAAACCAGAAAGAACCCTCCTGAGTGGTAACCATTTGCCTGTTAAGCACCAAAGACTGGTGAACTTTGTTAATGCTAACTTCTGTGCACAGTACAAGAATTGCATGCAACCAGTGAGATTGGACTGTGATCCAAAGAACTTTTCTAATCTTAAATATACATTACATACACCTGCACTTTGTATTAGAGGGGGGATTAAGTAGTTAGGTAACAAGTTAAAGTTTAATTCTATTTTCTTGCTCAAATATAATTAAAAACTACTTTTGTTTAAGTAACCCTGTGTTGTAGTGCATATCTATTGCTGCTGGTTTTTGGGGTCCTCTGGTCTTCATGACAACTGATGCCCAAGAATGGCACAGTAACCTGCCTAAATGACCATTGTCCAATGTCACTCATATCCACAATGAAGCGTTTTGAAACGGTGGTTTTGAAGCATTTCAGCTGAGTGGCAACGTGGATCCTTTCCAATTTTCGTGCCGCAGCAACAAGTCTACATTGGATGCCATCTCACCAGCTCTACTCAAAGCCCTGTTACACCTGGGACTGCAAAGATGCATGCATCAGGGTGCTCTTTATCATTAAAAGTTCAGTATTTAACACCATCATCCCCTCAAAATTGATCAGCAAACTCCAAGACTTGGGTCTAAATTTCCTTACCTCCAGACCATTATCAGTGAGAATGTGCAAGAACATCTCCACAACCTCCATTAGAACCTAAGCACCACCCCACTACGTACAATGGGGTATTGAGACCCAGGTCTTGAAATTTTCTGAAGTTTTAAGGTACATTAGTGTTGAATGCTGAACTGCTGTCGATAAAATGCATCTTGATTTATGCGTCTTTGCTGTCCAGGTGTTCCAGGGATTTGTATAGAGCCAGTGAGATGATATCTACCATAGACCTGTTGCTGTGGTAGGCAAACTGGAACAGATTCATGTTGCCGCTCAGACAGGAACTGATGTGCTTCAACCCAGCCTCCCAAAACAATTCATCTCTGTGGATGTGAGTTCCACTAGTCGCTAGTCATTTTGGTTATCACACTGTTCTTGGGCACAGGTATGATTGATGCCTGTTTGAAACAGATGGGTACCCTATCAGAGAGAGATGTTGAAGATATCCATGAATATATTGGCAAGCTTAGCTTTTCAGTACTTCAGTACTCTGCCTGGTACTCCATCAGGACTGGATGCTTCCCTTGGATTTATTCGCCTGAAGGCAGCCCACACGTCATCTCGATATTACTGACAGTAGAGGATCATCAGGGTACCTGGGGGTGAGCAGTGGCTCTTCCTCCTTCTGGTGGTCAAATTGGGCATAGACGGAATTGAGTTCATCTGGGAGTGAAGTTTTGCTTTCTCATACTGCATTGGATTTGGTTTTGTAGGAAGCCATGTCATTTAGGCTCTGTCACAGCCATTGGGTGTCCTTCGTTGTTTCCATTCTTGTCCAGGATCTCTACCCGGGAGATGGTTTTTCATAGATCATACCTGCTCTTTGTGTCGTGTTCTGGATTTCTACTCTTAAATGCCTGTGATCTGGCTCTCAGAAGATTCCATTGTTCATCATTTCTTGTTGCAGAAAACCCTGAATGATTTGGTTGGTTGGTTGGTCTACACTCATCCACAGCTGTTTTAATAAAGCTTGTAATGGCCTTGGTGTAATCATTCAGATCCTCAGTTAAATTCTTGAACACTGCTCAATCCGCTGACTTGAGGGAGCCCAGTAAACCATTCTTCAGTGACCACCTTTTGAGTGTCCAGATCTCTCGATCCTCTCTTATAAGATTCTAATGTTGTAGCTTTAGAGAATTCTATTTGGACCACACTTGAAATGTTTTTGGTTCCTTCATTACAGGAGGGATGTCAAAGTTAGAGGGGATACAGAAGAGATTTACTCAGATATTGCATGGATTGGAGAACATCTCTTAAGAGGCAAGATTAACAGAGCTCGCATTTTTCTCTTTGGAGTGAAGAAGGATGGGAGGTGACTTAATAGAGATCTACAAGATTATGAGAGGCATAGAAAGGGTGGATAGCCAACCACCTTTTTCCCCAGGGCAAAAAAAAAAGTGGCAAACACCAAAGGACATCTACACAAGGGAGGAAAGTTTAGGGAAGACATCAGGGCTAAGTATTTTTTTTAAATACACAGAGAGTAATGGGTTTCTGGACTGCATTGCCAGGAGTGGTGGTGGAGGCAGATACAAGAGGATATTTAAAAGACTCTTAGACAGGCACATGCAAGCAAGAAAAAAATAGGGTTATGGGTGTGAGGTTGAAAATATTTAGTTTGTTGAAGAGGTTTGTATAGGCCAGCATCATGGACCAGAGGACATTACTGTGCTGTAATGTTCTATGTTCAATGTTCCCTGACCAATACCAGCCTTTCAAAACACTTCATCACTGTTAATTAGAGTGCTATTGTCAATAGTCATTAAGGCAGGTTCCTATGCTCTTCTTGGGAACCATTAGGATTGACATCTGTTTGAAACAGGTGGGTACCATGCCCTGCCAGAGTGAGATTTTGAAAGATATCCATGAATATATTGGTACATTGGTCAGCACAGATTTTTCATACTCAGCCAGGTACTCTGTCTGAGCCAAATGCTTTCCTACAATTTCACGTGCCAATTCACACTCTAAACTCATCCACCTTCCCTACAATACTCCTTGCATTGAAATAAATACAATTCAAAACATTATTTTCCCACCATGTACAATCTTTTGATTCCTGTCTTTGTATGCAAGCTTAACCATCTTTTTTTTTCTACAATCATTCACTATTTGCTCTAGGATTCTGGTTCTCATTCCCCAGCAAATCTAGTTTAACCTCCCCGGAGCAGCACTTGCAAACCTTCTACTCACAAGGATATTTGTTCCAGTTTAGATGCAAACCATCTTGCCAGTACAGGTCCCACCTTCCCTGGAAGACAGCTCAATGATCCAGGAATCTGACACCCTCTCACCTGCACTATCTCTTTGGCATATATTATGCTCAATTATCCTCCCATTTCTAACATCACATACATGGCAAGGGTAGAGAGCAATAATTGGCAAGCCCACCATAGGCTCCAACCCCCCCCCCCCATCCATTGAAATGCATAAAGGGTGCTGCTCACCATCTCTTCTCACTGTTACTTTCAGGAAGAGGGTACAGATGCCTGAAATCCAGCACCTCAGGGTTCTACAAGTTTTCCTCTCCAAATGGCTCAGGATCTTGAATTTTCCCTTTCTACCCCAATTATGAATTATTCTAACAGCCCAGAAGGACCTGTCTCCTCTACTGAAACACCACTGTTTTTCTCTTGCATTAACTGTATCTGTGAACATTTATCATTGATCGTTAGTATTTATTATCTCTTTCCACACTGGGGTAATTTAATGCATACTACTTTTTTTAAAAAAACTGTTGGGGTGTAGCATGCAAGAATTTCAGTGCATATGTACATTGTACTTGATAATAAACTCATTATTATATATTTTCCTTCCACTGACCTTCCAATAAACAGGGATTAAAAACTGAGAGGTTTTCTGATTAAAATGCAAAATTAAAAAAATGCAGATACTGGAAATCTTATGAAAGAACACAGGCGGTGAAAGCAGAAAATTAAAGATAATGAACCATATTTTTCTTGACAGATGCTGCCTGATCTACTATTATTTCTACATGGTTTTTATTTTTGATTTTCTGAATTGTTTGGCTGGAAGCATGGCGTTGAGTTAGGATCACAGCATTAAGTTGACAAAATAAGTTCTATCAACTGCCAAATCATCTATATACAGTATTCTTTCTTCATACAGTTCAAATTTCTCCAGACCAATTGCCTCCACTGTTTCGACCAAGATGAAATGATGCAAACTTCAATGAAAGGGCATTAATTTGAAATGGTTTCTTTGTACACGGCACTTTATCAGAGTATTCGTATTTTGCTTTGGTTTATTTCAAATTGTGATCATCTGTTTTCAAAAGTACTCGAGAGCAGCATATAGGTGCCGTCGCCAACATCCATGCCGGGGTGGGGGGTGTAATTGCGACTGATAGCCCAGCTGTTCACTTGGGAACGGACACCCGGTCGTCCTTCAGTTAATGGCTCGGAGGTCAGTGATGACACTTGCAGCTCCTGTGTTTCCCCCCCACCCCCCCCCCTCCACCACCCCCCCCCCTCCACCACCCCCCCCCTCCACCACCCCCCCCCCACCCCCCCACCCCCTTCTCTTCCTCGTCCTGGAAACGGGTGAAGGGCGAAGTAAAACACGAAAGTCCGCAGACACCGCGGTTGAAGTTTAAATACGCTCAGCGCATCAAATCGTGTACTTTATACAGCAAAGATAAAGATACATAACCAACGTTGAAGGTTTCAGGCCTTCACCAAGGCGCTGACATAAAGTGCACTTTCTCCATCACACGGTCTGCTTTAACCCGCTGCTCCATTTCAAGGTCACTAACGACTCCTCTCCTCTCCACGAGAGAGCCCCAAATCCTGAGCACGACCACGCCAACAGAAGTCCCGCTCCCCACACTTACCCGAATGCTCCGACCAACGGCAGCCATCTTCGATCCCCAGCTGTTCCCCATGGCGACGCCGGTCCATATGCGCTTCCGGGTGACAGGCCGAGCGAAGCGCAAGGTCAATGACAGTGACGCGCCGAAGGCGGAAGCTGGGCTGGTGAACGGGCGAGTGGCAGTGATGCGCCTGCGTTCTCACCAGGCAGTGAGGAGCTGCCGGATCGGTTCCGCGCAATCTCGTTGGTTCAAATTAGTCCCTCTCTTTTGCAGCGTGTCGTTAGAAATTATAGGTCTACAAACCCGGGAAGTCGGCAATTAGCCCAATAAAAAGTGGGGCTGGAAACATACATATTGAGAAAGCATCTTTCTTGCACTCAGGTATTTATAACGCAATTTAAGATTTATTGTCAGAGAATATACATGCAACTCTGAGATTCCTCTTTTCCCGCGGGTGCGGCAGAATTACCACTCATTGGTAGTGCAAACATAAACTACCCAGTCTAAACAAACAGAACTGTAAACAGATAACGAATGTAAACAAACTGACTGTGCAACACACAGAGAGAGAGAGAGCCAAAAGAAAACTAATAAAGTGCACAAGTAAGAATCCTTAAATGAATCTCTGTCGTTGATGTGACGGTGGAGCTGTTCCTGAACCTGGTGTTACGAGTCTTGTGGCACTTTGTAGCACAAATGCTTTTATTAGCTTATAACGATGGGTAGGGTCTCACAGTGGTCTTCAGAAGGGTTCTGGGTTGAGATGGGAAACCAGGGTTATATGTGAGCAGATCAGGGACGGAGCCAGCCATCAGCACAACATACTACCAGTGAATCCCAGTTCACTGCATTCACCCCTCCCTGCAGAATTTAGGGACTGTGAATTTTTTTTTAAAGTTGAAAAATATATGGTTATTTACAGATTTAAGTGGTCCAGGGGTCTGGAGATCCTGATGGAGCGCCTTGACACTGGGGGGCCTTGGGTCTCCTGGTCCCCTTGTGAGGGGTTAGGGTTAGGGATCACAGGATCACAGGTGGAGGGGGATGCACTTTCCTCCTGAACCGGATCCCCTGAGGCCCTGAGTGGGAGTGGCAAGAATGAGCTCGCAGGGCACTTGAGGCAACGGACCCTCTGTTCCTGATGGAGACAGTGTCCTCCCTGCCATCCAAGTACTCCACATAGACGTACCTGGGATTGGCGTGGAGCAGTTTCACCCTTTAAGCCAGGGGGTCGGTCTTGTTTCTCCTCATGTGCTTCCTGAGAAGGACTGGGCCAGGAGTGGTGAGCCAGGTTGGGAGTGCAGTTCCTGATGCCAATCTTCTTTCAAAATTGAATAGGTGCTCGTGAGGAGTAGCGTTGGTTGTGGCACATAGTAGCGACCGGATGGAATGGAGTGCCAGAGGGAGGGCTTCTTGCTAGCGTGAGTCTGCAAGGCCTTTTGACTTCAGGGCCAGTTCGACAGCCTTCCAGACCATGGCATTCTCCTTTTCAACCTGCCCATTCCCCAGAGATTGTAGCTAATAATAGTGCTGGACACGATGCCCCTCACCAGCAGGTACTGACGTAGCTCATCACTCATAAAGGATGCGCCCTGGTCGCTATGAATATAGCTGGAATACCCGAACAGGGCGAAAATGAAGTCTAGGGCCTGGATATGGAATGGCGGATGGGAAGCAGGAGTACTCATCAATGATAGAGAGGAAAAAGGTGTTCCCATTTGTGGAGGGGAAAGGTTCCTTAAAATCGACACTGAGCCATTGAAAGGGACTTTGGAGGGCGGTAGAAGTGCGGCTTGTACTCCACGCAGACCTGGAAAGACCTAGTCATTTCCCTGACGTCTTCCATGGAGTAGGGCAGATTGTTCGCCTTGACAAAATGAGCCATGCAGGTGACCCCTGGATGGCAGAGCTCATTATGCAGAGACCGCAGTTGGGCAGTGTGTGCAGACGTACAGCTTCCAGTGGGTAAGGCATCTAGATGGTCATTAAGAGCTCCTGGCTGATAGGCAATATCGTAATTGTAAGTGGAGAGCTCGATCCTCCACCTAGTAATCTTGTCATTTTTGATTCTACCCCTCTTGACATTATTAAACATGAATGCAACCAAGCGCTGGTCAGTGAGGAGCGTAAATTTCCTGCCAGCCAGGTTGTGTCTCCAGTGCCTCGCTGCTTCTGCATTGGCTTAAACCTCCTTTTCCACAGATGGATTCCGGAGCTCGTGGCCTTGAAATACAACTGGCCTGCCTGCCTGGTTGAGGGTAACAGCTAGGGCTGCGTCCAAAGCATCGCTTTCCACTTGGAAAGGTACATTCTCGTCCACCACGTGCATGGCAGTTTTCGCATGTGATTCTGGAGTTAGTTAAAAGCAGTTTGGGCTTCAACCAAGAGGGGGAAATTAGTGACTTTTAAGAGAGGGCAAATCTTATCAGCATATTGAGGGATCCACTGGGCATAAGATGAGAAAAACCCCAGGCATCTCCTCAAAGCCTTTGTGGTCCTCGGAATGGGGAGCTCTAACAGGGGGCCCATCCTATTGGGATCAGGCCAATGATGTCATTCTCCACCACGTAGCCAAGGACAGCCAGAAGTTTAGTCCTGAACACACACTTGTCAGAGTTATAAGTGAGGTTGAGGCTTTCGTCGCATGGAGAAAACTTTGTAGGTTGGTGTCATGGTCCTCCAAGTTGTGGCCACAGATGGTGACATTATGGCGGTAGGGGAAGTTGGCCTTCAACCCATACTTGTCCACTATTCTGTCCATCTGCCTCTGGATAATAGAACCCTCATTAGTGATAACGAAAGGGACCTTCCGGAATTGATAGAGATGACCGTTAGCCTCAAATGCCATATAAGGACAGTCCTCGGGACAGTTTGGCAGCTGGTGATAAGCAGCTTTCAGGTCAATGATCAAATAGACCCAATATTGCGCAATATCATTCAGCATGTCCAAAATACGAGGGAGGGGGTGAATGTCCAGGAGTGTGTACTGATTAATAGTTTAGCTATAGTCAATTACTAGCCCTGACATGTTTTCTCCTTTTACCACTACCACATGCGCTCTCCACCGGCTGGTGCTAAGTTCGATGATACCTTAGTCGAGCAGACATTGTGTCTCAGACTTTACAAAATCTCAGTCTGCTGTACTGTACCTCCTGCTCTTGGTAGCAATAGATTTGCAGTCTGAGGACAGATTCGGGAAGAGAAGAGGGTGGACTGTGGAAAAGCTGAATGTGGGTTCTGATTTTAGGGACCCTCTGTTCCGAACCATTACAGGGGGAGGGGACCAGAATACTCCAAGGTCACGCTTTTAAGGTGACACAGGAAGTCCAGACCCAACAACACCAGAGCACACAATTCATCAAGTATATACAAGCAAAATTACCAGAATTTCCTCCCTTCAAATGACAGATGTACTATACAATGTTGTTGAACACACGTAGAATGCAAATGAGATGCAAGGAATATGCGATAATTGGAAGAATACATCTTTAATTCTTATTTTTGCAGTCCGTGAATCTATGGAGCTTTCAGTAGAGCCTGTATCAATTAGGTATTTAGTGGAATGTCCGTTTACTTTTACAGTCACTATGGAGTTACTGAGCTGGTGAAGTCTGTCCTGATCTAGGCTAGCTTCCCGAAGATTCCATACTCGTTGTTTTGTGACTTCAGGTACCTAGCCTTCAACACTTCAATGGCAGCATCATATGTGTGCAGTCCCTGATGCAGACCTTCTGAGTTCATCAGTGTGGAAGACATCTCTGGTCGCGTTCAAATAGGTATGGAAGCAATCTAGCCCCCAGGAGCCCCTCTGGCTTGAGCAAAGCCCTGGTATTTTAAATGAGATCTGTTAGGGTGTTTTTATGTGATCAACTTGTCCGTGAACTACTCTTTGCAGATGATGCCGCTTTAGTTGCCCATTCAGAGCCAGCTCTTCAGCACTTGACGTCCTGTTTTGTGGAAACTGCCAAAATGTTTGGCCTGGAAGTCAGCCTGAAGAAAACTGAGGTCCTCCATCAGCCAGCCCCCCCACATCACCATCGGGCATACAAAACTCAAAACGGTCAACCAGTTTACCTATCTTGGCTGCACCATTTCATCAGATGCAAGGATCGACGAGATAGACAACAGACTCGCTAAGGCAAATAGCGCCTTTGGAAGAGTCTGGAAAAACAACCAACTGAAAAACCTCACAAAGATAAGCGTATACAGAGCCGTTGTCATACCCACACTCCTGTTTGGCTCTGAATCATGGGTCCTCTACCAGCATCACCTACGGCTCCTAGAAACTTCCACCAGTGTTGTCTCCGCTCCATCCTCAACATTTATTGGACCGACTTCATCCCTAACATCAAAGTACTCGAGATGGCAGAGGCCGACAGCATCGAATCCACGCTGTTGAAGATCCAACTGCGCTGGGTAGGTCACGTCTCCAGAATGGAGGACCATCGCCTTCCCAAGATCATGTTATATGGCGAGCTCTCCACTGGCCATCATGTCAGAGGTGCACCAAAGAGATACAAGGACTGCCTAAAGAAATCTTAGTGCCTGCCACATTGACCACCGCCAGTGGGCTGATATCGCCTCAAACCGTGCATCTTGGTGCCTCACAGTTCGGCGGGCAGCACCCTCGTTTGAAGAAGACCGCAGAGCCCACCTCATTGACAAAAGACAACCCCAACCAACAAATTTTCCCCTGCAACTGCTGCAACCATGTCTGCCTGTCCTGCATCGGACTTGTCAGCCACAAACGAGCCTGCAGCTGACGTGGACATTTACCCCTCCATAAATCGTCGTCCGCGAAGCCAAGCCAAGAATAACATTTTAAAAAAACATGTCCAAATTTATCTCCCAAAATCATATATACAATATAAACACAACATAATCTGTCATGGTATAACCTGTTGTGCACCTCCTAAGCCCCTCCCTTCCTGCTCCTGATACTGCTTGCTACCTTGCTAAGGGAGCAAAGGGGAAAAAAAGGAGGGGGGGGGGGAAGTGAATAAATGCTGGAAAACAATTCCATGAGTCTTCTTCTACACTATAAAGAAATAGGAGCTGGAGTAGGCCATCTGGCTCATTGAGGCTGCTCCGCTCTGCCATTTAATATCCCAAGTGATCTGACTAGTGACTCAGCTCCACCTATCTGCCAGACCCCTAAATTTCCTCACTATGATAAAATTAACTCTTAAACTACTTTGGCTACGAAGGGAAGGGGGGAAAAGGAGAGGTATAGGGATTTGGGATTGTGTAGCTAGATTTCAGATTTTTTGCAGAGTATATATATCACATACAAACCTGAGATTCCTCTCCCTGCAGGCGAGGCAGAATAACCACTTATTGGTAGTGCAAACAAAAAACTGTATTCAATCGACACATAAACAAAGTAACTGCTATATAGAGAAAAATAAATAAATAAAATGCCATGGTAAAAGTCCTTAAATTGGTCCCTGATTGAGTTTGTTGTGGAGGAATTTAATGGTGGAAGGTGCCAGGGACGTCTCTGAGTCCACAGCACTCTGAAGCGGGAGGGTGAGCAGCTAGATGTCATGATCCACATTGGTACCATCGACACGGATAGGAGTAGGGATGAGGTCCTGTAGAGAGAATATAGGGAGTTAAAAAAAGAGGCTGAAAAGCAGGACCTCAAGGATGGTAATCTCAGGAATGCTGCCAGTGCTCGGCACCAGTGAGGGTAGCAATAGGAAAATATGGCAGATGATTGCGTGCCTGAAGTTGATGCAGGGAGCCAAGGTTCAGATTTGTGGATCATTGGGATCTCTTCTGGGGATGGTATGACTTGAACAAAAAAGAGACTGGAGAGGGCAGGTTTGCTGGAGCTTTGGGGAGTTTAAACTAACTTGGCATACCTGCTTAGGTGACAGACCTCTGTGTTGGGGGAGGGGGAGCATTTCAATGATAGTGACTACAAGTCCCTAAGCTTCTGCATAGCTATGGACATAGGTAATAGTAAACAAAATGGTAAAGTGTTTAATTGGAGAAAGCCTAATTACAATGGGATGAGGCAGGATCTGAGGAGAGTAAATTGGGAACAGAAATTCTCATGGATAAGCACAGAAGCAACGTGGAGGATATTTAGAGACCAGCTGCATGGAGTTCTGGATAGGTTTGTCCCATTGAGGTGGGAAAAGATAGGATAAGGGAATCATTGATGAGCTAGTTAAGAAGGAATCAAAATTAAAGAAGGGCTCATGCAAATTACATTATAGCTAAGAAGGAACTTTAGAAAAGTCTTGGGGAGCACAAGAAGGCCGTGGCAATCATTGTGTCTGCATACATGAACAGGATGGCTAGAGTAAAGGTAGGGCTGCTTAAGGATAAAAGGGGGGGGGGAGAGGAGAACACTTGCCTGGAGGCAGAAGAGGTAAAGAAGATTGTAAATGAATACTTTAACTTCAGTGTTCACCAGAGGGAACACTTGGTCAATGAGAGGTCAGTATAGAACAAGATTATGTGCTGGACCTTGTTGTGATTAAGAGGAAGTTTTGGATATTCTTAAAAACATTAGGATTTATACAGTCCTCTGCACCAGAAGAAATATACTCCATTTGCTATGGGAAGCAAGGACATTGGCAATGATCTTTGTGCCCTCTTTGACCACAGGGGAGGTGCTGCAGGATTGAAGAATGGAAAATATGGTTCCCTGGTTTAAAAAGGTTATGGAGCGAATTAGGGGAATTACATACCAATGAGTCTTACATCAGTGATGGGCAAACTATCAGAGAAGGTTCTTAAGGACAGGATTTAAGAGCATTTAGAGAACAGTCTTCTCAGGGATAGTCAGCATGGCTTTGTGAGATGGACATTCCTCACGAGCCTAATTGAGTTTTTTGAAGAGGTAACAAAAGAAATTGATGAAGGTAGGGCAGCAAATGTGGTGTATATGGATTTTAGTAAGGCATTTGACAAAGTCCCCCAAAAGAGACTTATTCAGAAAGTCATAAGATATGGGAGCTATGGAATCTTGGCTGTGTGGATTCAAAATGACCTTACCTGTACAAAGCAGCTAGTAGTGGACGGAAAGTATTTTACTTGGAGGTCAGTGACTAGTGGAGTTCTGTTGGAGATGTTGTGGATAGTAATGAACAACTTTATAGATTTTGGTCAAATGTAAATTATCTGTATTGAAAACAATTCAACTTAAACTTCTTAACATGAAATGCCATAGAAGCCAGTATTGTGCAGCATTCCGACATGGTGCCGCAGCAATAAAATTGACAATTGAACAAAATAATCCAAATATGCTCATTTACATTTATTCAGGGTTTGGTGTTGGGGGGGCTTTAAAAATTAAATTGAGTGCATTTTAGGAATAGATGGGTCCCTAAATGTTAATTTATCCTGAATTTATTATCAATGCATACATAATTTTAGTTTAAATGTAGGATTCAGGCTTTGGTCCACCAATTATGAATTATGTCATTTATTAAAATATAAAACAAATAAATAAAATCATCTTGAGGGAAACACAAACTAAAATCCAAATAAAATTTGGCATTGAACAGATGAAATTAGGACAGCCACTCATTTTTATTGATTTTTTTACTCCGCCATCATGTTTTTGTTACTTTTTATTTTAAATTATAGTGTCATTTTTGCATAAATATAACTATTTTTTCATGTGATCCCAGGTTTTACTGTGAAGGAATAACAAATACAGTATTGTCATTTGTACTTCAGACAGATTTACATTTTGAAATGATTTCTCCCATTATAATGGAGCAAGTTCTTAAAATGTTTATTTATATTTACAAGGACACAAATTTTAATGAGGAATGGAGGAAAAAGTATTTACAAGAACCTTAATATAGATTGGACTAAAGAGAAAAAATACACTACAATATCAAATCAAAAATAGTTAATCTGACAGTTTTATTTTCTGTAAATTCTAATTCTCTGTCCCAAGTAAAAGTCACTACTAATCACAAGGCTAGTTAGAGTTAATATTTCATCACAATTTAGACTACCACCATATATTCTCTCGAAGGACAACTCTGCATGAAGACAAAATAGAATGGGATTCACTTTGTACATCAGTGCCAAATTTTGCTTACGATTACACTGCAATTTAGCAAATGAAATGGAAATTCGTCTTCCTTGCATAAAACAAGAATTTTTTGACAAATTTTTGAAGTATAGGAGTATTGGTTTTCTCTGCTGCTGGAATGTTTAGTGGTACTCGGCTGTCAAAACTGCATTTGCAAGATAGGGTGAGTGGGGCATGGGTAGGGACAGGATCTGGACTGAATGGGATGATCCCACAGAGATCAGCAACAAGCAGGTTTAGAGAGGGACTGGGAATCAATGGGGATTGCATGCACAAGACCAGGTCACTGTACCACGACATGTTCAAAACTGCAATTTCTCACTTTCTTGTGGAAACCATGCAGTGATAGGATGGGAAGGACATTTAATG
Source organism: Narcine bancroftii (assembly GCF_036971445.1). Taxonomy (NCBI): domain Eukaryota; kingdom Metazoa; phylum Chordata; class Chondrichthyes; order Torpediniformes; family Narcinidae; genus Narcine; species Narcine bancroftii. The sequence goes on from NC_091469.1 coordinate 126,596,125, forward strand.
TAAACACTCAGCAAATTACATAGAATTTCAGTTTTCCTTTACTATCCAATGCAATAAAGCATTAGTGGATTATTCAGTTTGTTCAAGTGGATTATTCTCCAGCTGCAAAACTAATTCCTTCAGTTCAGGATCATTGACCCAGTTCACTCCACTGGCAAGAATAACACCCTATAAAAATAAAAGACAGTATTTCTGATTAGTGTTGAAAACATTAAAGAAATTAAAATTAATCAGAAAATTCAGAAATTGTTTACCTATTTTATAATATACTTTGGAAATAAAAGCAATACGGAGATCAGTGCAGCCAATTATTCGAAATGCTTTTTTTTCCAGTTTGTGTCAGGATAATTGGATGATAGGTTAACCATGAACATTACCACTGTTTTCAAAAAAGTTCATTTGGAATGGTAGAGAGCATCTTTAAAGTAAATACAAAAATCATGCCTTGTATTTTAAAATATGTAATATTCATGAGTATATTAACAAGGAGCACTTGGCAATTGGCAACTTCTGCTGATGGCAGATATTTATCTGCCTTATGGAAAGCTAAAGTAAATTTTGTGTAATATCACATTTGTTTTATTACATGACAAAAGAAGAATCTTGAAACCTCTACCTGTAAAACTTTCTGAATTAACGTCACCATTTTAAAATGCTCTTGCAAGTTTTTTTCTCCCCGTTTTGGAAGTTCATTCTCCAATTGCTTTAACAATTGTTCCTGCTGCTTCTTTTCAGCTCTCTTGTCCTTCAATACGCCTTGCATTTTTTGTTTTAGTGCTATAAATTTTTTTAAAAATGCACAAGTTCAGTTACAAATTAAAATTCCAAAATAATTCCATCACTGGCTACACTGTAACAATCCATTACATTTATTTCTTTCTCTAGAGCCTTGAACCACCTCAAACTTGTTTGCCTAATTGCTTACCCAATAATTGGAATTTTAAAAGATCTGCCAGAAGAACTCAGTGGGTCAAACAGCATCTGTGAATGCGAAGAGGTAATTGCCTCTTTGTTCTCGCTTCCCCCCCCACCCCATCCACCACCCCCCCTCCAGTTCCTTATACACCTGAACCAGTTTTGCCTGTACTGACCTTTCCAAAGAGAACCCTCTTCCCTTCAGTATTTGAAACCAAATACTTGCTAGAGAGCAAGATATATATTTTTTAAAGATTACATACTTAGCTTTGTCTGTTTGACTATTACACATTCCCTTTCCAATTGACTTTTAAGTTGCATTTTGACATCAATGAAGCTCAACCTCAAAGATGTACTGCAACAGCGACAGCTGATGTTCAAGCTACATAACCCATAGCTCAAGCTTCTCTAGTTTACAATATTTCATGCATGTGGTTGTGTGGCATACTTCAGATTTCTAGAAGTTCCCATATGACAAGACATGCATTCCAAGCATCTGACATACCTTGCCATGCCTCTATTTATTACATTAACTCACTGCATAGATTTAGAATTAAGATATTCTTAGAATTAAATTATTTACTGCTTTACCAACACCAAACTTGTATTTCTCAGAACTTTCCCCCCAAAAAAGCTTGTTTAACCGTACCCCCCCAAATCTCCCATTGAACTAATTCACCACATCTTGATCACCTACATTACTTTCAAATTCACCTTGGTCTCCCATATTATTAAATCTGTCTCTCATGCTTAGTGTTCTAATAAATGAATGATCAACAGAAAAAAAATCATTATACATTTCAAAATTAGATCTGGGTGGAATGTAGTACACAAGACAGGAAAGAAATAAACAATATGCAATTTTTGCACTCTACTGATGTGACGGCAAAATAAATGGATTATATCAAAATGATAATTACATAGTCGCTGCTTTTGAACTTCAAACACTGCATTTTCCAAAGTGTGAACTTCCTATAATAAAAAAAAATCAGATTTTCACAAGTTTTTAGGTGCAATCTATAGTTAACCAGTTGATAAAAAGAAATTTTAAGCAAAATGCCAGCAGCATGAATTCTTTTCTTAAATAATTAATATTCATATTTGAGGAATGAAACTCTTCAAGTAGTGTGACTCCAAGGCCACCAGGTTAAAATTTAGGTTCTTTATTTATAAGAAGGGTCCTTCTGCAAGCAGTCTAGCAGGTGACCTCAGAATTCACACAATTAGAATATAGGGTCGCATTGAAAAAAAAACAATTATTACTAAGCATGTTAGTACGGTTGTGGGGTTTATTCAGGAGTATGATGACTGCAGGGAAGAAACTGTCTTTACTGCATGGAAACAGGCCCTTTGGCCCAACTTGCCCACATCTAACAAAATGACTCACCTTCACCAAGTCCCACCTGCGTGCATTTGGCCTATATCTCTTTGAAGCCATCCTATCCCTGTCCATTTTTTCTTAAACTTTGCAATAGTTTTTGCCTCAACTACCTCCTCCAGCAGCCCATTCTGTAGACACCATCCTCTGTAAAAAAAAGTTTTCCCTCAGGTTCCTGTGAAATTTCTTCCCCCTCAACCTATGTCCCTCTGCTTACAAATTCCCTTATTCAAGGAAAAGACTCTACATTCACCCACTCTTTCCCTCTCATGATTTTGCATACCTCTACAAGTTCACATCCCATCCTCCTGCACTCCAAGGAACAAACCGCAAGCCTGCTCAACCTCTCGCTACAGCTCAGGGTCCCAAGTCCTGGCAACATCCGCATAAATCCTCTCTTCACCCTCTTCAGCTTAACATCTTTCCTGCACCACTTTAGCTGGCAGCTCATTCCACGTTACTACCACTCTGTGTGAAGAAGTTCCCCCCAAAACTTTTCCCCCTTTTACTCTTAACCCATGTCCTCTGGTTTGAATCTCACTTACCCGCAGTGGAAAAAGCCTATCTACATTTACTCTGTCTATCCTCATAATTTTAAATACCTCGATCAAATCTCCCCTCATTCTTAAACGCTCCAGGGAATAAAGTCCTAACCTATTTAACCTTTCCCTGTAACTCAGTTCCTGAAGGCCAGGCAACATCCTAGTAAATCTTCTCTGCACTCTTCCTATCTTATTAATATCTTTCCTGGAGTTAGGTGACCAAAACTGCACACAGATGTGGTCTCAACAATGTCCTATACAACTACCATAACATCCCCACTCCTATACTCAATACTTTGTTTTATGAAGGCCAATATGCCAAAAGCTCTCTTTACAACCCTATCCACCTGTGATGCCATTTTTAGGGAATTATGTATCTGTATTCCCAGATCACTGTTCTACCTCACTTCTCAGTGTGCGGTCGTGGTCATGTACTTGCCTACGTTGGGAGCAGTGCGACTGAACCATTTCAGGTCTTACGATGCTACCCGAAGATTTTTGTGATTGACAGGAATGGAAAAGCTGACACTGTTTCCATTGACAGGTTGAAGCCAGTGCACATTGATGGTTCATGTTCTGTATCGAGTCCTGATCCAGAGGATGAATCACACCCCTGCCAATCAGACTGTGCATCGCCTGTCTTGCAATATGGTATGAGGGCTGTCAGCCCTCCAGACTGTTACGTAGCCAGATGTATCTAATTAGTTGCCTCCTTGCATGGCTTGGAGTTGGGGGGGGGGCTGTTGTGGTAGCATACCTAACTGCGTTGGGAGCAATGCCAGTCGCCGCTGATGACATAACCGAAGCGAAACGTGGAAGTAATAGTGAGCGGGTGTGTAGAATGTCAGCATAAAGGACCTCAGATGCAGGAGAGTGAGAGCGTCATGATGACCCACATGGTGGTGAGCCATTAATGTCAGAGGGGTTTGGTTGGGTGGTGTTTGAGGAGTTGAAGAAGGCAATGTTGTGTCTGAAGAGAATAAAGAAAGTCGACTCCATTGTATGCGGAAATAATTAAGTGAGTGTATTCTTTAATTGTTTGTAAACTGGGGTAAATCAGTCTCGTTACAGCCCTACCATTTACCGAGCATGTCCTTTCTTGGTTTGTCCTTCCAAATTGTGACACTCAGCTGGTCCAGATCCCTCTGCAAGCTCTGAAAACTTCACTGTTCATAACACCTTCAATCTTAGTGTCATCTGAAAAGATCCTGATGCAATTTACCATATTATCATCCAGATCATTGATATAGATGACAAACAACAATGGTCCCAGCACTGACCCCTGAGGCACACCACAAGTCGCAGGTCTCCAGTCTGAGAAGCAATCATCCACCCTACTCTCTGGCTTCTCCTGTTTGTTGAATCCAGTTCATTACTTCACCATGAATACCTAGTGTCTGAACCTTTCTGACTAACCTCCCATTTGGGACCTTGTCCATGTAGACAACATCCACATTCGTATCTTCGTCAATTTTCCTGGTAACCTCTTCTAAAATCTCCATAAGATTTGTTAAACACGACCTATCACACACAAAGCCATGTTTACTGTCACTAATCAGTTTCTGGCTATCCAAATAATTGCATATCTGATCTCAGCCTTCCAATAATTTATCTACTACTAATGTCCACATCTATCTTCTCCCTCAGAAAACTCTCTGGCACGTGCTTTCACATTCTTGGACCTTCTCCCTGAAGGGAGGACGGAGAAGAGAGTGTGTCTGGGATAGGATGGATCTTTTAGTCTGTTGAAAGCCTTTTCTAGGCAGCAGGAGATGCCGATGGGAGTCCATAGAGGGGTGGGAAGTACATGTTGTGTTCACTACCTTCTGTAGCTGCTTCTGATTTTTAGCAGAGCAGTTCCCATGCCACATTGTATTAGATGATGCACTTATAGGAGCTGTTGAAGGACAAGTGAGACAAGCTGAACATCCTTCCTTTTCTCTGATCGTAGCAAGCATTGGTGTGGTCTCTCCGGGTCAGGTCATTAAAGATGTTTATCCCAAAAACAAAGCCATTTACTCTTTCCATTTCAGCACAAATGATGTGGACAGGGCTGGTCTCTCAATGCCTCTCCTGAAGTCAGTGATCATCTCCTTCATCTTTTTCATGTTAAAAGAGAAGTTGGTATCTTGGCACCATGCCATTAAACTTTCAATCTCTTTTCTGTATTCCATCTCTTCCGAATTTAATACCAGGCCGCCTACTGTGGTGTCGTTGGCAAATTTGATAATGGAGTGAAACAGTATTTGGCTGCACAGTTGTGGGTGTAGAAAATAAGAGAGGACTGAGTACCTATCCTTGAGGAATGCTAAAGTTAACTATGATTGTGGAAGATCTGTTGTTACTCAGGTGCTCTGAAGCCTAGATCCAGAAGTTTGGGAATGAGTTTGCTGAGGCCTATGGCATTGAAGGCAGAGCTGTAGTTGAACATTAGTCTAAAATTGGTATTCTTGGCATCTATGTGTTCCAGGGCAAAGTGAAGAGCCAAGGAAATGGTAGCTATTGTACATCTACTTGGATAATAGGCAAATTGAAGTGGGACAAGGCAGGCTGGTAGGCAAGAGATGAAGTGAGCCATGACAAGCCTATCAAAGCATTTTATGATGGCGGAGGTCTGTGTTCTAGTTCTATAGTCAATTGAGCCCACTATTTACTTTTCTTCTGTATAGGTAAGATGGCTGCCTTCTTAAAACAAGTGGGATCTGTGGCCTGTTGCCAGGAGGGGTTAAATATATTTGAATTAAATCTGCCAATTGATTTCTATAGGCTGTCAGAATATATCAGGGACTCTTCCTGGGCCAGTTGCTGTGCACATGTTCACCCACCTGCAAGCCATCCTGACTTCAGTAGAGTGACCATAAGTACCACAGTGCCATGAGCATAGAACATATTGGTGAGTGATAAAAGTCAGGAGACTCATCTCTTTACGAGAAATCAAGTACAATCTTCTTAAGATCATCAGGGATGCCAAAAGGCAGTACCACACCAAGCTCAAGTCTCAGGAGAATATCATGGACAGACAGTGACTATGGCAGGCCATGCATGCCATGACGAAGTACAAACCAATGCCGGAAGGCATAGCATGCAATAATGCAATTACTTCCCCATGAGCTAAATATGTTCTGTGTATGTTTCAAACAGGGAACCAGAAGGGAGGTGACAGCCACATCAACTACTGCAAGTGCTACTCTACTCCCTCTACATTCAGGATCATCCAGCCAAATACAGTTCCACCTCCATCTTCAAATCCGCGAACAATTGGAGCTGGGTATCAAATAACGATGAGATGGAATACAGGAAAGAGATTTAAAGTAAACTGGCATGGTGCCAGGATAACAACCTCCTTCTCAAAGTCACTAAGATAGGATAAAGACCATACCCCTGTCCACATCACTGGTGCTGAAGTGGAAAGAGTAGATAGCTTCAAGTTCTTCGGAATAAACCTCGCCTATGAGCTAACTTGTAGTAATTGTGTTGATGCAACAGTCAAGAAAGCACACCAATACCTCTACTTTCTTAGAAGACTCTCAGTTTGCCACGTCCCCACCCCGGTCCTCCACCAATTCTACAGGTGTGCCATCAAAAATACATTTACTGGATGCATCACAGCGAAGTATGGAAACTGCTCTGTAGAAGCTACAGAAGGTAGTGAATGCATCACAGAGCATTACACAAACTTCTCCATGGACTCCATCTACATGCCTAGGAAAGGCATCCAACACACTGAAGGAAGCATCACGCCCCTCACCCTCTTCTCCCTCCTCTCATTAGGGAGAAGACTCAAGAGTATGAAATCACACACCAGCAGATTTAAAAACAGTTTCTTCATCAGACTTCTAGAAACACCCCATATTACCGCTATCAGGCTACGAATCGATCATTTTTTCATTGCAATTCTATTCTCTATAATTGTCCTCATATTTCTCGGTTACACCGCTCTATGCATGTTAAGTTAAACTGCTCACTGAAGAACCTTCTCACTGTACTGGATATAATGTGACAAAAATTTTTAAACTTAAATATGAAATGTTTACTGTTCTCTTCAAGGATGTCTTTCAGTCTCAATTTTGGAATAAATCAGTTACAAAAGAAAAACACTTCAGACACCACATGTTTAAAAATAAAACCATAACATTCTGCAAATGCTCAGCAGATCCAAGCAGCAACTGGAGAGATATATAGAGAGAAACAGATTTAACATTTCAGATTGATAAACATTCATCAGAAGTAAGCAAAGTTAGAAATCAATTTTGTTTCTCATTGCAGGATGGGGGAGTAGTGGTGTAACAAAAACATTATTTATGAAAAACTGGAGAACAAGATAGTGGATGAGACTGTTTTGATGGTGAAGACATGATCACAGCTGATCTATTTGCAGAGATGTACACAAAAAGAAATGACTGAGAATAAAGGAGAAAGAAAAAACTTTGTCATGCAGTTTTCATATTTTCAAAAGTATCACTGGCAGCAGCTTAAGTTTTTTTAAAAATAAAACACCTATGAATATAAAGATTTAGTTCACGTCACTGATATTGTTAACTCTAAAATACAAACGATTATTTATGTTCAACTTACCTTCTGGCTTGCTATAATCTCAGAACAAAGATCTAAAGAGTGTTTGATGGTTTCAATTATCAACCTAAAAACAAGAATCATTAAATTTTATTTTAAACATTTGAATAGAACTTATTTAAACATAGAACTATACGCATTTTCAGAATAGCACTAACATTTCAAACAAAGTCAACGGAAGTGCCAGAAATAGATCAGACAGCAGATGCGGATAGAAACTAGATTAATTATTTCAGGTTTGGATAATTCAAAATGATGAATCACAATACAGGTTAAAGAACAAAAACCTAGTTGGGTGGTGTCAAAACAACAAACTTGCTCTTAATAATAAGATCCAAGGCCAAAGAGCTTATTATTGATTTTAGGAAGGAAAGTCCAAGGGTTAATGAACCTGTCTGCATTGATGGGAAGGAGGTGGAGAGAGTCAGAATCCATATTCCTCAGAGTCCATATTTCAGAAAACCTTTCCTGAAGCCAGCACCTTGAGGCATCTGTAAAGGTGGCACACTGAAGAGTCCTTTAAGGAGATTTGGCATGTTGTCAGATATGCTACCAAACTTCTGATAGCTGAAATGTGGAAAGTTGTGCATCACAGCATGGTTTGACAATACAATTGCCCAAAAACGCCAAAGACTGCGGAATGTAGCTAGGTACATGGACCTTCAATCCATTGCAGAAATCTATGTAAGGTGCTTCCTAAAGAAGGCAGCCAACACCAAAGGACCCCCAAAACTCTGAACCTCCCCTTGGTACACTAATCATGGACTGTCTGCAATATTGCAAGTCACCTTTTTTGCACCAGGATTATCTATCTTAGTTGTTTACTGTCTCTTGATTTAATTAAATTACTTTATTTTTTATAGTTTTTCTTTAGATATATCTGTTCAATTGCAGCAAGCAAGAATTGTATCATTGGTGGATTAACTACCACCCGGGGCCCAAGGCCAAGGTTTAGTAAGCCTCCCCCTGACCTTGCCCACCCCCCACCCTTCGTCGAATGAAGTGATGTTTAGTTATGTTAAATAACTTACATTAGGGGCTCCAAAGTGGTTGATATCGATGGGACTAACCAAGGGGTCGAAAAATGGCAGAGGATCAAAGGGGGGGGGGGGGGGGAATGAATGGAATTTTTGGGGTTGAAAGAATTGTAGAGCCTGAGGCCCCAAGGCCTCTTCAGCCTAATGGTTAATCCACCACTGATTTCAGTAAACGTGTATGACAAACCTGTTATCATTAGATAACCTTCAGTACAGGAAAATGAGAAAAGCACCATTAGTTTCCTAGAGGTGGAAATGAAAAAAGGGAACAGAGGGAGTAGAAACCTAATTTATCTAAGAAGTAGTTACTTCAGTGCCAGCAATCAGAAAAAAAGGAACGTTAGAACCTTCAGATACAAAGCTCAACAGTTGCTGGAAATTTAAAAAGTGAAGGTACTAGACATATCTGCTGAGAAGGAAAAATATTTCAAGTTGCCTTTATGGAGCTCTTTTTTAAAACAATAAGACAAGGAACCTTTGGATGGAGAGAATATTATGGAATCACCAAAAGATATTGAAATATCACTTTTTTTGCACTAACTGTAACTGTGAATATTTATCAATCCTTTTATATTTATTATATTTTTCTGCCTTAGCATTTTTTATTCAAAAATTTAGAGATGTAACATGGTAACAAGCCCATACCAGCCAAACATATATGAGACCAATTAACCAACTAACCCCGTACATACATTTTTGGTAAATGGGAGAAAACTGGAGGACCTCAAGAAAACCTGGCAGACGTGGGGAGATCGTGCAACCTCATTCAGAAAGTGCCAATTCAAACCTGGGTCACTAATGCTGTAAGAGCAATGTGCTATCCACATAATTATACTTTCATTGATCGAAATACAAGGTTGTTCATTGTGAATATTTTTGAAGCAAAAATAAATTCTTGGTAAGTAGGAGGTTGAAAGTGAAAGCAAAGCTGAGGTTACAATCAGATCAGCCATAACATTATTAAATGGCAGAGCAAGTTCAAGGGGCCAAGTCATCTATACTTGCTCATAATCCATATGTTTGAATGTTATGTGTTGAAGACCATATTAGCAACCAAAGAAGCTAAAGTGCATTACCAATTTTAAAATCTACTTTGTATTTATTCTAAATGCATTTGACTGAAGGCAACATACTTACTAAACCACGCACTAGAAACACTTACTTTCCTTCTTTATCATTCATTTGTGCTGCTTCTCGAACAGCATGTGTGTACTGAAGCCTGCAAAACAGAAGAGTCAAACATATGGTTATTTTATGTGATTCTTAATTCTGGAAGCTCCTAAACGTCTTCAGTTTAGTTATCTAGACGGTAAAGGATTGATGGTCATCAAGGCAATTTTTCTGCCTTTTGCTGCTTCCCCCCCCACCCAGTGTCATCCATTCTGTGACAAATATAACATTCAAATCATCAAACATGGACTACAGACATAATTTGCTTGGATTTTACATTGATATTGGAATGGGACTAGGAGAAATATACTAAAGCCCATATTTAAATCATTTGGTTCAATTTACATGCACCACCCATAAATTGCAAGTTTAAAAAAAAAATTGCTAACCTGCAGTCAAGTAATTAGTAAAATGGGGATTTAACATTGCATATACCTAAACATATTACACCAATGCCCATTCTAGACAAAAAATAATAATCTTTCAATACTGTACAGAAAAAGTTATAGTTGTGAACTAGGATCCAAAATTCCGACAATTTGAATCCTACCACAGCAAATGAGAAACTTCAATGAATAATACAGTAGAACTCCTGTTATCTGGAATTCAAACAACTGGCAAAAGAAAAAAATGAGAAAAATAAATAGGTTAAAAAATATGCAAGTTAAAATTGGCACACCTCACCATTAATTTGCCAATCCATGCAACACATAGCTTCAAGTAACCAGAAAATTCATTTATCCAGCTTCTACCAATCCCCAGAGGTGCTGGGTACCATGGGTTTTACTGTATCTTGAATAAAACACATTAGCAATGGCAATAAAAATTAATTTGATACACTAACCTACTTTGGGGAAAGAAATCTGCCATCCTTACCCAATTTGTCAACAGTTAATTGCTCTCTCTAATGGGCCAACAAGACATCTCAGAGGAATTTCAAGGATGAACAATAAATGCTTGCCTTGTCAGCAACAAATGTATCCCATGAACAAGCAAATTTCTCCAAAAAGTGGAAAATCTTGACTATCAAAATACCAAATATCCGTCACAGCACAGGCTTATCTTTCTGTTTATAATTGTATTCTTTAAAAAACTCCTTCAAATCATACATCATCCCTACATGGAACTGGATTACCATACCTTCAACATCTGCTCAACATTTGGAAGAAGATTCATGTAGAAAGGAATAAAACAAATTATCAACTACCAAAATTAATATTGACGCAAAATCAACCAATCCCTTTCACAATAGATAACCTTTCTTTTAGAGAAATGGAGAGAAAAGGGATCAAAAGAATAGAAAATTGTTTTTCAGGAAATAAATTATTATCTTTTGAACAAATGAAGTACAAATATAGTATAACTCACGGTACAATGTTTGCATACCACCAACTAAAAACCTACTTGAAGGACAAATTGGGAAGCAGGCTGAGGGTTACCAGAAGGAAGCAATTTTGAATATGTGATTACAGACACAATGATAATTAAAAGATTTATAACAAACATGTACATCAAACTGCAAGAGAAAGAGAACGAGGAAACAAGCTGTAAACCCAACCAAAAATGGGAACAAGATCTAAACATAAAGATAAAGAATGAAACATGGGAAAAGCTATGCTCCAGAACTATGAGAAATACAATAAACACGAGGTTACGCATGATACAATATAATTGGTTACACAGGCTATACACCACGTCCCAAAAGTTAAATAAATGGGACCCAACAGTATCAGACAGATGTTTTAGCTGTAAGAAGGAAACTGGAACAACAGTACATGCAATTTGGACATGTGAGAAAGTGGAAAAGTTTTGGGAAGATCTAAATCAGGTATTAAATAAAATCACAAAAAGTAATAGAAGAAGTAAAGAACTTGGACGATTTGGATGGAGCTGAAAAAAGATTTATGATGATAGCCTTAGCTGTAGCAAAAAAATGTATTATGTCAACCTGGAAATTAGAAGATAGCCTGAGAATACAGCAATGGTACACAGAAATGAATAAATGTATTCCATTGGAAAAAATAACATATAATTTAAGAAATAACATCACAGTATTCGAACAAATTTGGGAACCGTACATGGAACGCAACAGAGAAGTCCTACGGCGGACCTCCACCCCCTAAAATGACAGAAGGAGAAGAACACGAAATGAACTGACCCAGTATGTAAAAGTAGATGACACAAATTTCTTGTTAATTTTTGTTGTGTAATGACATTGTTTAATGGGTTTAATGTATCATGTATGTTGAACGTTTAGTGGGTGGGGAGGGGGGATGAAGGAGGGAGGGAAGGGAGGGGGAAAAAGGGGAGAAAATGACACTGTGTATATTCAAGAGGGAAATGTTTGTGTGTATTTTGGTCAGTATGGATTCATAGTGTGAAAATTTTTTAAAAATTAATTAAAAAAATGTTGAGCCAAAATTCTAACGAACGAGAGTGAAGCAGCTTTATTATTTCAGCAATCCAAAGCTGTAACTGCCATCATCACCATCTCAGGGGAAGTAGAGCTGGTCAAAAATACTGACCTTCTATAAAATAACCTATAAAATGAGGGTTCTATATATAAAAAAAATTATTATTAATTTTGTGATTATTTTTGTTATTTAGCAATTGATAAGATATGTCAATTTTGAAATTTGCTGCCTTTAATGTTCAGGGATTAAACAACCCAATCAAGTGTAAGCGAGTTTTGGCTTACATTAAAAAGATGAAGATTGATATTGCTTTTTTACAGGAGACACATTTGAATGAAAAAGTATGAAACTGAAGAGGGACTGGGTTGGACATTTTTTTCTTCATTTAACTCCAAAGCTAAGGGAGTCGCAATTTTGATACATAAAAATTTATCTTTTAAATTACAATCAATGGAAATGAATGCAGGACGTATTCTTAAGTTGAATTGTAAGATTTTTAATGAATTTTGGACTTTACTTAACATTTATGCACCGGATGTGGATGATGAAGCATTTATTTCGGATGCATTTCTGCTTTTGGGGCAAGCTAATGAAAATGTTCTGGTTGGAGGAGATCTTAACTGTGTTTTGGAACCTTTATTAGATAAATCTCCAAAAAATGTTAAAAAATCTGGAATGGCAATTCAAATTCGAGCTTTGATGAAAGATTTTAATTTAGTGGACATTTGGCGACGTCTTAACCCAATAGAGAAGGATTTAGACATGAATCTTTTTCTAGAATTGATTTTTTTAAAAATATCAGCACATTTACAGAGGAAAATATTGCAAGCAGAATATAAAAGTAGAGTAATTTCGGATCATTCTTTGTCGTATTTTACTTACGAAAGTTCTGAAAAAGTTTGTGCAACTTATTGTTGGAGATTAAATATGATGTTTAAAAAAAAGCAGAATTTATTGAATTTTTAAAAAACAAATTAATCTCTTTTTGGAAGAAATGTTAACTCCGTTCAGAGTAAATTTATATTGTGGGATGCTATGAAAGCTTACTTGAGAGGTCACATAATTAGTTATACCTCTAAGGTTAAAAAGAATTATCTGACCGAGAGCCTTGAATTAGAGAAACAGATTGATGAATTAGAAAAGGAATTTCAGAGAGATGTGACAGAAAAACAGAAGATAGAGTTGTTTAGATTGAAATTGAAATACAATACATTGCAATCTTATCAATTTGAATGCTTGATTAATAGATCTAAACAACGGTATTATGAATGGGGTGAGAAAGCGCATAAGGTACTTGCATGGCAGTTAAAGAAAGAACAGGTATCAAGGGCTATTAATGCAGTTAGACGAAATTTGACTTGCTTACAAACCTCGTGAGATTAATGATGAGTTTCATTCATTTTATAAGAAATTATATACTTCTGAGGAAAAACAGGAGAGCGGATCGATTGACTCTTTTTAAAAAAAAATTGGTGTTGAAATTACCGGTACTAGGAGAAGAAGACATATTGGAGCTGGAGGCTCCTTTTACTGATTTAGAAATTGAATCGCTATGTTGGAAATGCCGAATGGAAAATCACCTGGTTATGACGGGTTTTCGGTTGAATTTTATAAGGTATTTTATGATGATTTATCTACAGTGTTTGGAGATGTGTTATGACAGATTAATGAACATTATGATTTACCTGAATCATGCTCTAGTGCCTTAATTACTGTAATTCCTAAGAAGGATAGAGATCCGTTAAAGGTGTCTCCATATAGACCAATTTCTTTGTTGAATGTAGACTATAAAATAATAGCTAAAGTATTAGCGAATCGATTGGCTAAATTTTTACCTAAGTTGATACATGCTGATCAAACAGGTTTCATAAAGAATAGGTATGCTTCAGATAATATTCTTCGAGTGATTAGTTTGATTAATAAATATCAACAGTGCCTTGACCATTCGATGGTGATATCTCTTGATGCAGAAAAGGCTTTTGACAGAGTTGAGTGGAAATTTAAGTTTGGTCCTTTTTTTTTATTGGTTGGATTAAAGCTTTATATAATAAACCAATAGCCAGGGTATTGACAAATGGTCAGATCTCAGAACCTTTTAAATTAACTCGTTCAACTCGACAAGGTTGTCCTTTGTCTCCAGCTTTGTTTGCGTTAGTAATTGAACCTTTAGCACAGTTGATATGACAAAATACACAGATACAAGGTATGAGAGTTTTAGACGAGGAGTATAAAATTAATCTATTTGTTGATGACGTATTGGTGTATTTAACAAAACCAGCTCAGTCACTTTTACATTTGAAGGAATGTTTAACACAATATGGATCTTTGTCTGGATATAAAGTTAATTGGGGAAAAAATGAAATTTTACTGATAGGTGAAGGAGATTATTCAGTTTATAAGAATATTACTAATTTGAAGTGGACTGAACGAATTAAATATTTGGGTATAAATGTAGATGTTGATTATCAATCTTAATATAAATTAAATTATGTACCGTTAATGAAAAGATCAAAGCTGATTTGATTAAGTGGAAGGATCTTCCTATAAATTTAATTGGAAGAATAAATACAATCAAAATGAATATCTTGCCACGTATACAATATTTGTGTCAGTCAATTCCGTGTTTACTTAATAAGAATTTTTTTTCGAGATTTAAATAAAATGGTTAGGGAATTTTTATGGAAGGGTAAATTTCCGAGAGTAGCTTTGAATAAGCTAACTTGAAAATATGCATGAGGGGGATTACGCTTACCACATTTTCACAATTATTATGAGGCAGCTAATTTAAATTTATTAGTTCATTAATGGATTTGGAATGGCCCCCTAGTTGGGCTAAAATTGAGATGGCGAATATTTCTGAATTTGAAACACATCAATCTTTGTTTCGGTGGAATTTAAATTTAAATTTAAATTTAAACCTCACAAAGATAAGCGTATACAGAGCCGTTGTCATACCCACACTCCTGTTCGGCTCCGAATCATGGGTCATCTACCGGCACCACCTACGGCTCCTAGAACGCTTCCACCAGCGTTGTCTCCGCTCCATCCTCAACATCCATTGGAGCGCTTACACCCCTAACGTTGAAGTACTCGAGATGGCAGAGGTCGACAGCATCGAGTCCACGCTGCTGAAGATCCAGCTGCGCTGGATGGGTCACGTCTCCAGAATGGAGGACCATCGCCTTCCCAAGATCCTGTTATATGGCGAGCTCTCCACTGGCCACCGTGATAGAGGTGCACCAAAGAAAAGGTACAAGGACTGCCTAAAGAAATCTCTTGGTGCCTGCCACATTGACCACCGCCAGTGGGCTGATAACGCCTCAAACCGTGCATCTTGGCGCCTCACAGTTTGGCGGGCAGCAACCTCCTTTGAAGAAGACCGCAGAGCCCACCTCACTGACAAAAGGCAAAGGAGGAAAAACCCAACACCCAACCCCAACCAACCAATTTTCCCTTGCAACCGCTGCAATCGTGTCTGCCTGTCCCGCATCGGACTTGTCAGCCACAAACGAGCCTGCAGCTGACGTGGACTTTTTACCCCCTCCATAAATCTTCGTCCGCGAAGCCAAGCCAAAGAAAGAGACAACAATATAATGTGCCTATACTAAAACATTTAATGAAGTTATGGATGAAGAAAAATAGAACGATAGGTTTTAAGGGTAAATTATTGACTTTAACACCGTTATATAACAACCAACTTATTCCTTTTTCAATGTATAATCAATGCTTATTACATTGGAATCTAAAGGTATAAAAAACTTGGAGAATTTTTTTTTAAAGGTCAATTTTTATCCTTTAATCAAATGAGGGAAGATTTTGGTATTAATGAGAATTCTTTATTTGTTTATTATCAACTTCGATCCCTAGTAAAACAAATATTTGGTAGAGATATGATTTTACCTAAATTGACTAAATTTGAATCTTTTCTTGTGACTACCAGAAAAGGGATATATTTTATTGATGTACCAAATATTACAGGAAAGTATGGAAAAAAAGGGATGGGATAGATCTAAGATTAAATGGGAAAAGGATATTAAAGCTACTTTTTCCGAGGATGACTGGTTAGATATTTGTCATGACAGTGTTACTAGATTGATAAATGTTCGTTATGCAATGGTTAATTACAATTTTTTACATTAATTGTATTTAACACCTGAAAAGTTAAAAAAAAAAATGGTTTTAGTGAATCAGATTCTTGTTTTAGATGTGGTAATTTGGTTGGAAAATTTTTTCATGCTGTTTGGTTATGTGTACATATACAATCTTTTTGGAAAGCAATTCAATTGTTTTTGGAACACTTTTATAAGATCAAAATACTTCTAGACCCGACAATATTTTTGTTGGGTGAGTTGAATCCTTTGAAAGATTTGGGATTAGACAAATTTCAGATTGCTTTTGTATATATAGCTTTATCTGTTGCAAAAAAATGTATAGCAAGTACATGGAAAAATGCTAATGTGATTGATAGTAATAGATGGCATGAGATGAAAACTTGTTTGGTAATGGAAAAAATCACGCATGTTTTACATGATAATTATTCTTTTTTTTCTTAAGTGGTCTTTATATTTAGAATATTTACATTTAGATTTACCTTGATTAGATTTTAGTAAATATATTCATTTTTTTATATAAAAAATGATTGTTCATAATATGTACTTTTTTTAACTGTATGCAATAACTTTGTTGAACGAATAAATAAAGTTATGAAAAAAAACAGACAAAAAAAAAACATTTGGAGCTAAAATACAAAAATACCTCATGTTTTTATTCATACCTATGGAGGGCCATGTTCTTTTGCTGGAATGCAACCGAAGCACCTTCTAATTCCCGTTCAATCATTTGAATTCTGTCAGAGACATACAGAAAAATAATCATTTCTTCAGCAACTGATAGATCATGTTCCCTTTCATGTGGTTTCACATAATAAAAATACTGTAATAAGAGAATTGAAAGATAATACATCTTTTAGTTCATAGTATATAATTAAACATACGTTTCTTTCAGATTATCTTCCGACACAGCCTCTGTATTGGATTCAACACCTGGCAATAAAAAAAAAAAGCTTAAACATGGTAGTAAAATAAATACATCTTTTAATTACTTGGTTAACTTTGGCCATCTGTTCAATTACACTTCCCCCACCCCCCCACACCCCAGACTAACAACTCTATTATATTAGACATAATTTTAAATGTTTCCATTTCTTAAATTCATAAAGTCAAAGATTTTCTGAAAGATTACCTATTTTATTCGAAAAAGTAAAATACACTATGACACACATACACACACGGAAGAAGATCCAATGTATAATTATGCACTGGATACCAGACACTTAATCGAATAATATACCAAGTGAACGAAAAGGAGCAACCAAAAGAAAGGACACACGAGAGACTCAGTTGCTGGAATCTGGAGCAAAACAAGGAACAATTCTTAAAAATAAATTAGCTGAAGAAAATGAATTGTCAACATTTCTGGCCAGAGCCTTTCATAAAGATCTAGCCTAATCATAATAAAACTTTGTTTAGGTGAGAAACATAGTACAGAAGAGTTACAAAGCATGGTCTCTAAATAGGCCAAGGTGGAAGCTCACTCCTTACTTTCAGATATGAAACATCACAAGAATTGAGCAGAAATGAAGTGGCTTCTGTGTAAATTTTCCTTCTCCCTACTTAACATGGGATGATGTCAAAGAGGCTTTAGTATTTGTCCAAAAGGTATCCTAGGGGTATGCAGATAAACATGTTGGTTATTAACTCAGAGAATACAAAGGAGAGTCTTCAACATATTAAACTGAAATTATGTAGAATAAACATTTTAAAACAAAATGGAAAGGGAGAGAAATCCAGCATATGGGAGGTGAGCAAAGCAAAAGGATTTTTTAGAGTATAGTTTGAGGAAAGCAGAGTGCTGATGTTGGATGGCAAGAGAATGTTAGAAAGTGCAAACTCAATGTTACATTAAATAGAGACCATCAACTGAAATGGGAAACATTGGAAGACATGGCACAAAATGCGCACGTCCTCCAACTATAGGGATATAGTAAGTAGCAGACTTTTGAACGAACAGGTTTTATAGAGTATTAAATCTGAAAAGTTAAAAAAAATCTTTCATGGTCCTCAAATATTTTCAATCCAATGAAGTACTTTCAAAATTATTGTAATATTACAGAAATTAGGCATTTTTGAACATCTCAACTAAAAGACAGCACTCTATGTGACAGTGCCCTCAAATCTCCAGAATGGAACTTTAATCAATTATCAGACCAACAGCTACACTCAACCAAGGCTAGGGGCTTGAGATCTGAGGGGAAGGTTTTCCATACAGAGTGATTGGTATATGAAGAGTTACCAGAAGGAGTGCTAAAGACAAGTACAATTACAACATTTCAAAAGACATTTTGACAGGTACATGGACATGAAAAGTTTAGAAGTATACAGGCAAATGAGATTAGCACGGGCAGGTCTCTTGGTCAACATGGACAAGAAAGGCAAAAGGCCTGCTTCTGTGCTCTATGACTATAAATCTATCCACATCTGGTATATGAGGCAGTTATGATGTCACCCGAACAAGAACTGGCCATCATAGGCAACAGAAGAAAAACTCTGGAAGGATCAGCCGCAGCTTGCAGCCAACTTGGGGATTGGGGGCAAGGGAAGGAAACAAGTGCAGTAGCAATTATTAGGCTCAGTCCTCAGATTATAATGTGGAGATCTGACAAGATAGTTGGATTGAACACCCACAAAGTTACAATCTAAGTCACCAGGACGCAATAATTATTGTGATTTCCCACAGAATTGTAACCTCCTTAGCTAAGGGGATGGTCACCCACGCTGACGCTAATCAAGATGGTTTAGACTAGGATCTGAACCTCTGATAATTAACATCATGGACTTTCACCAACAGTGACACATCAGGAACACACAAATGAAAAGGAAAACATTGCAATAATATCTTCAAGACCTTAGGACATCCTAAAATGTTTTGTAGCCAATAAAACACAGAGGAAATGCATTCCTTGTTCCAACAGAGAATACTTGGCAGACAATTTGCATCAGCAGGTTCCCACAAACAGCAGTAGAATAATGACCAAATAATCTGTTGCAGTAATACTGAGATAAATATGGGACACACCACTGAAAGCATTTCCACAGCTTTCCTTCAAAATACTGGTGAGGAATCTTTTCTGTTTCGTCAAAGAAAATGTGGAACCTTAGTTTAATGTTTGCCTAGACTGTGGATCAATTTTATTTCTCCATGTTATAATATCTAATTATTCTACTATTCATTACAAAGGAAAAATTAAAAAAAATAACTGTAGTGTTCAAAACTGAGAACCATGAGGAAAATCAAAATTACATGAAATATAATTCAAAACATCTTACAAGCTTTCACACCAGTCTCAAGCTCCATTGTCTGTTGGCTTACTTGATCCTTTAACCTTCAAAAAAAAAAACCATAAAACAGTTGTTTATTTTGTATTAACAAAATGAAGTGTTGCACTATATACCTTCCTTGTGGTAATGGGACTTCCATTGCATGACATATGTGATGTATACTCTAGTTGTTTATCTTATTGCAGAATTATTTTGCTATATTGGAAGACAGCTTGAGGGAATATTTGTCTAGATAAGAATCAGTATGAAGTTGCATCTAACCTACAACATGCATTTAGAGCAGCAATCATTTAATAAATTATGCAAGATGGTCCACATGTCAAAATAGCAATCGATTTGTGGAGAGTCAATTGCCCTTATGATTTCAAGGAGATTGTAATTTTATACGATGAAATAAGACTTTTTCAAAATAGAGTATTGTCTCAATCAAAAGGAATGCAGCAGTCAGAAAATGAATTTCAACTGGCCAGGGAATTGGTGACAAAATTAAGACAAGTGTCAAACGAATTAGAGGGAAAGGATATTTTAAAAAAACTTATTTTGACCATTTGGAATTTAGTATTTAATGGGGTGTTGTACATACTTTCAAAAGGAATATACAAAAGGCAACTTAGAAAATTGCAGAACCACCAGTAGAAAACAAAGTACTGAGACTAATTAGTTCACTCTTTCAATCACCACAAACATGGCCATTACAATTTTAAAGGAGAAATGACAAAAACTCAAAAAAATTAGAATGCCAGTTAATGCTATATTCATGCACAAAAAAAATCTTCAAGTTTTTGACAATTAATGTTCTAAATGTCACAGACTTTCATATTTTTGATTCAATTGGATATTAAAAATTTACTGTACTTCACTTAATGGACAACCATTACTCACCACATAAGATGCAAAATAGAATCTGTTTGAGCAGGAATTTCTTCACCAGCAGCTGGTGTTACATGGAAATTATCAAGTGCCAACTGTCCCAGCTTCACACAGGAAGTGCCAAGCTCCTGAAGAATGCATTTATCTGCGCTATAAATATCAGAGAACAGGGAAGCTATTAGGAGAATGCAGTGACATACAGAACATGAATCAGGAGCAAGAAAAGGCCAAGAAGTTTCCAAGGTAAATCTATACAGTAAAATCTACATTATGCAGAGTTCAATCAACCAGATATTCAAACAATTGGCAATAAAAAGGGGGAAATAAATACATTCAGATAAATTGGACTGGACAGATGGACCCT
Organism: Narcine bancroftii; assembly: GCF_036971445.1. Lineage (NCBI taxonomy): Eukaryota > Metazoa > Chordata > Chondrichthyes > Torpediniformes > Narcinidae > Narcine > Narcine bancroftii. The sequence continues at coordinate 126,616,784 of NC_091469.1, forward strand.
GTGGGAGACTGCTAAGACTTCGTTGGGCAGATGCAGGTTATTTGGCCCACAGAACTACCAATGTCCCTCAGTTCATGCACATTCTTTTCACTGTTGCCATTTGTGTGGAGGTGAGCCGGGTTGTCAGTGCAAGGAAGATACACTGAGGACCCGACTGGGACACTTGTGTAGTGGTGAGTCGGATTATCAGTGCAAAGAAGGTGCTAAAGTTTCAAATAAAGATGTGTTGGAAATCAAATGGCGACAATTTTAAAGAGAGGCTCCCTCAGACAAAATTTTTTTGAAAAGTCTGGGTACAGGACCTACAGCTTTTAATTTCTGCAGATACTTGGTATGTAATTTTCAAATTGGTTACCACTTCTTTTATGTGCCCACCATTCTCTCCTACAATTTAAAGTAGCCCATAGGGCTCACACGTCCAAAGTCAAACTATCTCGTTTTTATCTGATGTATCTCCTCGTTGTGATAAATGTAACATGGAGATGCTTCATTAATTCATATGTTCTGGACATGTCAGAATCTTGAGAAATATTGGAATGAAGTGTATCAAAATTTCTCTACACTTTTTTTTAAACTTTATTTATTCGTTCAAAAAACAAATAATATGACATATACAGCAATTAAACATGAACAGGAACATTTTTTTATACATATATATATATATACATACACATGTATACATGACCAAACAGCATGAAAAAAAGTTCCAACCGTATCACCACATCTCAAACACAAATCTGATTCATTAAAACCATATTTTTAAAAAAAATTTCAGGTGTCAAATATAATTGATGTAAAAAATTGTAATTAATCATTGCATAACGTGCATTTATCAATCTAGTTACACTATCATCTTTCTCTACACTTTCTGAAGTTAATTTAAAACCTCATCCCTTAACTGCTTTATTTGGTATTGTTGAAGAGAATGACATAACTTTAATGGCATCTGAGCTGCACTTATTAGCTTTTATTTCTTTATGGCTGGCAGGTAGCGTTGCTCAGATGGAGGGATGTTACTCTGCCTAATATGATCAATGGCTACGTGATGTCATGTTACATTTAAACTTAGAGAACATTGGATGCTCAATTTCCGATTTGAATGTAAATTTTCCAACACTGTGGGGATTACTTTTATGATCTTTGATTTTTTATGAAGGTAGAAATGTTGACTCATGAGGTTTTCTTTTTGACCAAACAACTTCCTTCTTCATAGTGGGTTTAGATTTTCTTTTTTTTAAAAAAATATAAAAAATGGTGGAGCTTGTGGCAAATAAATTTTAAAAAAGTGTCTTTGTCCCAAACATTATGGAGGGCACTGTAGCTAGCAGGGATTACAAAATTGGAGAGGGGCAAGCCATGAAGGAGCAGGCAAAGCAAACGTGAAAATTTTAAGATGTTCAACTGGAAACCAACACGATGGGTGAAACAAATTCAAAAGAATTATGTTCGGTGAAATTTAAAAAATCATAGCTAGTAGAAATAGTGGACTGCCTGAAATATGCTGGAATAGTCTAGCATAAGCCTTTTTCAGGTGCATTCTCCGCTAAGAATGCACCTGAAGAAGCAGAAGCGGCCCTTTAAATTGCAGTTCAAGTGGCAGCATTGAAAGGACAGCTGCGCCAGGATGCACATCTGAGCGCATTCCAGCTCCTGTCCCTTGGGATGTCAAGTCAAGATGGCTGGCTATCAGCACGGGGATGTCCCGCACGGGACATCCCCACACTGATCCCGTTGCCTCGCTCTCTCCTCACTCACGGGCCTGGAGCAGCCAACAGGGGAGGTACAGGGGCTGGAGCTTCGGCGGGGGAGGAGGAGGTGCTCGAGTCAGGTACTGGCATTGTTTTGGCCAACCCCCTTCTCCCCACTCCTGAAATCAGTCCTGACAATGTGGGGACAGCCCATGCCGGCCGCCTGACAGTGTGGGGACTGATTTCGTAAGTGGGGAGAGAGCGGGGCAGCGGGATCAGCGTGGGGATGTCCCCGCGCTGACTGACTGAGCCGGCCTCCTGACAGCGTGGGGACTGGGAGAGGAGCTGTCAGGCATTGGCCAGCTGACCATCATCCGAATGCAGCTGATTTTAGACAGCTGCATTCAGATGGCTGAGGAGGCCACTGTGCTGCAGCGATTATCCCTCTCGGAGGAGGGTTACAAAGTTCGCCTCACAGGCGCCTCCTACACATTCACGTGGCCTCCCGACTGCCGCATATTACCATAATATGTGGCTTTACAAGCAGGACAATTGGCCACCTGCAAGTGCCTTTAGAGATAAAGAATAAAGGGTTCAGTAGTAGCAGACACAAGGCACTTTCAGGTGGCCAATTTATTATAGCAATATGCAGCAGTTGGGAGGCCACGTGAATGCGCAGGAGGCGCCTGCGAGGCGAACTTTGTAACCCTCTTCCGAGAGGGATAATCGCCGCAGCACAGTGGCCTCCCCAGCCACCTGAATGCAGCCGCTTCAGGATGAGTCAGCTGGCGAGCGCCTGACAACTCCTCTCCCAGTTGCCCTTCCCCCCCGGCGCGGGATATCAGTGTGGGGACGTCCTGTCCACAGCCCACATCAGTCCCACACTGTGGGGCAGCCGGCATGGGACGTCCCCACGCTGACAGCCCACGTTGGCCATCCCACAGTGTGGGGACTGATATTGGGCTGTGGGGAGAAAGTGGGGGAATTGGATGTCCCTGCGCTGATAGCCAGCCATCCCAAATCTGACAGCCCAAGGGACAGGAGCTGGAGTGTGTTCAGATGCGCATCCCAATTCAGTTGTCCCTTTAGGCAGCCAGCGCTGCGCTTTTAGCACTGCCACCTGAACGACAATTCAAAGGACCGTTTCCTCTTCTTCAGGCGCCTTCTTAGTGGAAAATACACCTGAAGAAGCCTACGGATTCAGCTAATGTTACAGAGGTAAAAACAGACATCCTCACAAATCTGAACTCATGGATGAAATGTGACACCAAAGCTGTGAACAAACTGTTTGGTAGAAAGATAGAATCAGTAGAAAAGAAACAAAGATTGAATGGGTATCAAAGGTAATGGTGCTGTAAGAGAGATTGGTATTCCTAATTCAAAATAAGGTAGCATGTGTAAAAATAAACAGATACAGGAATTGGTCTTGAAAAACAAGTGAGGCCCTTCAGGGAGCAGTTCTTGAAAAATAAATTAGGAGAAAAAGTTTGGCCACAAAATATCTCTGACAGATTCAATTAAGGCAATTCCCAAGGCATTTTAGATGAAGAGAAGAGGATAACCTAGATCCCTATTTGGAACCAAAGGGGCAATCTGTGCATGGAACTCGATGGTCAAGTTAAGTTTATTGTCATCAGTCCAAGTACAATCCAAACAAAGTGTTCTCTGGTCCTTGGTGCGAAACATGCAGACACATGACACACATACAGACAAACAATACATGTGCAGAACAAGTATTTCATCAATACAAATAAATAAATATTGTTTTGTACACGAGTCTTGGATGGTTAGTGTGAGCAGTTCCTTTGATCATTTAGCATTCTCACTGCCTGTGGGAAGAAGCTGTTCCTCAGACTGGTGGCACTGGCTCTGATACTCCTGTAATCTCTCCCTGACGGGAGCAGCTGAAAGATGCTGTGTGCAGAGTGGAAGGGGTCCTCAATGATTTTGTCCGCCCTCTTGAGACTACAATTCTGGTATATCATGTCAATGGGATGGAAGGGAGACTCCAGTAATTCTCTCTGCACTCTTATGCTCCTGTGGATTGACACATTTTCCATTTCACTGCAGCAACTGTACCACACTGTGATGCAGATGGCCAGGATGCTCTCAATAGTTTTCCTTTAGCAGGTTGACATAATAGTGGCCAGTAGCTTTGCCTGCTTCTGTCTTCTCAGGAAGTGCAGTCACTGTTTTGCTCTCCTGACAAGTGAGATGTTGAGTGTCTACGATAGGTCACTAATTAAGTGAACTCCAAAGAACTTGATGCTCTCCACTCTCTCTACTATAGAATTTTTGATGTGAGGTGGAGGGTGGTCATTCCAGATCTCCTGAAGTCCGCGATCATCTCCTTTGTCTCGTCCACTTTAAGAGACAGGTTGTTACTCTTGTACCATTACACAAGATTTTCCATGGCTTCTCTGTAGTGAAACTCATGGTTGTCGATGAGACCAACTACTATTGTCATCTGCAAAATAGAGAATGGCGAGGCCTTAAAGGAATTATTTTCTGAATTTATCAAGGAGAAAATGATTGTTGTTATAGATTTCAGAGTGAGATGCACAGACAAGGTAATAGTCTTTTCCAGGGGAGGAAAGTTTAAAACTTGAGGGCATATATTTAAGGTGAGAGAAAAAATATTTAAAAGGGACCCAAAGAGCACCTTTTTCACAGAGTGGATGGTTGGTAATTGAAATGAGTTGCCAGAGGCACTGGTAGAGATGGGCACAAGTGAAACATTTAAAAGGAATTTACACAACTTATATGGCAAGGAAAGGCTTAGAGAGATATGGGCCAAACAGGGACAGAAGGCCTAATTTGAGAAGACAACTTGGTCGGGACATGCTGGGCTGAAGGGCCGATTTCTATACTGTAAATATGACTCCAAATATGAAGTAATACATTTTGGAAGGTTTGAAAAAAGGTAGGACATCCACTACAAATTACTGGGCATTCTTTTAATTTAGTGATACAGCACATAACAGGCCATTGAAGCCCATGCCACCAAAATACCCCAATTAAACTATAGTCCCTGTAGGTATTGAAGGGGTGGGAGGACACCTACACACACTCAGGAAGAACGTATAAACTCCTTATAGACACCGCCAGATTCAAACCTGGGTCACTGGTACTTGTAATACTATTGCACTAACTGCTACACTAACCCTGCCACCTTAGCATTAGAGCAGTAGTTTCTTGGGCTGTCACCCCCCCCCCCCCCCGGCCTCCAGGCCACATCCCGAGTGCCCCCCACCCCCATACAATGGCGCTGGGAGTGGGGGGAGGGTTAGTGGCGGAGCCGAGGAGGGTTAGTGATAGCGCTGAGCAGGGTAGGGGTTCATGGTGGCACGGGGGTGCGGCAGTGATGCCAGTAGAACACGGCGGACACTGAGACCAGTTCTTGAGAGAACGCTTTGTTGCCATTTATTCTGCTCACTACTGCACTTTGTTGCCATTTATTCTGCTCACTACTGCACTGGTTTCTTCACCTTTACAGCAAACTGAATAATAACAAGACTGAAGGTTCCAACCTCTCCCTTTTTCCTCACTGCCCCCTTGGATCTTTCCAGCACCCACAGTGGGGTGGCAGCACCCACTTTGGGAATCACTATAATTAGCGAATATCCCTATAAGAGTCAACAGAAGGTAGCAAGTTGTTGAAGGAAGTGTATAGTTTGTATAGTGGGCCTTCAATCACCAGGAAATAGAATCATGGAACAACTTGATAAAACTTCATTTAGGATACAGGGAGTGGTGGAGGGTAGGACAGGGGAGGAGCACAGTCCCACAGACAGGGAAGGTGCACCTGCAAACGGGGGGAGGGGGTTGGCTCTGTGAATGGAGAAGGATGGGAGTAGAGAGCTGGAGGAAACCAGACAGAGTGATAGGGAGGAAAGGAAGAACGGGGGTAGGCTAGCAGAAACTGGAGAAGTCAACGTTAATGCCATCTGTTTCAAGAGTGCCCCTTTGCCTCCAGAGTTGCCGATTGACCTGCTGAGTTCCTCCAGCAGTTCTTTTTTTGCTCCTGATTATAGCATCTGAAGTCTTGGGCTTCTTGAAAAAAAAAAGCGTACTTAATGGTCAACAGAAATTTGCTGGGCCAATGGTCCAACTCTAAGGAGAGCAATGTGGTACATTATACTTTGGGAGTGCTCACACTAATCTAATATATATTTGTGCATTTACATCTGTTGCAAATCAATGCATTTATTCTAGAAATATCCAAGGAGGTTCAGTAGGGGTTGTGGTGTAACACTACTGGTGGGACATCGAGCTGGCCAATGACGTCCTCATCTGGGAGAGTTGTGTGTCTGGCGGGCTCGGGACCAGCAGAGGTTGCTTGCGCATGTAGATATTCACTAAGAATATGGCAAAATAAAGCAAGCTATCTATAAACGCCACTCCAGGCTCGAGGTAGTTTTTATTTTGAGCGTGTATGAACCCAATGCGACATGGTGCCTCTGTCAGAAGTGGCTGCAAAAGAACAAAAGTGAAAGAGACAGGCTAAGATGGAGGACAGACTTGAGCACTCTTGTGATAAAAAGTCCAATACCCTTCGACTTCTCAAAGCCACAGGAGTGGGAGAAGTGGATAAGAAGATCTGAGCACTTTAGACTGGCAAGTAATTTAAATAATTCCTCTGAAGCTAACCAGGTGAATATGCATGGGGGAAGAGGCTGACATGTTGCAGGGCCTTGACTTAACGGGCATGCAGTGGCACAGTATGATGCAGTACGGAGAGGGTGCGATTATTATTTTGTGCCCGAGAGGAATGTAATTTATGAATGGGCAAAATTTAAGAGAATGCAGCGGAAAGAGTAGACGCGTTTATCACAGCCTTGCATGCACTGGCAGGGAACTGTGAATTATGGGGATCTGCACAACAAATTTTTACGGGACAGACTAGTAGCGGGTCTAAGAGATTTGTCAACGTTGGAGAGGATGCAACCTGACAAAGACCTCACCCTCATGAAAACAGTCACAATGGCTAGACAGTCAGAGGCAATAAAGCAGCAGCAAACCAACTTGTGAGAAATGAGTGCAAGCAAACTGGCAGTAGACGCAGTGCAACTTGAGAGAAAGACAGCAGAAGTTTAGAAGCAAAGGGCAGCAAAAAGTTAAGAGAATGACGCACAGCAAATGTAAAATGTTAAGACGTACGTTGAAAACTACCGTTCCACTCAACATTTCAATGCCCAGCCAAGAGTGCAGAATGCCACAACTGCTGTGAACGTGGACACTACAGAAAATTCTGTAAGTCAACCCACATGGTGAATGAAGTATTGTTCCTCAGAAAAATAGCTCTAGCAAGGAACCCTGATGACCGACATTAACATAGGAGGCAGCAAAGCGGCCTTCAAAATCGACAAAGGGGCTGATGTTACAGCCATTTCCGAGCAAGTGTTCAAGAGAAGTACACCCAGTGATGGCAAGCTAGTAAAAACACAGGGCCACTCTAGTCAGGGTGGGGGAAGTGAAATTGATGGTCCTGGGATCAGCAAAAGAAACACTCACATACAGAGAGAGGAGTACCACAGAATAAGTATTCATGGTGAAAGGCTTACAAGCAGTGCTATTAAGCAGACTAGCTTTGGTGAGATTCAAGCTAGTGGGTAGATAAGACCAAGAGATGGTTAGAAAGGCATACCCTAAACTTTGCGATGGACTCAGGCTAGTAAAGAAGCCATACGTCATCAAACTTAAGCCTGGCGTGAAACCATTTTCACTGAAAGTACCTCGAAGGGATCCATTGCTGCTCATGGGCAAAGTGAAGAGAGAACTTGAAAGAAGGAGAAGCTTGGAGTGATCAGCCGCATAGAAGAACCTACAGAGTGGTGTGGCAGCATGGTGGTAAATGTACGCATTTGTCTGGACCTTCACCCTTGAAGGGATCAGTGTGCCGTAAAAGTTTATAGTTCCTTTGGTGGATCAAACCCTAGACATGCTCAATGGTGCACAATATTTTACTAAGTTGAACATGAACATGGGATTTTGGCAAATTCTTTTGTCCAAAGAATCAGCTCTCTACACATTTATCACACCATTTGGGCGTTACTATTTCAATCACCTACCCTTTGGTATCTCCTCTGCACCTGAACACTTCCAGAACAGAATGGTGACAAGGTTACTGCAGGCCTGGAAGGAGTTGTCTGCCACATGGAAGATACCCTCATTTAGGGGACCACAAAGGACCAACACAACGTGAGGGTCCATGCAGTCCTAGAATGAGCAGAAAAGAAAGGGGGTCATTCTCAACATGGCGAAGTGTGAGTTTGGAAGAAGGCAGGTAAAATTTCTGGGGGGTACATTATCTCAGCAGACAGCATGAAACCAGACCCAGATAGACAAGAGATGTGTAGGACTGAAGAAGCCGACAAACATTAGCGAGCTCAGAAGTTTCCTATGTATGGTGTACCAAATATGGAAGTTCATACCAAACCTGGCTGAAAAGGACAAACCACTGAGAGATCTGTTGTCCACTGGAGACATGAGCAACAAAGGACATTTAGTAACCTCAAACGAGAGCAGTCATCTACACCAGTATTTCAGTTGTATGATCCAAATGGACAACTGAAAATATCAGCTGAAGCTTCAACATATGGACTGGGAGCAGTATTACTACAGAAGAATGGAGACAATTGGTCACCAATCGCTTATGTTCCCAGATCACTGACAGAATCAGAGCAATGATACGCGCAGCTGGAAAAAGAGGCACTGGCACTGCTTTGTGCTTGCAAGAGATTCAACAATTTTATTTTGGGACTACATTTTGAATTGGAGATGAACCACAAATCATTTGTGAGATCTGCAAGGTGGGCAAGCACTGGATTCACTACTGCCATGGATATAGAGGCTGATGACATACTCATACACGATCTCACACACACCTGGGAAGAGCCTCACAACTGCAGATACACTCTCTCACTCCCCACTACAAGACAGAACCACGAGTGCTAATAAAGACCTCATGAAGGACATCTACATTTACATTGAGACGGTGATGGAAAATCTTCAAACAGGCAGGATATCTGACAGAGCTCCGAAAGGAACTATTCGCTGACAGTGTGTATGTGCAGGTTATGAAATACTGCATTGAAGGCTGGCCAGACAGAAACCAGTTACAAGGACCAGTCAAACACTACTGGCAAGAGAGGGCTGTTCTGAGTGTGAACAATGGACTACTCCTGCGTAATACGAGATTAGTTATTCCAGCTAACATGCAGAACAAGGTACTTGAAAAAAATACACAAGGGCCATCAGGGGGTTGTAAAGTGCCAACAACATGCCAGTCAAACAGTGTGGTGGCCAGGTCTGAGTCATCAAATAAGTGAAATTGTCTTGAGGTGCAGAGAGTGCATCCAGGAAAGGATAAATGCAAGAGAGCCAGCAATGTCGAGTAAATTCCCGGACAGGCCACGGCAAAAATTTGGCACAGACTTATTCACTCTTAGAGAGAAAACTTATTTATTAGTGGTGCAGCGGAAAGAGTATTTATTAGTGGACTATTTCTCAAGATTCATAGAAATAGCACATCTTAGCCTGACACAAGCTACTGATGTAATTGTTCATTTAAAATCAATGTTTGGATGGCACGGTATTCCAGAAACATTAGTAAGCGACAACAGTCCACAATTCTCTGATCAAAAGATTAAAGCCTTTGCAGTGGATTATGGGTTCAAGCATGTGACCAGTGGCCCCAAGTATCCACAAAGCAATAGAGAGGCAGAGCAAGCAGTTCAAACAGTGAGGAACATGCTCAAGGCAGCAAAAGACCCTTACCATTGGTGCACAGAGCCACACCGCTGAGCAACAGTTACAGTCTAGCCTAGTTGCTAATGGGACATCACCTTCGAATTGACTCTACTGACCCTTGCAGAGAAGTTGCAGCTAGAACTCCCAGACCTGCTACAACTCCAGAACAAAGAGAGGGAGAAGAGGTATACAGATGCGAAGTGGTATAACAAGAGATACGGAACAAGCGACCTGGAAAAGCTGACACCTGGAGATGATGTGTGGATCTCCGATGCAAGTCAGCAAGGTACAATAACTTCCGTGCACCACAGCCCACAGTCTTACATGGTTAGCGGACCACAAGGGACACTGAGACAGAATCGCCATCATCTCGATCCCATACCAGAGTTTCAAGGTGAAAAACAACAAGAGTTCTGGCTGGAAATGGACACTCCTACAAAGGCAGGTCCAGAGTCTTTGCTGACTGAAACATAAGAGTTCACCTGGCAATAATAAGAACGAGGTCAGACCGAGAAGAGGCTGCAGAGATTAAATCTGTAAAGACTGTAAAACACCCAGAGTCAAAAAGGTCTTCTGTATTGTAAATGTTTTAAGTATATTTGAACCTAAATGTGGAAGGTAACTGCAGCGGATAAAGCCACAGAAAAAGGGGCTTCGAATGCAAAGTAAGGGGGATGTGGTGTAACAATATTGGTGGGACATTGAGTGGGCTGATGACATCACGGGGCGGGACTTCTGCATCCGGGAGAGTTATGCATCTGGCGAGCTCAGGACCAGCAGGGGATACCTGCACATGTAGGTATTCACTAAGAGTATGGTAAAATAACAGGATCAAGGTAGTTTTTATTACGAGTGTGTTTGAACCCAACACGACACGGGTAACATTTGATGCTGAATGTCATGATCACATTGAATTTAACCTTTAAGGTCATATGAAGTTCAAAAGTGTTTTTTAACCAGTTTGGACTGACTTGCATTATTGGTTACTATAATTGTGGTAACATTTGATGCTGAATGTCATGACCACATTGAATTTAACCTTTAAGGCCATATGAAGTTGAATAGTTTAAAAAATTGAACTTACACCAGGGAAACCTCAATTACTTACAGTGCTATGCACCAGTGTACATTCAGAATCAAAACAATAGGCCAAACCAAGTTCAATATGGGCCCAAAAAAGAAAAGCAACATTGGCAGAAGCTCTTCACAAGCCCAAAGAGTTAGATAAAGGAGAAAGCAAGAGACAGCAGAGGAACATCAGTCTCGCCTCACTGTTGATGCTTCCAGACATGCAAGGAGCATGCAGCAAGAAATAGAACAGGCCTGCCTCCGTACTCAGGCCTCTAGACAAGCATGGAACAGACAGCAGGTGTTATGGGCCCAGAGGCAATAGAAATTCATTAAAACCCAGAAGCAATAAAAATTCACCAAGACAATGTTTACTTAAACAAAAGTTGCTTTTAATTTTTTTTTAAACATGAAAACAGGATCAAACTTTAACTTATTACTATTAACCTAACTTAATCTAACTGAACTTCCTTCTAATTTTAAGGACACATGTATGTAATGTGTGTATGTTCAGGAAAAGTTCTTTGTTTCACAGTCCAATCATTCTCTTTTCACTTCTCCAAGTTCACCAGGTATCAGGCAATTATTATACTGTGCACAGAATTTAACATGTATGGTTACCACTCATGTTGGTTTCAGAGAGAAAATTTGTTGCTCATTGGACACATACAAACTGATTTCCGCCAATCAGTCACTTCAGTGTCTTGCTGAAGAAACTTGCCCCAACACGGGTTTTCCAAATGACAACTTCTTCCAGGTCTTCACAGGGTTCCTTTTGCTTCCCTTATTTCAGAAGGAATACTCTAGCCAGCCATTTCCTCTTGTAAGGACAAGGGGTTTGAACAGGCTGAACTCAGAACTCACAACCCATCTTCAAAATAGGGTTTTTCCAACAAGCCTGCCAGCTTGCAGCCTCAACTGCTACTGTAGAATCAACCTCTCTCTCTCTCTCTCTCCCTCCCCCTGAGAGAGAGAGATCCTGTTTGCTTTTTCCTCTCTCTGCTTGTAAAAAGCAAATGACTTCTTACAGGGCTCTGAACCCAATCCTTGAAAGATCATATCAGCACTTGAGCCCGGACTTTTCCATTTGCACCTGCTTTTGAAATTCTTTCCAAAGCAGTTCCATTGTCTTTTGCAAAGCCAACTGGAGCCTGAATGTCGAGCTTCAGCAAAGCTCTTGCATTTTAAATGAGATGTCTTTTGTGAAGTTTCGGTTTGTGAAGTGACCTACACCAACTTCCACCCCACCCCCAATAATCTATCTTTTAAAAACATATTTATCCATAACCATAATATAACCCATAGCACAGGAAACAGAACAGCAACACCAGGTCCATCTCAGTGCTCAGGCCTTCAGACTGGCAAGGAGCAGGTAGCAGGAAACTGAGCAACAAAGCCAAGCCCACCTCAGTGCTGATGCTGCCAGGCATTCCATGAGCAGACAAGAGTCTGCTGAGAATTACCATGAAGTCTTTTTGGTATTTTGTTTCAACCATGTAGTCAACAACTGAGCGTTTCATCTCCTGGGCAACACTGGATATCCTGCTAGTGTACTCTATAATCTCCCTATTTTTAAATTTTCAATTTCTTTACAAAAAATACTAATATGGTTGGCTTTCCGAATCCCTTGCTCTATCTGCAAGCCTTTTGCAAACATGCACAAGGACACCCTTAGCCAGTACAAACAAGTTTGCAATCTATTATTTAGCCAATATGCTTCCTGTTTATTTTATCTGCCAAAATGGACAATTTAACATTTTCATATATTAATAAGTCACTATATATTTGCACATTTGCTTATCCTATCCTACATCCTTTTATAACCTCCTTATTTTCATTTTGTAAATTGACACAAAAAAACCAAATCATCTGCAAATTTAGCAACCAATATTTGGAGCCTTTTTAATGTTGAAGTCCCAGTACCAATCACTTTGACGTATCATAAATTATTATCTTCCCAACCTAAATAAAAAAACATTTCTACTTTGTTTCCTGTTACAAAAACAGAAATTCTGGAAGCATTCAACCAGTCAAGCAGCATCTGTAGAAAGATGAACCACTTAACATTACAGGTTGAAAATCATTAATCAAAACTGAGGAGAGAAATCCAATTTACCCAACTAGCAGAGAAGATTGGTGAACACAATGGGTGGTACAAAGGAAATAATTAGGATACAATGATGGACAAACAATAAGGACAGTTAAGGTCCATGTCGTCTGTGATGTGTTGAATATGGCAGAATATGCAAATTAAAACAAAAAAAAACAGAGGAATGGAATGTACGAATAGGCAGTCCTGATACAAAGATAAACAAAGACCAAGTTATCTCATATTAGAAAATTTTTTATATATATATATATATTTTTTTTTAATATATATATATATTAAAAAATATATATATAAATATTTAATGTGTGTGTGTATATATATTTTTTTAAACTGTGACAGAGTATATAGATATGTTTTGGGGAGATAAATTGGGAAAGGTTTGTTAGAGTAGGTCACATACAAACACTTTAAAACAGATCTCATTTAAAATACTGGAGCTCTACCCCATGGTAGACATATCAGCCCCAGAGCTTTTGCAAGAGCATTTGAAGAGTGCTCAAGAGACTTCATTAATGGATTGTAGTTTGCAAAAGGCAACAGATGAAAGAGCATGCCAGATCCACTGCTGTCTGGAAGAGAATTTGCTGTTCTGAGAGGGTCATGTGTTTTGCAAGCAGAGAGAATCAGACAGGCTTTTCTCTCAGAGAGGGAAAGAGAGACAGATCACTTGTACAGTGTTATAACCAGCAGACACCAGCAGGAACTGGAACAGGACAAACTGGAAAAGCTTTTGGAAGGCCCCATTTTGTTAGAAAGCCTGGTCAAAGGCCTTGTGGTTCATGCAAGAGTAGAGGACGGGCTGTCTAATGTTTCACTTGAAATAAGAGAAACAGAAAGGAACTCTATAGTGACCTGAAAGAAAGAGGTCATCATCTGGAGAACCCTGAAGGGGCACGTTTCACCAGCAAGACACTGAAGTGACTGATTAAAAAGCAAACAACAAATCTCTCTCTGAACCTTCCTGAGCAGTAACCATTTACCTTTCAAGCACCAAAGCCTGGTGAACTTTTTGATGTTAAATTCTGTGCACAGAATAAGAATTGCCCGCAACCAGTGAACTTGGAGGAGTGAGAAGTGAGATTGGACTATGAACCAAAGAACTTTTCTGAACTTACACACACATTACATACACGTCCACTTAAAATTAGAAGGGATTTAAGTTAGGTTAAGTAAGTCAATAGAGATAAGTTAAAGTTTGATTTTATTTTCATGTTTAAAGATAATTAAAAGCAACTTTTGTTTAAGTAACCATTTGCCTTGGTGAATATCCACTGCTTTTGGGGTCCTCTGGGCTCATAACAAAACAGGCTGCCACGTTCAGTTGTTTAGTCATTAAAGGAACAAACAGGGTCCCTGGACAGATGGGAGATCTGACAAAAAAAATGGAGAAAATCAAGTCGAGAGATAGAATGGCACTTGAAAATAAATTTAAAAATTATTGAACCAATAAAAGAATCCACGGGGGGGGGGGGGGGTGGGGAACACATGCATAAGCTAGAATCTTGAGTGAGCGAAGAAGTCTGGAGGTTCACACAGCATCCATGGATAGAAATAGTCAGTCAACGTTTTGGGTCAGGACCTTCCCTGAAGGAGAAAGCTAGAGACGGACACCATCTGGTGGGCTTGTAAGGGATACTGGAATGTGAGGAGTCAAGCAAGTGCAAATTAAGAATCAAGTATTATGGGTTAACTTAAGGTGATGGGATACTGGAATGTGAGGAGTCAAGCAAGTGCTCATTAGAAATGAAGTATTATGGGTTAAATCAGGGTGAAGGGATGCTGGAATGGGAGGAGTCAAGCAAGTGCTAATTAAGAATGAAGTATTATGGGTTAACTTAAGGTGAAGGGATACTGGAATGTGAGGAGTCAAGCAAGTGCTCATTAGAAATGAAGTATTATGGGTTAAATCAGGGTGAAGGGATGCTGGAATGGGAGGAAGGGTTATAAAAGTATAATAAAATAAGGATCTTCAAAACAGGATAGCAAGTAAATAGCTTTAGCAAGTCTTGGGGATTGATTAATGAGTAAAGAACAAAGGCATGATATTTCCTGGCTAACAAGTTTGCAGGAAGGCACATAAACTGATAAGAAGTTAGAATCCACGTGGGCAGAATTACCTAATGCTAAACCAATCCAGGAGGCAGAAGAATGTTAGGGGGAAGGTATCTCTGTACTGAAATGAAATGTATAAAAGTTGGGTCAGCCTCAGTATCTGTGTGTATTCCCAGGGTAAGGGGAAGCACCCAACTTTGCATTGTTCTAATAGTATAATAAAAGTTCTTAGTTCTCAATTTTTGTCTCGAGCAAATTCTGTGAAGGTACTTCTGTTTCCCACAGGCTTAATCTCAAAATGATGCCAGGGGATCCCTCACATCCACCCAACAACACGTACAAGAGGCGGTGTCTTAAGAATGCAGCCCATATCCTCTAGGGTGCACCCACCCCCCAGGCTACCGTCGGGGAAAGGGTACAGGAGCCTGAAGACGAGCAATCCGGTGGCACAAGGCCACCCTCTGCCATCAGATCACAGACCCTGCCCTTTCCTTGCGCGGTCTTCATTTACTTTGTCCGGTGGCTTCGGGAAATGTTTGCACCGAGACGCTGCCCAAATTTCGTGAGCCAAATTCTGAGGAGGAGGAGGAGGAGGAGACCACCCGCACGGTGGGCGTCAGTCTCCAGCTTCGAACCCCCAGCATCTCGATTTAATGGCGGATGGGCCCCAACGAAAGCGGCCGCTCGTCGCCAAGCTGACCCTGTCCACGGATACGGACCAACAGGCATTGCGGCCTCGTCCTCGACGATCTGCAGCGTTCAGTCCCCTCCCCCCCCCCCTCCGAGGCGAGGGCTCCCACACCGCGCACTCCCACCTTCCGAAAGCCCTCGGAGGGAGAGAGAGAGAGAAACCCCCGTCCCTCCCTCCATTTTACCATCTCCCGCCACTCTCCGAACACGGACGCCGATAATTCATCCTCTTACTCTGCGCTTGGAGCCGCTCCCGCATCCATTCCCCACCACCGTCACCCCCGACTCTGCTGGGCGCCGACCCGTGGTGCGCATGGGTCGAGGGGGAGGGAAAGAAGGCGGGGCCTCTGCGTCAGGACACGTCTGGGGTTGGTTGGAGGAGACGTCCATCAGAGATGGCCGCCAATGGCCTGATGGCGGGCGGCTCGTGGGGCCGGCCCCGTGGTCGAGTCGGCGCGACGGTTGAATTTCGAGTGGAGTGGCGGCGACGGTGGGTCGGTGGGAAAGAAGGCGGGACGTTCTTTTCCCTGGACGGGAGATGAGCTCGTTGCAACCGGTGTGAGGAACGTACCAAGTAAGGACGGCGGGGGGGGAAATAAACCAAACTCCTGGAGGAAGCTCTGTCCAGGTTTCCCGACCTCAACCTCCACCCTCTGTCGGTCTCTCAGCCATTTCCCCCCCCCCAACTTCATTCCCCCCCCAACTTCATCCCCCCCAACTTCATCCCCCCCCAACTTCATCCCCCCCCCCACTTCATCCCCCCCCCCACTTCATCCCCCCCACTTCATCCCCCCCCCACTTCATCCCCCCCCACTTCATCCCCCCCCACTTCATCCCCCCCCACTTCATCCCCCCCCCACTTCATCCCCCCCCCACTTCATCCCCCCCCACTTCATCCCCCCCCCACTTCATCCCCCCCCCACTTCATCCCCCCCCACTTCATCCCCCCCCACTTCATCCCCCCCCCACTTCATCCCCCCCCACTTCATCCCCCCCACTTCATCCCCCCCACTTCATCCCCCCCACTTCATCCCCCCCCACTTCACCCCCCCCACTTCACCCCCCCCAACTTCACCCCCCCCCAACTTCACCCCCCCCCAACTTCACCCCCCCCAACTTCACCCCCCCCAACTTCACCCCCCCCCAACTTCACCCCCCCCCAACTTCACCCCCCCCCAACTTCACCCCCCCCCAACTTCACCCCCCCCCAACTTCACCCCCCCCCAACTTCACCCCCCCCAACTTCACCCCCCCCCAACTTCACCCCCCCCAACTTCACCCCCCCCAACTTCACCCCCCCAACTTCACCCCCCCCAACTTACTCCCCCCCAACTTCATCCCCCCCCAACTTCATCCCCCCCCAACTTCATCCCCCCCCAACTTCATCCCCCCCCAACTTCATCCCCCCCAACTTCATCCCCCCCAACTTCATCCCCCCCAACTTCATCCCCCCCCAACTTCATCCCCCCCCAACTTCATCCCCCCCAACTTCATCCCCCCCAACTTCATCCCCCCCAACTTCATCCCCCCCAACTTCATCCCCCCCAACTTCATCCCCCCCAACTTCATCCCCCCAACTTCATCCCCCCCAACTTCATCCCCCCCCAACTTCATCCCCCCCCAACTTCATCCCCCCCAACTTCATCCCCCCCCAACTTCATCCCCCCCCAACTTCATCCCCCCCAACTTCATCCCCCCCCAACTTCATCCCCCCCAACTTCATCCCCCCCCAACTTCATCCCCCCCAACTTCAGCCCCCCCCAACTTCAGCCCCCCCCAACTTCAGCCCCCCCCAACTTCAGCCCCCCCAACTTCAGCCCCCCCAACTTCAGCCCCCCCAACTTCAGCCCCCCCAACTTCAGCCCCCCCCAACTTCAGCCCCCCCCAACTTCAGCCCCCCCAACTTCAGCCCCCCCAACTTCAGCCCCCCCAACTTCAGCCCCCCCAACTTCAGCCCCCCCCCAACTTCAGCCCCCCCCAACTTCAGCCCCCCCCAACTTCAGCCCCCCCCAACTTCAGCCCCCCCCAACTTCAGCCCCCCCCAACTTCAGCCCCCCCCAACTTCAGCCCCCCCCAACTTCAGCCCCCCCCAACTTCAGCCCCCCCCAACTTCAGCCCCCCCCAACTTCAGCCCCCCCCAACTTCAGCCCCCCAACTTCAGCCCCCCCAACTTCAGCCCCCCCAACTTCAGCCCCCCCCAACTTCAGCCCCCCCAACTTCAGCCCCCCCCAACTTCACAGCCCCCCCCAACTTCAGCCCCCCCCCAACTTCAGCCCCCCCAACTTCAGCCCCCCCCAACTTCAGCCCCCCCCAACTTCAGCCCCCCCAACTTCAGCCCCCCCCAACTTCAGCCCCCCCAACTTCAGCCCCCCCAACTTCAGCCCCCCCAACTTCAGCCCCCCCCAACTCAGCCCCCCCCAACTCAGCCCCCCCCCAACTCCAGCCCCCCCCAACTTCCCCCCCCCAACTTCAGCCCCCCCCAACTTCAGCCCCCCCCAACTTCAGCCCCCCCCAACTTCAGCCCCCCCCAACTTCAGCCCCCCCCAACTTCAGCCCCCCCAACTTCAGCCCCCCCCAACTTCAGCCCCCCCCAACTTCAGCCCCCCCCAACTTCAGCCCCCCCCAACTTCAGCCCCCCCCAACTTCAGCCCCCCCCAACTTCAGCCCCCCCCAACTTCAGCCCCCCCCAACTTCAGCCCCCCCCAACTTCAGCCCCCCCCAACTTCAGCCCCCCCCAACTTCAGCCCCCCCCAACTTCAGCCCCCCCCAACTTCAGCCCCCCCAACTTCAGCCCCCCCCAACTTCAGCCCCCCCCAACTTCAGCCCCCCCCAACTTCAGCCCCCCCCAACTTCAGCCCCCCCAACTTCAGCCCCCCCCAACTTCAGCCCCCCCCAACTTCAGCCCCCCCCAACTTCAGCCCCCCCAACTTCAGCCCCCCCCCAACTTCAGCCCCCCCCAACTTCAGCCCCCCCCAACTTCAGCCCCCCCCAACTTCAGCCCCCCCCAACTTCAGCCCCCCCCAACTTCAGCCCCCCCAACTTCAGCCCCCCCCAACTTCAGCCCCCCCCAACTTCAGCCCCCCCAACTTCAGCCCCCCCCCAACTTCAGCCCCCCCCAACTTCAGCCCCCCCCAACTTCAGCCCCCCCCAACTTCAGCCCCCCCAACTTCAGCCCCCCCCAACTTCAGCCCCCCCAACTTCAGCCCCCCCAACTTCAGCCCCCCCCAACTTCAGCCCCCCCCAACGTCAGCCCCCCCCAACGTCAGCCCCCCCAACGTCAGCCCCCCCCAACGTCAGCCCCCCCCAACGTCAGCCCCCCCCAACGTCAGCCCCCCCCAACGTCAGCCCCCCCAACGTCAGCCCCCCCCAACGTCAGCCCCCCCAACGTCAGCCCCCCCCAACGTCAGCCCCCCCCAACGTCAGCCCCCCCAACGTCAGCCCCCCCCAACGTCAGCCCCCCCCAACGTCAGCCCCCCCCAACGTCAGCCCCCCCCAACGTCAGCCCCCCCCAACGTCAGCCCCCCCAACGTCAGCCCCCCCCAACGTCAGCCCCCCCCAACGTCAGCCCCCCCCAACGTCAGCCCCCCCCAACGTCAGCCCCCCCCAACGTCAGCCCCCCCCAACGTCAGCCCCCCCAACGTCAGCCCCCCCAACGTCAGCCCCCCCAACGTCAGCCCCCCCAACGTCAGCCCCCCCCAACGTCAGCCCCCCCAACGTCAGCCCCCCCCAACGTCAGCCCCCCCAACGTCAGCCCCCCCCAACGTCAGCCCCCCCCAACGTCAGCCCCCCCCAACGTCAGCCCCCCCCAACGTCAGCCCCCCCCAACGTCAGCCCCCCCCAACGTCAGCCCCCCCCAACGTCAGCCCCCCCCAACGTCAGCCCCCCCCAACGTCAGCCCCCCCCAACGTCAGCCCCCCCAACGTCAGCCCCCCCCAACGTCAGCCCCCCCCAACGTCAGCCCCCCCCAACGTCAGCCCCCCCCAACGTCAGCCCCCCCCCAACGTCAGCCCCCCCCAACGTCAGCCCCCCAGCCCCCCAACGTCAGCCCCCCCCAACGTCAGCCCCCCCCAACGTCAGCCCCCCCCAACGTCAGCCCCCCCAACGTCAGCCCCCCCCAACGTCAGCCCCCCCCAACGTCAGCCCCCCCCAACGTCAGCCCCCCCCAACGTCAGCCCCCCCCAACGTCAGCCCCCCCCAACGTCAGCCCCCCCAACGTCAGCCCCCCCCAACGTCAGCCCCCCCCAACGTCAGCCCCCCCCAACGTCAGCCCCCCCCAACGTCAGCCCCCCCCAACGTCAGCCCCCCCCAACGTCAGCCCCCCCCAACGTCAGCCCCCCCCAACGTCAGCCCCCCCCAACGTCAGCCCCCCCCAACGTCAGCCCCCCCCAACGTCAGCCCCCCCCAACGTCAGCCCCCCCCAACGTCAGCCCCCCCCAACGTCAGCCCCCCCCAACGTCAGCCCCCCCCAACGTCAGCCCCCCCCCAACGTCAGCCCCCCCCAACGTCAGCCCCCCCCAACGTCAGCCCCCCCAACGTCAGCCCCCCCCAACGTCAGCCCCCCCCAACGTCAGCCCCCCCCAACGTCAGCCCCCCCAACGTCAGCCCCCCCCAACGTCAGCCCCCCCCAACGTCAGCCCCCCCCAACGTCAGCCCCCCCCAACGTCAGCCCCCCCCAACGTCAGCCCCCCCCAACGTCAGCCCCCCCCAACGTCAGCCCCCCCCAACGTCAGCCCCCCCCAACGTCAGCCCCCCCCAACGTCAGCCCCCCCCAACGTCAGCCCCCCCCAACGTCAGCCCCCCCCAACGTCAGCCCCCCCCAACGTCAGCCCCCCCCAACGTCAGCCCCCCCCAACGTCAGCCCCCCCCAACGTCAGCCCCCCCCAACGTCAGCCCCCCCAACGTCAGCCCCCCCCAACGTCAGCCCCCCCCAACGTCAGCCCCCCCAACGTCAGCCCCCCCAACGTCAGCCCCCCCCAACGTCAGCCCCCCCCCAACGTCAGCCCCCCCCAACGTCAGCCCCCCCCAACGTCAGCCCCCCCAACGTCAGCCCCCCCAACGTCAGCCCCCCCCAACGTCAGCCCCCCCCAACGTCAGCCCCCCCCAACGTCAGCCCCCCCCAACGTCAGCCCCCCCCAACGTCAGCCCCCCCAACGTCAGCCCCCCCCAACGTCAGCCCCCCCAACGTCAGCCCCCCCCAACGTCAGCCCCCCCCAACGTCAGCCCCCCCCAACGTCAGCCCCCCCCAACGTCAGCCCCCCCCAACGTCAGCCCCCCCCAACGTCAGCCCCCCCCAACGTCAGCCCCCCCCAACGTCAGCCCCCCCAACGTCAGCCCCCACCCCCCAACGTCAGCCCCCCCCAACA